>NW_009259037.1:1310065-1323337 GCF_000687185.1 Egretta garzetta | reverse complement strand
CGGGCAGAGGCGGTGCTGAGGGCCAGGGTTTGGGGGTGGGATGGCAGGGGTAGGGGAACGGGTGGGCTGGGGGAGCTTAAAGGGTTTTGCCAACCTAAAGGATTCTATGATTCTCTGTAATTTTGGGAGCGCCTCTGATGCTGACCTGGTGGGAATGGTTTGTGCGGGAGCTTTCGTCAATTTTTGACTGAGGCATGAAGTGATCCTGCCTGGTAACAAGAAGATATTTCTGTAGCTCATGTCTGTTAGAGGGGCGAGGATAGTTGTAAGATAGGAAATGACCATTAGAAGAGGGGATAAGGGTTGCTGTCAAAATTTTTTCATGACTCATGTACAGAATTTGCCATATGACTGAAGAAATCTCATTGGCAAATGCAAGTTTTGGAGAAGAAGGAGCTACAGAAGGGTGCTTCTCCTTACTGTAAATGCGGGACGAGTGAAGAGAGAAATCCTTCCTTAAATGCACAGATGCATTTGCTGTGGTAAAAGTGACTCTACGTATTGTCTCAAAAAGATTAAAAAACCTTTTTGATGTTTAGAGGAGTTTTTGATGACTTGGTAATGGTCAACTGCCAGTGTTCATATCATCATTTAATTTCTGAAGGTTCTGGGCTGGGGTGTGGTGGTTCTCTTTGGTTTCCCCCCCTCCAAGCTGTGGTTTAGCTTAGTGAGAAGCTGCTAAACTGGTCACAGCTCTGAGGTCTTGGCTTCCTGAGCACCCTGAATTTTAGGTTGAAGTATGAGAACAGTCAGAGGTATTTAAAACTACACCCCTTTCGGTTTCTGTCCCCCTGAAACAGATCTCCCGGGGCGTAGTGGTTGCAGTAGGGGCTCTTTGCACTCCACGGGGAGATGTCGCAGAGGAATGTACATGACCCCAGAAACTGCATGTTGATTTTCTGCCATGTCCCTGGGGTGCGGAGAGTTGTTCTTGGCATGGCCCATCAGCCTCTTGAGCGATTTGCGTTGTTGTGGCTTTTTTGTGGACCTGCCTGCCAGATCCCATCACCGTCTCCATCCCTCCTGTAGCTTCAGCTTCGGAGCGAATGGGAGAGAAGAGCACACGAGCGGAAAAGGCCTCTCTAAGCTGATTGATTTCTCTAGCCCTGTGGTGTTTATAGTTCAATTCATCCGTGCAGGCCTATCTGACACCCAGTATTGCAGGGAAAGGTTCAGCTCTGTTATTTGAGCTTTCTGAAGGCCACCAAGTCACAGGCAGTGGTCTCCTCATGGTAAAATAGGCAGCCCGTGCCAACAGCTCGGCATAACTCTCCGTTGTTTAAGGAGTGGAAGAGACTGGGGCAGCAGAGGAGCCCATGAAGAGTCAAGACTACCTCTTGACTTTAAAACTGTGTCACATGTGGACTTCACTCTGAAAAAAACATGTGCAATGCATGGATTGGAAGTCATGGGACTCTGGAGGTGGTAGGAGTCGCAGTACTGGGGGTCATCCTCAGCCTTAAGCAACTCCTGGAGATCTCAAGAAATGTATCTGTGTTCATGATGCGTTTCAGCTTGGAAGTGTAGAACTCCTTCCTCATCGTGTTTTTGCAAAATAGTGGGACTCCCTATGAAGTCTCATATTTTTGAAAGGAGGTTTATCTGTTTTCATTTCACCCTCCCACCGGTAGCTTTTGTTTTGCATCTGGATTTCTGGTTGTTTATCCAGTCTTCAAACAGGAACATCTGACGTGCTTCTGGAGCCAGTAGTAATAATGACTTAAGAAAGAATCAAGTTCACCATTTCTCTTTGGATAATCGTATGGAATAATAGCTGAAATAAGCAAAACCTGATACAAATCCAGGGTTTTTGTCTCCCACATTAGGCACACAGTGGTTCTGAGTTTTTACAGGAAGGTCTTAGGATAGCAGCGTCCAAGAAAAAAGGTCAAGTCCCTGTCAGACATACCCAGTATATTCAAATGAAGGAAACTTCGTATAAATGCAAATGTGAAATACTCCCTGAGGGCATTAGCTTTTATTTATCCCCTCAGCATTACAGAAAACAAACTTGGAACCCATTTCTGCTCTTGAAAGCATCACTGCGAGTCTCTGGAGGATGCTGTTCTTCCTGCACATTTACAGGTCTCCATGGAAGGGTCCTCTCCAGTTGACTCAGTATGTGAAGTTGGAAGTTTCTTCTGCGCTAAGGCAAAGAAACAGTTTATTCAACGTCACATTTGTTCTTAAAGAGCAAGGAAGGAAAGGCTATAGGTTAATTTAGCATTAAAGCACATTTATAATGAAAATTGGCAGTCGTAAGGTGGGGAAAGAAGTCATGTCTCCTTGTGCTGTTAGATGACAAAGTAGTGACTTGAGTCTTACTGATTGATCGTGGCATGGTCAGGGCTAAAGCAAGGCTGTGCTAGCAGGAAGATGAAGGTGATACTTAAATGTTTCCTGCTGTTGAGGTATGTGATGGTGAGAATCCTGCTGTGATAAAACTTCATGCCTCAGAAATGGGAGCTTGTATGTACTTATCTGGAGGTTACCTTTCAAGCTGATAAAATTCCGAGGAGAATAAAAATAGAAATTGCCATCCGCTGACTTGTGCCATCTCGTTTGGAACAGGTTTTTTTAGGTGCTCTAGCTGATGGAAAAATATTGCCTTTAAATAATATTTAATGCAAACTGTCATGTTTGTGAAGTAGAGTTGAATTATACGGGCTGTGGAAGGGGGAATTGAAGGAAATAACTAGTTAACTCTTAACCAGTGGTCTGACAGCGTGGATCCTGCTCCCAGGCTGCAGGCGAGCGCCCGTTGTAGCAGACCTGACCTGGCAGCGCCGGTCTCCGGGATAGGAAAGGGGTATACGCTTCTGTTTGCGTTACGCTGGAAAAAACTGTTCCGAAGTCTGTGCAAGTGGTTCCCAATCGACTTGAGCACTGGGCAGAGACGAGCGCAGGACCTGGCTCCGCAGCGGAGCGGCTTCGCTCGTCGCCGTCAGTCTTTCTGGTCTGTCCTTCTTCCCTTTTGCCCACAGGGAGCCGTTATGTGAGGGAGATTTTTGGACAGGAAAAGTTACAAACTAAACAGAGAAGACGGGCACAGGCTGAAATAAATGAGCTAGGAAGTGTTCTTGTGTCGACTTGAATGAAGGCTGCTGTGGTTATATGAATGTCTTCTTCTAGCAAAAATTTGTTAGAATCATAGAATCATAGAATGTTTAGGGTTGGAAGGGACCACTAGTGGTCATCTAGTCCAACCCCCCTGCAGTGAGCAGGGACACTGCTAACCAGATCAGGTTGCTCAGAGCCCCATCCAACCTGGCCTTGAATGTTCCCAGGATGTTGATAGGTTTCTGCCTGTCCTCAGTTACGTGTTCATGCCCCTGAGCTGCCACTCACTGAAGATGTATCACGTTGTTATTTGCAGGTTGTAAAGCAGATCAGGGAAACGTTTCCTTCTGGAGGGCTCTTGCTTTAGTATTTAATGTATTTATTTTAACCCAGATAGTTTCTCTGGCTTGCTTACAGCAAACAGTTATGCCAACACCAGCGCTGGAGTGGTGCAGAGCTATGGAGGGAGGGGAGAAGAGACGAAGGGGGGATAAAAAAAAAAAAAAGAGGCCTTGATCTTGGGCATTGTTTTTATTGCTGTTTGTGTTCATGGACGTGCTGCGCTCTTGTTTTCCCGATGCTGTGAGCCGTGCTTCCTTTCAGCGTAACGTTGAAAAGCGGATCCCCTATGGCTACGTGGTGTTTGAGATAGCTCCATCGCAACTGGCGGTGGTGTCTTAAAGATGCCAAACAAAAACAAAAGCAAAGGAATTGAACGGTAAGAAGAATAATCTGGTTGTTATTAAATCAATATGAAACTCGATGGGGCGAGCCGCGTTCCCAGCTGGGAAGGAGCTGCCCTTTCCTCGGGCAGCGGCAGAAGGTGCTATAGCCAGTGCTGCCCTTAGGGTAGAGGGAATTGGCGTTGCCCGATGACCCAAGATGATGACTTCGATTTGTAGCTTCCCCTGGATATCCCTGTCTGAGAGCACACTCCTGTACCACTTAGCTCGTCGTGGTTGTGCTTCGTGTGACACTTCTCTGACTTTTGCAGGGGAAAATCGCCTTGGTCGCAGTAACCCTTTCAGAATCAAACACTAATGTTATTTTCAGATGTTGCAAAATAAATTTTCAAGACGTGTATTGCCACATTTTGATGCAGAGCTTAGTCATCAAGTTTTTCTCCTGTTAATTTGTTAAATAACTATTTAAAGCTCTTCAATAGCAAATACATCTTGGCTATTTAAAAAGAAGGAAACAGTGTCCTATGTCCTCTGTGTATGGCTTCTCTTCTCTTCTTCAGAATTATTATTTCTGCTCCAACACAGAGGGTAAATGCAGAGCTTCTAAAGCAGAACCCTAAAATGTTTGCTGCAAACACACATCCCTTGTTAACTAGTATTTACATAAAACATGCTGACACCACTTTGGGGAGATTGAGTAGGATGCTTTCTCAGCTGTTGAAATTTGCACACGAGATGGAAGATGTTTTGATTAAAAAAAAAAAAAAGGGTTAGCTGAATATTTTTTCCATTTATTCCCATGTGTCAAAATCAAAGCAATGTTTCTCCAGGCGTTTTGCCCGTTTTCTTTTTTTGTTCCTCTTGTTCAGTTGTTTGGATTTTTTCCCTCAAGGTTGGGATTTGGTTTGGGTTTTTTTCTCCTAATGGAGATATTCGATTGCTTGTTGAGAGAAATACATGTAAAAATGCCTTTTAGACAGAAATAACATAATATTTAGTTTTAGATTCCTGTTCATTTTTAGCAGTATTTGTAAATTCATTCCTTTATCGGTATAGGCAATGGTGAACTAGGGACAGCCGGTGGGAGACCTGTGAGACTTCACCAATAATGTCCTCCTGCTGGAGGAACAGTAATAAAAAAAATTACAGTTACAACATCTATTTTACCTTGTGAGTTTGCTAATACGAAGCCCTTTCTGTGATAGCATTTCGGTATGTGGTTGCTTGGTTTATTTTTGAGCTGAATTTCAAAAGCCTCCTGTCAAGGCGGAGAACTCCCAGCTTTCTTAATCAACGTTGAAATGACTTCGTAAAAGCATAAAATAGAATCTTATCTTTTTTTTTTCCCCTGCAGTGAGGAAAAGTGTTCCCTTTCTCGTTGCTTTGTTTTTATTTTCTCCATGTGGATCCTAGTGCTTCTGGCCACACAGAAATTAGAGCAAAATCTTTTTTTAGAAACTAGAGCAGAGTTTTCATAATAAACCTGATCTCATACAGATTCAGAGCCTCCTTTGGGGGCACGCGAGGGAAGGAAGCTGGAATTAGGGGGGTTTATAAGCAATGTAATTTCAAGGGCCCATGTTCTAAAAAGTCTCCACGGATTTGCTACTGCTGCCTGGATTAGAAGACCCTTTAATTTGCTTTTAATTAAAATGATTTTCATTTATTCTGTGCCTTCTTCAAAGGTCCCAAGGCACCTTATAAACTTGTGATTATATATATGAAATGCAAAATCCATATTCATGTGATGCTGAGGTTTCACACTGAAGTTAAGGATGAAAAAGAGTTTCACCCTCCTTTTTTTTCTATTAGTATTTTTAGAACCTCAGTTCCCCATTACAGCGCAACTTTTAAAGCACTGTAGTTGTACATGTTTGATCTCAACGAGATCGCAGTCCAAAGTGTAAACATTGACCTTCCATAAATATCGTATCTGAGTAATATATTTAAATAGCCAAGGCTTCATTTTTGCAACCTTGTTAAGTTGGAGGAAAACAAAATCATGTAAATACCTTTATTTTTTAAAAAAAATAGGTAATGCTCTTATTGCAGAAAAGTCCAAACCAAGATCCTATGAAAATGATAAAGTGGAAACTGTTACATAGCTTGTAAGTATAGTTAGGTTATGCTGATTTTCTTTTAAATAGCTGATCTTAATACAATGTAAATATTCAG
Organism: Egretta garzetta; assembly: GCF_000687185.1. Taxonomy (NCBI): domain Eukaryota; kingdom Metazoa; phylum Chordata; class Aves; order Pelecaniformes; family Ardeidae; genus Egretta; species Egretta garzetta. The sequence continues at coordinate 1,317,419 of NW_009259037.1, read as the reverse complement.
AAATGAAGAAAACCCTTTCCTAAAGATGACTGTACCATGCTATGTTTTACTGGTGCACTCCGCAGTAACTACTAAAGAACAGAAGAAATGGGGTCATCAGCTGGGAAATACCCATATTTTAAATGACTTTTGCGGTGGTTTCTTTCTTTTTGGTTATTTGCTGTGGAATTCAGTGGGAAACCTGGAGAAGTGCAAGGAGTAGTATGGATACCACAGCCTCAGGTAGGAATTTGATGCCCCGGCTAAGGTGACGGTGATGGAGCCAACGCTGGGAGAGAGGAGCAGCAGAGACGTGGAGGCTGGCAGGAGCAAGAGTGCACAAATGCCGAATTTTTCCAGAGACTGGAAAAGTTGCTTTTATGTTGGCCCTTTTTATTTTGGAAGAAGCATAAACTGTAGTGGCAGAGATGCTGAGATGTTGGGGTTGTTTTTTTTTTTTTTCATGCTCATGAGTTTAGACAGCTCTGAATTAACGTTGGGACATTTTGTAACGACCTGCAGTCTGCTGGAGGCAGAAGTTCTCTGTGTGCTTTTGCACGATGTAGGCAGTTGCACAGATTTGGTAGCTGTACCATGAGTTTTTAATATGCCGTAATTAAAATGGAAAACCAGAACAGAGTCCTTAAAAACAAGATGAACTTATTTATTTCATAATAAAATCGTATCTTGAAAAAATGGGTCTTCTGCTGTCAAAGGATAAAACCTGAAACTTTTGCTTGTTTATAGAGCGCTAGAAATTTCACTGTTGAAGCTAGGGTAAGCAAAATGCCATTTTTGACATTACGCTGTTGTTTGAGGATATTACACCAGAATTGTGAGCAGCATATTTTCTTACAATGCTGGTTTTGTTTTCTAAATGAATACAGCAGTGTTCGTTTCCACGGAGGAGTTATTCATGAGGAGTTCACAGAATTCGCTCAGGCTCTGGGAGGGGGGTAGATGCCTGTGCTCAGCAGTTTGAGGGTGAGCTTTTTGGGGGGTTAACTTTTGAAAGGTTGGAATCTTTGTGTGGATATCTAATGTAGAATTTAAAAAACCTGATGTAATTGTCTACAGCAGCGACAGTTCTGTAGCCTGTTGGTGGTCATCTGCTGAAGCTGCCCAGGGAGGGTGGAGTGGTGGTTCTGGTGGAGACCGAGGTTGAGTAGCAAGAACTGAGTGATCCCAGTGAACGGACAACTTCAACTTGCAGGGTTTCCCTCCCTAACACTTGAATGATTCAATTTGAGGTTTATGGGGGTTTTTATTATTTGTTTTTCTTCCACAATTATTTCCCAAACCCCGTTCCCTGTCTCCTGCTCCACAGTCAAATCCGTAAAGTCTCAGTATTATTTTCCGGTCAATAAAGGTGACTGAATATATGAAGGTTGGTATTTGGTGAAGCATTAGTGGAACCTGTTGTAAGGCCAAGTGTCTCCTAAGGGCAGGTACGCTGCCTCCTCCCCCCCGTCCTCTTCTGTCCTCCGTCGTTTGTGGTGGCGGCGGATTTCTGGTGGTTCGGTCTTTCTTCAGACTTTGGGCGGCTTGTTCCCAATGAGAAGTTGCTTGCAAACTTTGGCCTGAGAATCAATGGATTTCTGTTTCCTGAAACACGTTAGCCAGCAGGAAAACTGTATTTTAAAAGTGAGAATGACCGTTGCAAAGTAAATCTGAAAAGGTCTTTCATTTCTTTTTTTCTTGGTTTTAGTTGACTCTTACCTTGAGTAAGACGTTTGACTGAATTAGAAAGATGGTTATAGCCATCTTATGAAACTGCTGTGTTCTGTTGCTCTGTAAATAGATGATAATAAATGGCTGGTTTGGGATTGTGTTCATCTGAGACCAAGAAACATGCCGCCGCGGGGTGACTTCTTGTGAAATTGCAGGCTGTTACGATGATGGATTTAACATCAGCTACCCACATACGGTTTTATTACCGGCAAGTTCACGCGTTTGTGGTGAAAACCAAAGCAGTTGTGTATTTTGAATGACTTTGCAGGGCATCTGTTTTGTATCTACTGGGCTTCATTGTTTCATTTAGGCACAGATGTTAGAAAAATGCCTGAATGGAGTTACATAAAACTCCAGTGCAAATTGTTATTCTCTTTGAAATTAGGATGGTGTCATCTTGTTTTGGCTCCAGGGAGGTTAGATGAAATGGGCTTCCTTAGAGGAACATCAAACACCACAATTTGCAGCCGAGCGTGACCCCAAACGCTTTGTGAGAGCTCGCTGCTCTCCATCCCTTTAGTAGTGCTACCACCGTGTGGCATCGGCGTGAATTATGATCATTGAGAAAACGGCATTTACGCTGCCCGTCACTGCCCATGGGAGGGCCTCGCATCACATGAAGCGCCATCACGTTGGAAATCCAGTTGGAGAGATGAATGCTGCTGCCCTGATGTGTTGCCTCAGGATAAAAAGGGTGTAGAGAAGTGACTGTGAATGATAAAGGCTTAACGAACAGCCTTGCAGGCTTCCCACAAAGCAGCATTCGCGGCTCTTTAGGCAGTGCCCTTGTAGTTCGAAGGCAAGGGGAAGGTACGCAGAGGGGAGATTCCCGAGATAAGGCATGTAACCACCCAGGGGTTTGGCCGGGTCTGGTCTGGTGCAACTTCACCTCTCTGCTATGATCAGAAGCTCATCTGTGGGCTTATCTAAAGCTGGATATGCAGCAAACACTTCAAAGTTGTTGACATCTCTTTCGTGCAGGAGAGGAAGTTCCTTAATGAGCACAGGCTAGAAGTCATTTTCATAATTACTGTTCTAAAATAAATTCAGGAAATACTCATGACTTTGCTTGACGGTCCCTGGAAAACCTAACCTAAGGCCCAGCTTTCCACAGAAGATTGGACCAGGTGGTCTCCAGAGCTCCTTGCCAACCTCAGCTTTCCTAGGATTGATTTTAAAATCACTTGGCATGTTTCTTTCAGGATTTGCAGCCTTTTCAGAAGATGCAATTAATTAACTTCAGGTGGAAAAGGGTGAAACTGGTTTCAAGCATTTAGACCCCTTTTAATACATGCATTAATGCAGGGTGAGTAACCAGCATATGAGAAATAAATGCAGTTGCACACCCGTCAGTGAGCGTCCGAGTTGAGCTGTTGGTATTTCTGCTGCATTGAGGTGTAGCGACGTTTGCGAGTTCGTCTCTCTCGAGTGCCATTGAGCTGTTGGTATTTCTGCTGCATTGAGGTGTTTGTGAGTTTGTCTCTCTCGAGTGCCGGTGGCAAATGGTCAAACCATTAGCAATTGCAGTCTGCTGAAAGAACTGCAGGTCTTCAAGCATTTTGTGTTCGTCAAGAAGCAATTTTTGGTGGTGTTGTAAGGTGTGGTACGTGAGTTGGATGTTAGTTAACGTAGTCTCCTGATTTTGTATTCTGTATACATCTAAAACATCCTAACAAACATCCGTTGTACATCAAAAACATAGAAGGCATGCAAAGCCTGACCTCTCCGCACAGTGTTTTTTTCCTGTTTGTGTCGGCCAAGACCCTTAAAAAAAAAAAATTACTTGTTTTGTCATGGAGATGACTTACCAAATAAGTTCACATCTGTGGAAGCTTATGTAAGGTAGATAGTGAAACTTGGCACGCTCTGCATGTTCTTGGCCTTCCAGGACATCATTCAGGACTTTTGTGTGATATCATCGTCTTATCGTTGGAGCCACACAGGATCAAAATGAAACGACCGCTACTGCGCCCTAGCAGGGAGCAAACTCTCGGGTCCGATTTGCACAGCAGCTGTTCCTCATTTAATCTGAACAAACGCGAGAGCAAAGGTCTTTATGCATAATTTTTCCACCGGATATTATTCAGCTGTGTATTCCTGTGTAACATCTCTGCCAGTGCCCTGGATGATGGGATGAAGCGCGGAGTCAGCGGGTCGGCAGATGGCCCCGGTTTGGGAGGAGCGGTTGCTGCACTGGAGGGCAGGGATGCTGTGCAGAGGGACATCAGAAAGCCTGCTGGCATTGGCCAAAGCCAAATTCAAGGGCGTGAGGATGTGAAGTACGAGCCCAGAGGAGAGGTGCTTGCAGGCTGGGGACTGAACCTTGGAGGAAGGTAATGGAGAAGACGGAGCCAAGCTCTACGCCGAGACACGCAGTGCAAGGACAGGAGGCAGTGGGCACGAGCAACTGGTTACATGGGGGGAAATTGCAACTGGTTATACAGGGAGAGGAAAATTGCTCATGAGGGTGACATGCAGCACTGGAGCAGGAGCCCGGGGGGAGCTGCAGCATCCCCTCCTCGGAGCCCCACTGGCACGTGTCCCCACAGCCTGGAGCTCAGCCCTGCTGTCAGCGGGCGGTTGGGCAGGATGACCCCAAAGGTCCTTCACAGCCAAAGCTTTGCTGTCTCATTCAGTGTTGATGCCCACCTAAAATCCTTGCCAGGAAGCTGTACGCCCTCTTAAGTGACGTGCTGTTGTTAATTGTGAATTAAGGAAAAAATGCAAAAAGTTAATCCTCTGAATGACTTATGAAAGGGAATTCACATCTGCGTGCAGCTCCAACTCGACTGGGGTATACACAGCGTTATTCCAAAACGCTCGAAATACCAACGCTTTCCACCATTTCATTGTTTTTAATAATTACGATTAGTCTAAGAAGATGTTTCACATGTTCAGCGCCTGCGTTGACAGAATGGCGCCACTTCTCGCAGCAAGTGTTTGTGGGACTGCCCTGCTTTCAGACACCCTCTGGTTACCGTTGGTCATCGAATTCCATTCTAAATTAATTTTCATGAAGTAGGGGTACCGCTGTGCTTCTGGTTTTAGCCATGCTGTTAGCTGGTGTAATACTGCAAATCAAAACCCATTCCATTGATTCAAAGCAAAGTAAAATTTTATGTATACCTAAGGCTTAAAGTGTCAACGCTTATAATGGACTATAGGGAAAAGTGGGAGCTCTGCCTACATCTGGAAAGGGTCGTTTTCCCGTGATGTAAATCTCATCAGTATACTTGATGTAGCAAAGTAAAAATCTTGTTGGGAAAAGCATCATTACAGTCCATGGTTTATGGTTTTAAAGATACCGAGAACCGAATCCGTATTTCAGTGATCAAAAGATAACGTGTTTGAATAGCGGTCACTCGCCACCACCCATCCTCTGGAAAGAGCTTATCTTCTTGAGCCATCCCATCGTGGTAGTACGTATATCAAAAATAGCTCCTAGCTGTCCCTAGCCCATTAAACCAGGATGCGTAACACCAGAAACAGTTTGTAAAGGAGGCAAGATAAATATACCTATGTAGCTTTGTGCAGTAGCTACATACATGAAAGATAACAGACGTTTTTACTCTGGTTTGAATTTTCAGTGTTACAAAATAAGTCAGTTTTGGTCAATTTGGTACAGTTATGTCTTACAGTAAATCTACTCCTGTGGTTTTGGTGATGCACTTTGCGTATGTGGATGAGCGTGTACTAATTAAAAGTCACAGAGCAGCAAAAGTCGTGGATCTTTCTGTTGAAGCAGGGAAGGGTTCCTCCTCTGCAGAATAGGAGGAGGAACCTCTGCAGGCATCAAGTATCAACAGAAAATGTATTTAGATGTAGATCTTCCTGGAAGGAAAAGGTTGGGAAACTGCATGGAAAGGTATGCAGCGAAGTTTTGAATTGCATTCTGCTGGGGGAATCATGTTGGTTTAGAAAGGCTGCTGCTGAGTGAATCGCTAGAAGAGCTCCTGGGGCCTCTTTCGGGCAGTATTTAGAGACCCACTTCATTGGCAGTGCCGGGAGGTGGAGGGACGTAGGCAGTGGGCTACAGCCGTAGCGCTCGGCCGTTGCAGCTGACTCCCATGGCTGCAGAACATGGTTTAACTGAGGACTAAAACCTCTGCATTTTGGTCGGAAATGGCTTTCTGGTCTAGACAGCACGTGGTGACAGCCCTGCCTAGGGACCTCCTGGCTTTCACTGGTGCTTGCACAGGTACCTCCAGGTTGATGGGGCTTCTGGCAGCTCCATGAGCCGTCAGGGCCCTTGGGTGCAGCAAGCTGGTCCCCAGGAATGGGCAGATAGCTTTTCAGAGCCGGCAAGATCTTCTCAAGATCTTTTTACTACTGAGTTTAGAGATGACCAGTTCTGTGTATAGTCAGCACTTTCCCCCATCTTACCAGTTTGCATCGGTCATGATTGAGTGGTGTGATACCATTCCCCAAATCTGATCGGGAAATGTTAACTTTGACCAAACTGCCTAACTTGAAACCTGCAGATTTTGTCACCTCCCTGTTTATCCTTTTTCCAGATCCCTGAAGAATGGCATTTCTTTTATTTGTGTTGTCCAGGCGCCAGCGCAGCTCCTCGTGAAACGCCGTTGCGAAAACCAGTAAGTAGATAGAACAGAAAGAGTAAGGGGCAGAAAAAGTGGTTCACGTGGTAGCGAGTTTTCACCTGTGACCCATGGTTAAAATACAATGAAGTCGAGAACTTCAGGTTTATATTTTCCAAAAAGGATTTTTTTGGATGTGCCCTCCTTCACAATATTATTCTTTGGGATTACTGCTTGTGAAATAAGGAGGAAAAACAACCCAGTGACTGCAAGTATCTTGCTGTTCCACTTGAATTCACGTTTTGTTTGTGTGCCTACGCATGACTTGCGAAGCAAAAGTTTTGCTTTATTACTGAAGAATCGAGATGTGCGTTGTGTGGAGAATACTCCCTGCAGGTTCATCTTTCACTAGCTCGAAGGCACTTCAGAGAAGGTGCTGCCTTATCTCAGTTACGCATCTTGGAAAGTCATTTACTGAGCAAATTGCCAGATAATTGCATTGGTGGTAATTGCATCTTAAATTGATCTGTTGCTGAGAAAGATGCTGAAAATGAACTGTTCTTAATCAGGATATCAAAATATTGGTTCTGCTCTATTAATTAGCGTGCTGTGAAATAGGAATTTTTTTTTTTAAGGAAGCAACTTAAGCAGATCTGGTTTGCTTTTTATTTTTAGTTAATGCCTTTAGTCGGTTCTCTGAAAGAATCAAAGCTTTGTGTGTGTGTGAGGGAAAACAAAGTTTCTAGGATGTTGATGAATGAAAACGCTAAAGATTTTTTCCATAAACAGCTGTGACAGGACAAGGGGGGATGGCTTTAAACTGAAGGAGGGGAGGTTTAGACTGGATCTAAGGCAGAAATTCTTTCCAGTGAGGGTGGTGAAAGCCTGGCAGGGGTTGCCCAGAGAGGGGGTGGAGGCCCCATCCCTGGGACCATTCCAGGCCAGGTTGGCCGGGGCTGTGAGCAACCTGATGTGGTTCAAGGTGTCCCTGCTCCTGCAGGGGGGTTGGGCTGGGTGACCTCTGGCGGTCGCTTCCCACCCAAAACGTTCCGTGATTCTATGATAATGTTCTTAGCTCCCCAAACTGCTGCTTTCTGTGGGTGCTC
>NW_009259037.1:1301644-1309875 GCF_000687185.1 Egretta garzetta | reverse complement strand
GGCCGGGGCTGTGAGCAACCTGCTGTGGTTCAAGGTGTCCCTGCTCCTGCAGGGGGGTTGGGCTGGGTGGGCTCTGGGGGTCCCTTCTCACCCAAAGCATCCCATGATTCTATGATAAACAAAATTTTTGAGGTATATCTCGGGAGTTTGTGTAGCTTTGGCAAAAGATTGGTCTGTCTTTTTTTTTTTTTTTTTTTTTTTTTTTCCAACCCTGCTGTCTTCCTAGCAGTTGCTCACCAGTGCCGGCACGCACTTTGTTTTCAAACCTGTGGGTAGCAAACCTTCTGCATCAGTCTGCCATGTACGTCTGCATTTTCTTCCACTGACCTGGTCAGAAGAGGTGATGACTGAGCAGCCAGGAGATGCAGAAAGCTGCTCTTCAGACATGGGGGAAGGTCCATTCTATAGGACGTTTATGACTTGATTTGCTCTCCTCCCACAAATACACTTTCCTTTGTAATCGATCTACTTTACCTGTGGACAAAAGATCTCTTGGAAGCCAGTGAGTTTTGGTTTTGTATGTTGTTGGGTTTTGGTTTTGTTTTGAAGTGCTGTTTTGGAGAGTGGCATTGACTTAGTATTGACCTAAGTTTAGTTACCATCAATGTTGTTGGTAATTAAACGTGGCGCTCTGCTCTCCAGCAACCTTTTTTTTTTTTTTTTTTTTTTTTAATGTATCTTTGTGTAGCTTATTTCTGTGATATGGCCAAAATGCTAAGACAGTGAAATAGGTGCAAGATCAGTTGGAGCCTGGAAATAAGTTACGATCCCATTGTTTTGTCTCGTTTATTTTTCAGCAGCATGACTTCTGTTCTGTGGTGGCCTTTCAGGAGGGGTGTGTGGTACACTGAGTATGAAGGGAGGAGAACTGAGGGTATGATTTCTTTTGAGAATTGCTCCGTTGCTACTCCTGATAAGGCTAAAATCAGTTTTACGAGACAGCTAACTTGCACTAAATTGCACATTAATGACTTCAGCTGGAAAAGGAGATCATAAGCACAAAATATGCATGCCACAGGGCAGGTTTTTGTAGTGAATGCCTGATGTGATGGGAAGGGAAGGGATACGTTTCAGACACGGACCACAGAGCTCCTTGTGAACTCAGCTTTTTCCATTTCTCTCCATCACCGCACTATGCTGTACATAGGATGTATATACATTATTTTTGTTGTTGTTGAAAAGGGTGTGAGATGGAGAGAAGCCCTTCGCACCCTGGCAGTGCCTCCTGCGGTTGAGGTCTCTGGGTTATTCCTTACCACTGCAGGAGCGAGCGGTTCTGCCAGGCATACTGTGCTCGGAGCTACATGAGCAAATTATTTTCTTCTCTCGATGGAAGGAGGTTGACTCGAATCTGGCAAAATCAGACCTACCTGTTGTTGGTATTGCAGCTGCCAGAAAGATCTCTTGCCAAAAAATCAGTTCAGGTCTTCCACCTAATGAGGCCTCAAGTTCTTCAGCATTTTGAGGCTTTATTAACTCAAGTTTATCTGCTGCCTTTCTGAATTTTCCACAAGTAGCGGTTGCTAATCACACATAAAGGAAAAGACCTTCCTGTTGTTATGTGAAACACGCAGTCCCACGAAGCACACGGGTGAACTCTTTCCTCTCCTCTTCCCACCACCCCAGTCCAGACAAGTGTGACTTGGCGTGGCCTCCCAGAAAGCGATTTCGTTGTTTTTGTACATCTCATAGGCTTTAAATTAGCTTTGCCATCTCATGGGGCGCGACTCTTGGTTCTTTCAAATGCCTGTAAAAAGACAGCCCTCCGGAGCCTGCTGGGCTCTGACAACAGAATATGGTTAAAATTGCCCCGACCTGCAGATAAAAACCTGGTGACTTTTTCCAAAGGTACCTCCTCTCTCAGATCCGTGCGTCTTTCTTCAAACACATAATTTCTCTCCTTCTTCCTTCTCGTGAGATCTTGTAGTGAGGTGGGGGTTGGTCTCTGCTCCCAGGGAAGGGGCGATGGGACGAGGGGCACCGGCCTCAAGTTGTGCCAGGGCAGGGTGAGGTTGGCCATGGGGAACAATTCCTTCCCCTTGGGGCTGTCAGGCACTGGAAGGGGCTGCCCAGGGAAGGGGTCAAGTCCCCAGCCCTGGGGGGATTTAACAGCCGGGCAGAGGCGGTGCTGATGTTATTTTGAATTCCATCTCATGCAAGTGGGTTGCAGGAAACCCGACCCGCTTTGGGGGGACGGGGAGCAGGGGCACCCGTGCGATGTGAGCGGCGCGTTAAGGCCAGCTGTTAGCTAGGCTTGAAGAAGTTGAACCCAGTTTCTCAGGCTGGGTTTTCCCATGGCAGAAAGGAGAAGGCAGCGTGGGAACATGCTGACGGTGTGCTTGTAGGGATGAAGGAAAATTGCAGAAACAATTTTCTTGTGACTTCTCCTTCCCTCCTCCCCCAAATACAAATGTTTGTAAATGGGCTGTGACGAGGCTGAGCACTGTATATTGAATATTTTGTTTACCTGTACAGATAGATTTACCTGTACAGGTAGATTTTCTCCATTATTTCCTGGGATAGAAACACATGGGCAGGTTCTCAGTAGCTGCTCTGTTGAAAAAAGAGGGGACTTCACGTTGTGGCAGCTTCAGCCAGTCATTGATTAGCCTGAGTGTTTCCTTTTCCAGTCACAGGAGGAAAATTTTGACGCTACGACATGGCCAGAGCCTCTTGGGTTATTCCATTGAATCTGTGGGATGAGCACTTATCACATGCTAAAGCCGCAAGCAAAATCCTCAGCAATCAGGGTTTCCGTCACCAGGGTGGGACTACACAAACGCACTGGATTTATTCTATAAAAAAGCTCACCCTTTTTTTGGCTGATGTATTCTGAAAGACAAGTTTGATAGGTGGCAACGTTCAACTGATCTGAAAAAATGGGTCCCGTGGGGCAGTGGTGTTTGTTCTTGGGCACCTCTGCATTGGATGGAAAGCAGGTAAGTAACAGGAAAATAAAAATAATCGGTTTTTATAATGTAGTATAACAAAGTATGCCTGTGTTTCTAGGTATGTGTTGTCTTTGGGACTACAGAAGAGACATACGGGAGGTGTTGTGTGTCTTCTTTTTGCCATGCAGGGGTAAAGCTGCCCAAATGCTGCTGGAAGAGGGGTGCAGGGAGGGTGCTGGGGGTGCGGGGAGGGTGCTGGGGGTGCAGAGAGGCAGCGAGGGACCGGCAGGGACGTGAGACAGGACTGGGACGCGGGAAACACGTCTAATATGCAGGTCTTGCTGAAATACAAGTCAACTAGTGTACTTAGATTGAAGGATGGAAAAGGAATCAGAATTACTTTTGGTAGGCTCCCCATTTGTTGTATAAACCACCTGAAATACTCTCTCTAGGAAAATTAAAATTAAAAAAAAAAATTATTAGGGGGACTATAGAACAGCAAAATAGGAATTACTTGGGTGAAAAGAATTGGAGATATGATTTGGAGGATCTCCTTCCTTAATTCTCTTGGACCTGTGTTTTTTACCCTAAAATGTACATGTGTCCGACTTATCTTTATGAAGCTGGTGCTATGGCGTGGGCTTAAAAGTACGGGTGCATATTTGTGCTCTGAGTGATTGTGCTCCAGAATGTACAGGGGGAAAACAACGGCCTATAAAGTTCCCTGGGCCAGGAAACGCAGAGAACTAGGAAGGTATGTTACTTACTGACTGCTGTGAAAGGTTCCTTGTTTTAAGAGAAATTCATTTGTTACAAAGTGGCAACCGGTTACTCAAAATGTGAGATGAAAATGCAAAACAAAGTAAAAATACCTGTGCGTTTCTAAGTTATACTGCTTTTTTACAGGAGATTTTGGCGATGCTATTTTAAACCTTTTTCATCAGAAGGGGCTATTAGAAGGAAGTAAGGTTGACTGATTGAGTTTCATATCCTCTGAAGCTAAAAGTGTCATTTCAGTAATTTTGGGGTCCTTTGGTGTAAACTAAAATGAGGTGTTTATGTTTCTGTAGCCTAAGGGAATCTGACTTTAGCTGAAAGTTTTGTAGTTGTCCTATTAAAAAGTTAAGTTAATTAGCTGTATCACCCTGGCAATGTATCTTTATTGTCAGGAGAAGTAATGGGAACGTGCTATTCTGATGCATCAAAATCTGGCTTGATACTTGCAAAATTGTGCTTCTAGTGAAAACTTTTCCACGTGAAAAGAAAATCTATATTCTGAAAAGAGCCTGGAGGTGTGGAGTATCTCGGTGCAGGTGCTCGGTTGTTCGGTGGGTAAGTGGAAGTGTGGAGAGGGGTAAATTTGGAAGGAACAAATTATTTCTGTTGTATTCCCTGGGAAAAGCCTGAGAGCAGCGTGCAAGCGTCGGGGTTGGATCAGCAACCCCAGCATGTAGATACGCGGTGTCAGGGACCTCAGGACCCCTCGGTGTCCCCGTAAGCCCTTGGGGAGGGACAGAACCGTTCCGGAGGAGCTCGTGGTGCCTTGGCTCGCACTGCTCCCATGGCGTGAAACCTGCTTTTCAGCTGACCTTGCGTTCTCCCCCCCTGCAAACATACCCCGGCTTGTATTTTATCCTCAAGGTCTGATGTGAAATAAGTGACCTAAATGTCACCTAAGTGACTAACTGGAGGCCGAGCCTGTCTGTGCGTGTTTGTGCATCCTCCACGTGAGCCTGGGCTTGCCAGCAGGTTTCCAGTAAGCAGAAGCAGATGGCTGGGGCAGACGCAGAGTTCTTGCCAGCTTCCTTTTTTTTTTTTTTTTTTTTTTTTTTTTCAGAGGATGCCAGAATAAACACTGAGGCAGGAAAAAAAAGTCATTTTTTTTATTTAAAAAAAAAAATAAAAATCTGCCCTTTCAGAAGACAACTGGTTTTGCCATGGGAGAAGCTTTCCTAGCCCGTTGCTTTGGCCGATGCTGCTGGTGCTCGGCCCCGAAGGAGAGCAAGGGCAGGACGTGTGCCTGCCAGACAGCACCAGGGTGTAGGCTCTGCTCTTGCTGTTGTGTTTGTGCAAATAAAGCTTGCAGATTTGGAACCGAGTGTCCTGTACAAATGCTGGATTTTTTTTTTTTTTTTGACATAAACATACTACTTTACTTCCAAAATAGAAATACAGTTCTCTTTGATCTTAGGTCCAGGATACAGTTTCAGTCCAGAAAAGCTATTCCCATGGTAACAACTCCCGTTTGACCAAGGGGTATTTTCCACCAAACAGTATTTTTGGATGAAATAGGCCAGCATCTCTAAGCGTGATGGTCAAATCTACAACTTTGTTCCGTGTTTCACTCCAAGGAGGTTCCAAAATGGGACCCTCTTCTGTATTTTCTAGCACATGGTGTCTTAGAGAAAGCTGTCAAGGGCTGGTGGGAAAACACTCTGCCTTTTTTTATCCCTGTCCTCAAAGGAAAACACTCCTTTATACAAAAATCCAACTTAGAGAGTAAGGAAGAGAAATAAATGCTTTTAGAAATCCTTGCAAAATTATGGTTTTGTGACCTGTAACAAAATCTGCTGTACAGACCCCGAGCAGCACTTGAAACTCACTCGTGCTAAATATTTTCCAAGAATATGCTTCTATATTATTACTATTATTATTGTACTATTAATCACGTACAGTTTTTCTTCTGTTCCTTAGTAAATACATTTGAGAGTGGCAATTCTTCTTAATGCCATGTCTTGAAAAGAACTGATAAGGATTTGAATGCTAACGGGCTGTGGATGTTCAGTGCTTTGCCAGGGATTTAAGATACATGTACATTTTATCAACAGTAATGCTGTCAGGAATTTGGGTGATGATTTTAAAACACATTAAATACTAAAATACCAGTTTATTCTGCAGAAAGTATGACAGTAAATGCACACTGTTGTTGACGCCTGCTGTCACTGGAAAGCAAATACTCTTTAGGTTGTTTATTTGTAGGCAGCAGAAGTGATGACAGCAACCTATAGGAAAATCAATGGCTGGATTTTCCATCAGGCACTGCCTCTTGCCAGACTGCTACTGCTGAACAATACCGCTTCAAATTAGCGTATGTTTGCGCACGTCGTCGTTAATGAACATTGTCAGACATTGTGGATGGGACAAATGGCAGAGGTAGGAGTGAGGGCGGCTGGGTTGGGGAGCATCGGTGTTTCCCACCCCAGCGTGTTGCAGTTGTGGGTATCCAGGAGGGTTTGCCTTCCCCACCGGCAGCCTCCCCTTGCGCTTTGGGGAAGAAGTCTCATCATCTCTTGATTTATTTCTCATCGTATTTTCCCAGTTACCGTACATCTGCCAGTTCCTCTTCCTTCCAAGTGATGTTTTCAGCCTTACTTTATTGCTTGACATTAATTGCTGATTAAATGCTACATTGCCTTTCTTTGGTTCAATTCCAGCCCCTGCCAACCTCTTCCTTGTCTCCTTCCGAACAAAGAAAAAAAAGTTGCGAAGGACTTACGAGGACTTCATTCATGAATAAGCAACGGCAAACTGTAGCCTTTTGGGCCTGGCTGCTAATGCTGCTGTGGGGAGTTCTTGTACAGGCTTTAATTTTTCTCCCAATTTGAGTCAAAAACTGACTTTAAGCCTCTGATGCAGCGTGGTGTTTGTACCTGGTAAGGTTCCAGAGGAGCCACCAGCCTTTCTGCTCGTACCGGAGGTGCCCTGTTTTCCGTGCTGGACTTTTCCTTTGGTGAGTTTTCCTGGTTTTGCTGAAATACAGACAATTACAGCTGTATCTCGGAAACCGTCTGGCATCCATCTGCTCCCATCCAGTGCAAGGTTTTCCTTCTCTTACTCTTGTTTATATGTTTTGGAAATGCATTTTTTCTTACTTATTTCACCCGCTCCCTTCAAACCATGTTTGAAACAAGTGGGGCGGTAGTTTACTGCACTAAGGGTCAGGCAAAGAAAGGGACTATAGCAAAAGGAAGAACTGTAATTATGGAAAACAAGGGCTTCTTGAAGTTAAGTGAGGTGTAAATGAACTTGTTGCGCACGTTAGCATCAGTGAGACTGAATTTGGTAACTGCAGAGAGGGCGCTCAACTCTCTAGATCCAGACGACTTTGGATATTTTGAGTTGTTCCTTTAGTCATCAGGTTCCACTTTTGTCTGTTCCAGGTACCACTGGGGAAAATACACCAGCTCATTTCTCCAGAAGGGTCATGCTGTTCTGAGGAGATATGATTTCTTTCACTTCCCTTTGGTATAAAAGGAAAACGCAGGGTTTTGAGCTCTTAAAATTGTTGTTGTGGGTCATAGAATCATAGAATGTTTTGGGTGGGGAGGGACCCCCAGAGGTCACCCAGCCCAACCCCCCTGCACGAGCAGGGACACCTTGAACTAGATCAGGTTGCTCACAGCCCTGGCCAACCTGGCCTGGAATGGTCCCAGGGATGGGGCCTCCACCCCCTCTCTGGGCAACCCCTGCCAATGTTTCACCACCCTCAGTGTAAAGAGTTTCTTCCTTCTATCTAGTCTACTATACTGGATACTTATTCCCATCACAAGACTGTAATGTGTCTTTCTCAGTGTCACCTTTTTGAGGATTACTAGATAGGTGTGAAACAAGTCTGAGCTTCTGAGTTGAAATAGCAAACCATTGCTCATAATAAGCAGCTGAATATTTCCTCTCACAATAATTGGGCAAAACATGAAGCAGTGCACCTGGAGGTGTGCCTCCAGCTTCCAGCAATCTGCTGGGGTTTGTAGTGAATTGGGTAGCTACCAAAAGTCTGGGCAAACTAAACGTTCCTGGTAATTTCCAACCAGGTTTTTCTAAACCAACGTTCTTGGTAATTTCTAGTGAACTATGGAATTGCTTTAAAATGACTTGACTTTAAAAACTTGGCTGGGTTGTGTTATAAATGTTATATCCAAGAACTGCCTGGTATATGGGCCTCCATGTGGTTCTGCCCTCTCGTGTGTCTCTTAAATGCGCTACATGAAGCAATTAGATTATGGGGGAAAAGGTACAGTGAAAACGTTAAAAAGGTTGTAAACCTCTTCCTTGGCTTCTTTCTTTCTGGAAAGCCATCCTGCTAATTCTTGAGGAGTCTTGTTAACTGGAGGCAGGAATATGGTGCTTTCCTGGAGATGGTGGTGTTGACCTGAGCATGGAGGGGAGAAGCCAGAGGAGGGAAGAGGTTCCTGAGAGCATCTACAGACATCAGGGAAGGTTGGGCTGACCTTCCTTCTCCCTCTGTTGTTGACTTGGACTACACCCATCTCTATCACAATACTGGCAGTAAAAGCTGTGGTGGTCTGAGTGAACTTCTACAGTGAACTCCGCTCATCGGAA
>NW_009259037.1:1292532-1301620 GCF_000687185.1 Egretta garzetta | reverse complement strand
TTGTAGCTCCTTAAATCTACTGGTCAGTGCTAAGGCGATGAAGAAGAAATTTAGTATTTTAGCAGAAAGTCTCAGGAGCTTGGACTCTGATGGGGGCCAGTGCATCAGGGCTGAAGCTCTCTCTAGCTGAAGACCTATATTGTA
Organism: Egretta garzetta; assembly: GCF_000687185.1. NCBI lineage: Eukaryota > Metazoa > Chordata > Aves > Pelecaniformes > Ardeidae > Egretta > Egretta garzetta. Next base: position 1,301,476 of record NW_009259037.1, on the reverse strand, counting down.
GCGTGGCTCGCCCACAGTACAAGAATCTTGTAATTTTTAAGGGATTGTGCTGGTTTTCTCCATGTAAATTTTTTCAATATAGTTTGAGGTTGCTATATCAGTTAGTAAACCTAAACCCATACTGACTATAATCAGAAATGAATGGGAGCCAACATCAGTCGCAGCTGAACCTGCGCTGGAATGGAGCGAGAACGTGGCAGCAGCAGAAACTCGCTGTATCCCACGTCAAGCTGCAGCAATAATCCAATGTCGTCAACTGCGGTCCAAGATCTAAAGCAAGCTTTACAGCTGGCAGGCAACCTTGGGATAAAAAGGGGAATATTATGCACAGAATAACGTGCCAGGTATGTCGAAACGGTATAAAGAAGGTCTGGAGGAAGCAGAACCTTTCATTTTGATTTGCTCTTAGTCTATGGGGTCAGACAAGACCTTGGTATTGTAAATTAGGGAATACCTGCCCTTCAGGTGGTTATTCATGATGATAATCTTGCACAGTGTTTGTCTCCTTCAGAAAAGCAGCCAGAATGTCTCCGTGATGTTCATTGATGCGGACACTTACTGTAACTCAGTCCGTGCACAACCGAAAAATGAAATAAAAAAAATTACAGTTATTACAGAATAAGTGTTCGGGCTTCACTGCCTGGGTTGGTGGTGTTTGATCGTGTGTTTGCTGTCAGCTTGGCTGGCAGATGAAAACCATAACGCTGAAGGCAAACCGGCCCTTGTGGGCTCTGTGTGTTAAGGGGGATGTGGCAGCCCCGAGAGCCTTGTCTGTGGTCGGCTTCAGCCGTAGTGTTCTTGCTTCAGTGCTGGGGGTTCCTTTTCCTGTACCACCTTTAGTATTTTCCCAATGACATTTGTTATGCCCCGCGATTACCGGTATATACTTACAGAATAAATTTATGTATTGCCTATCATTTAATTATTTGCATTGCTGCTATATTACCCGCTTTGCTAAGCGTGCTGCTGTACTCGCCGTGCTCAGGTGCAGAGGTCACTTTGCTCAGCAAGATGGGGGGGGGTGTTTGTGCTGGAGCCCAGTCGGGCGTCTGCGCATTGTGCTGACAGTGCTGGATGCTCAGGATAACCTAAATACACAGATTTAGCCAGCTTCAACTGAATTGATTTGACCTCTTTTTTTTTTTTTTTTTTTTTTTTTAAATGTGAGTAGTAAACGGGAAGGAAGCAGCTTTCTTCATTGATTTTTTTTTTTTAAATTTTTTTTAATTTTTTTTTTATTTTCAATCTGTCTGTTAAGCCCCTCCACATTTGTATTCAAAGGGCGTTACATTAAACCGTGGCAGATTGGTGCAGGAGACACGTTGCAGCAAGGAACTGCACGTGCAAGCCAGTTCATTAAGAATACGTAACCAGGTTTAAAATCATTAGATAGTCTCCCGATGACTCCGTTGGTGCCATATGATTTATCGTGATTATGAAAGGAAGAGAACAAAAATGGAAAACATGGCTTGTTGGGGGCTTTTTTGGTTTGGGGGAGGTTTTTGACTTGTCATTTTGGAAGTACGTCTTGGCACGCAATTACTTTTAGTTTGGCATCAGGAATTGTTGGAGAAGTTTGTGATTACTCTGATTTTCCTTAATTTAATAAAATATTTTCTGTTGGAATGGTGTGACTCTAGGATGTAAACTGGTTTGAGTTGTAGTTTCATTTTGGATGAATAATTTGTGAGTGGTGGGTGGAAATGTATGTGTACATATCTACAGGCCACAGATCTCAAAGAAATCGTATTTGCAGGATGAGAAAAAGCCGTTGCAGCCTCGTTATCTGTCGTCCCCTGGAGACCCATCTTCTCCCCCGGAATAGCTGCTTCAGGAGATGACAGCTCTTTCCTCAGGGGAGTGAATCGCATGCGGGGGGGCTTCTTGGGGTGTTGCAGAAGGGATGCAGCCCTCTCCTCTGTAGGAGCTGCCGTGGAGGTTTGCCCGGGCTGTGATTTGTAACCTGCAGTTTGGTGCTCTCACCAAATATTCCCATTTAGGAGCAGATAAACCTGTCAGTAAATCAGCCTGTGGTCTGCTCATTTCTCTTCCATGGGAGATAAAGTGTGTTTCCAGAGCACCAACCCCTGTTTTACTCTTCCAGAAGCGAAGACGAAATCATAGAATCGTAGTATCATAGAATCCTAGGTTGGAAGGGACCTCAAGGATCATCTGGTCCAACCTTTCTGGGCAAGAGCACAGCCTAGACAAGATGGCCCAGCACCCTGTCCAGCTGAGGCTTGAAAGTGCCCAATGTGGCAGAGTCAACCCCTCCCCTGGGGAGATTATTCCAAGGGTTGACTGTTCTCATGGGGAAAAATTTCCCTCTCGTGTCCAATGGGAATCTCCCCAAGAGCAACTTGTGTCCATTCCCCCTTGTCCTCTGCATGGGACTCCTTGTGAAATGGGAATCTCCATCTTCCTTGTAGCTCCCCCTTAGGTACTGGTACATGGGGATGAGATCCCCTCTGAGCCTCCTTTGCTCAAGGCTGAACAAACCCAGTTCTCTCAGCCCATCCTCATACGGGTAAGAGAGGCTTCCCAGTCCTTGGATCATCTTGGTGGCCCTGCTCTGGACCCCCTCCAACCTGTCCACATCTTTGTGGACAAATGTAACAGTCAGCTTATATGAGGCTTTACTTCTCCCAAGAAAGACTTTATACTGTTGCCTGAATTTATGAGTTGAAGCCCGTTGTCCTACAGAAGACCTCTTTGAAATGGTGTGGCCCAAAGTCTTCTGAAAGGAGCAAACATGCTGCCAGGGTGCACCAAAAGCAAGCCTGACTGGAAGTTAGTGTAACGTGAATAACATGAATAAATGCGTCTCTTGTTCCGATTCAGCAGTAACTTTGCTGGAATAAATGGAGACTCTTCTCAAATAAATATTTTAGTATGGCGAAGTTGCGCAGAACAACAGGAGCGATGCAGGCCTTGTCTTGTCAGTGGGAATTGAGAGGACAGAAAGGGAATAGGGGTTAGTTTCATCTCTCTAGAGGTTTAGGAAAATGTTTGCTTTTATGTTGTGAGTGGATAGCACTCGGCGAGGGAGCTGTACCCCACCAGCCAAAGGGCTCCTCTCCCCGGTTTGTACCGTGACCGGGTGGGAAGCTACAGCAACCCATAGTAGCTATACTGCAAAATTGCCATGGCAACCAGAAAAAATAAGGGCCCCTTCTGGGAAAACTGAAGAGATTTCAAATTTTGTTGCAGCCAAGAATTATTATTAGTGTCTGATTGCAGCGCTAGCGCATCCTTCTTTCAAAGTTTCTCCTCGATCATAACAAATGGCGATGGCTATTCCTCTTAATGCTCGGTGAAGGTACTTGCAAGCCCGTACCGTTGGTTCAAGAAAAATAAATGGGATTAAGCCAAAAATGTAGAAGAAATACTGTGTTAATTACATTTATAAAGCTACTAAGTGCAAGATTAAAAGCTAAAAACAAGTCCGCTACAGTCCTCAGTTCTGCGTGTAGCCCCCGTGAAATGTGTGTACGGACATGTCTAAGGCTGTGTATGAAATCAGAACACCTGGATGCTGTAAGTCAAGTTTAAGGGCTAGTTTTTGGGGTTTATTTTAGGACATCGGGGGAAGTAGCCATGCATCCAGTCCTCTTCTGAATGTGAGAACCCTATTTTTAATATTGAGTTCCTTTGCCAGCCTTCAAGGTATCAGTTCGCTCTAGTTCTTCATACACAAAACTCTGAAATTGTGGTTTTTTGGGGTTTGGTTTTGTGGTTTTTTTTTTTTTAAATCAGGAAGTTACTGAATTATTTAAACTATTTAACAGAACTCAAAAGCATGTAAATAAAATGGGGAATTTGGTAATTACAAAAGCAGGGTGCTGTGGAGTCAGAGCCTATTTTGTATAGAATTACCATTGCATGTCCTCTTTAGCTGAGAGACTGAACTATGTAAGAAAATACCATATGATATTACATATGGCATTTTAATAACACCTAGTTTACGTAGCTTCTGCTTAGCTGAACCCATAAAATGTGAAATGTAAAATTTCAAAGACATCTTAACGTTTTCTAATGGAAAGTCAAGTTTCCTTTTTTTTTTTTTTAATTTTTTATTTTAATTTTTCTTTGAGCAGGGGGGTGAGTTCTGTGCAATTGGGAGACTGTTGCCCCATCAGCGTGGTTATTTGTTCATCAGCAATTCCTGAGCTGGGTCGCCATGCCGTGCCAGCAAGCAGCGGGGCTGTGCGGGGGCAACCTCCTTCCTTCTCTTCCTCCTTTAAGTCATAGTTAGTGACAGCTCCTTAAACATGGGTTCAGGTGAAGATTAGGGATCTTTTCATGTTGTTTCTGGCTCCTGCATTTTATTGATCTGTGTTGATGGGAGAGGGGAGAAAGATGGAGCATAGACAAGAGCTTGCAGCCAGCAGATGGAGAAGGCATAGGAGACTGGAGTGGCATATGAAGACACGACCCTGCTTGGATTTCCCTGTGTCTATTATAAATGAAGGCTTAGGTATTTTAACTGATCAAAGTTGATTTTATTCTAGTTCATAACGCTGGTGTGGGGAAATACATGGGTCTCCCAGTAATAGTACCCACTGGTCTGGATGGTTGGAGTTTTGGGTTTTTCTTGTGGCTTCACACAAACTGCTCGCCTGTTTTGGTTTGAAAGCCTAAATCCATACATTTTTAGGTACTTAAAGGCACTGAAAGTTGCCCAGTGAAATTTTCCAAACTATAAAGGCACCAGACTTCAGATCTAAGATACAGAATTTTTACATTTATACCTGATTTGAAGACCAGATATGGTGTCTTACTCACCCTTATGATACACAGAAGTAAATATAAACTGTTTTTAAACTATAGCTATGCATACTGTCAATTTATCTTGGGACAGCTACTTTTCTTGTAGAAACTTTAGACTTTGAGGGAACTTGCTGAAATATTTTTAGCCTTCTAGATAATTTGGGAAGTACTGCTTCCACTGTAGTATATAAAAAGAATTTCCAAGTTTTACTACGAATTTGAGATAACAGGCAATCATTTCTCAGAAAAACATACAAACTTTTTTTAGAGGTGTAATCCTAGCATTAGGTCATTTCCAAGAAATAAATTTCGACCCATTAAATTGGTCTTCCCTAAGGTGGAGAACTTGGAGTTGGCAATAAAGACCTGACCTCTACCTCTTTCCTCACGTTTGAAGCCCGTGATGGTTTTCCTCTGTTTGTTTATATGTGGAAAAAATTTGACAGTGGACTAGATCAGCTCCATATGCCATTTCCTTCCTGAGAAAGTGGAATTTTTTTTTTTTTTTCCTGAAAGACTAGATGTCATTTTGATCATTCAACCCTATTATTTTAACAATTATCATTGCTACGGTGATGTTAAAACCAAGGATTAAGTTGCCTTTATTGCAAAGTAAACAGTCACTTAATATTGACAGTTAAAGTATATTTAAAAATACAGAGCTGAAGTTCTCAGGTTCAATAAAACAGTGAATAATACATAATTTGTGGATCTCGCACTCAGCTGCAGAGATTCAGCCTTCGGTATTAGTTGGGCAAGTAATGCCTAAGTAAGTAAAACCTTTTCCTTTTTTAATCAAAAGTCAATATGGTTGAACCCTGCCCAGCGTTCCCATTTGCAGTCCAGTATAGTTCCCTCATGTTAAGAGATGGAGAAGAAACTCTGGCCATGCTTCTAAAAGAGAGTTATTTAATGATGACTGTAATCTTAGGTTGAGCTGCATTTGAAACAGGCAAGTCTTCGAGGATGCTTTACAAGAACGTTAGCGGTAGATTTTAGACTTTGCTTGAGTGTTTGAAGTTACTTTTTTTTTTTTTTTCAAAGAACTCTTCCTAAGTTAACATCAAAACGGAACATTTTCAGATGATCTTCCACATTTCTGAGGATGCTCTGGGAATCTGCAGTTGAGTCCTCAGAATTATTCTAGATTATCTCATTACTGATGAGACTATATAAAATACGTGTCTAAAACAGTCCCAAAGAAGACTTAAAGATCATTTTAATGCACTTGGCTTAAATTTGGCTTTGCTGGGGTTGCATGAAGAATTTCAATAAATACATATGGGCTGTATTAGTTTGAAGTGGTTAGAAAAACACAGTGATGGGGATGGCTCGTAATCGTTTGGCTAACAAGACTGGAGTAGATAAGTATTAATGGCTTACTGCTTCCACTGGCAGGAGCGTACGTGTGTCATCTGCTTCTCACAATACGATACCGTCTTTCCCCTAAGTCGATGTATGTGTTGCCTATAGGGAATCCCTATTTTTGGGTCTAAGTGCATTCCAGCAGGTGCATTCAAAAATTCTGCACAACTGCCATTCTTCTGTAGTTTTTTCACAATTAATATAATTAATTACTTTAAATGTGGTCACGATGAAAATAGTTTTTGTGTGGTGTATTTACTCTCAAAGTCTGACTTCATTGTGGGCTGCAGGGTGGTTCTGCAATGCCAATGAACGTTCAGGTGTTTCCTGTTCGAACTCCCTGCAGATGGCCACATATGTTCACCTTCCTTGGAAAGCAACAGATAGCCTGGATCAAAATCATAGAATCAGTCATAGAATCAGAGAATGGTTTGGGTTGGAAGGGACCCCCGGAGGTCACCCAGCCCAACCCCCCTGCAGGAGCAGGGACACCTTGAACCACAGCAGGTTGCTCACAGCCCCGGCCAACCTGGCCTGGAATGGTCCCAGGGATGGGGCCTCCACCCCCTCTCTGGGCAACCCCTGCCAGGCTTTCACCACCCTCACTGGAAAGAATCTCTGCCTTAGATCCAGCCTAAACCTCCCCTGCTTCAGTTTAAAGCCATCCCCCCTTGTCCTGTCCCAGCTGGTCCTACTAAAAAGCTTGTCCCCCCCCCTTTCCTCTGGGCCCCCTTGAAGCCCTGACCGGCCGCCGTCAGCTACGCCTCTCTTCTCCAGGCTGAACACCCCCAACTCTCCCAGCCTGGCCTCACAGCAGAGGGGCTCCAGCCCTCGGAGCATTTTTGTAGCCCTCATTTAAAACGTAATCCTTTACCTTTTCCCCAGCTTTCTTCAGTGCCTTGCTTTTCTTGTACGTACGATGCCACCCTGTTGCTGAACAAAAATTGGCTTACTTTCAGATCAACAATATATTTCATGTTGGTTAAAAGGAATTAAAGATTACACGCATATAAAGACAAATAAAAATCCTGAAAATGTCCTAGAAACAAGTGTTCATGCATCACAAAAGTCTTCCTTGGCAGTTATTTATATATAAAGACTCGTTTCCCAAGGAGTTTTCATTTTGATAAAGAAGTGAGCGGTTGGACTTGATGACCTTAAAGGTCTTTTCCAACCTAAACGATTCTATGATTCGAAGATATGAGCCCTAAGGCTGTGCTTTCAGACATTTATATATGCATTTTGGAAATGACCTGTGAACGTTCTCCTTTTCCAGGGGTCAGCGCAGCTGAGTCAGGCACGTTGCAGTTCGGAACACTGCTGCGCTAGATTTTGCAGCTGTAACATTTCAGGGGCTGTTTAGTTTCTTTGGGATTAATTTTGTTTGTGTATTTGAAATACTCATCCTTGTCTTTTGAGGCAATATCTTGAAATTGTTGAAGTGATAAATTTTGCTTGGAATTATCTTATTTCGCTAGCTCAAATGCCAAGAGAGCTAAACTAAGATTTCTCATTTATCACTGTAGTTACTATTGAAGAAAAAAATGTTAGCACCATGTGCCGTAGATACGCTTTTAGGAGAAGGATCTAAGATTCACTTTAGTGGGGCGTTATGCGTATCGTACTGTTCAGTTTTCTGAGCCAACAGGATATAAATATCCAGGAAGGAAAATAGAAGGGCGAGTGTAAACCTCTTGTATCAAAGGAGGCCACCCAGCATCGTCCAACTCTCATGCCATAAAGCTCTGATGAGAAAAACATACTGTTTTTAATAAGACAAACAAACCAAGCAAAAAAAAAAAAAGTCTCTGAGTTCACTCGGGCTAGGAACAGTAAAAGGTGGGAGTTAGGAAATGGGTGGACTGAGGAATGTCAGGGGCAAGAGCAGCAAATGAATCCCAGAATCCCAGACTGGCCGGGGTTGGCAGGGCCCTCGGGAGCTCACCCAGTGCCACCCCCCTGCCCAAGCAGGCTCACCCAGAGCAGGGGGCACAGGACAGCGGCCAGGCGGGGGTTGAAGATCTCCAGAGAAGGAGACTCCACAGCCCCCCTGGGCAGCCTGGGCCAGGGCTCAGGCACCCTCACAGTCAACAAGTTCTTCCTCCCGTTCAACTGGAACCTCTTCTGCTTCAGTTTGTGCCCATGGCCCCTTGTCCTGGCGCTGGGCACCACTGGGAAGAGTCTGGCTCTGTCCTCATGACCCCCACACTTAATGACTCTTATGCCAGATTTTCCTGGGAAGGGTTTTCTAAGCTGTGCCTCTTCGATACAGCTGTTAATATAAGTGAGAATGTGCCCTGTTTAAATTTTTTTTTGCTGCAGATGACACTTATTTATCCAAGGAAGCTCAAAATGTTATGACACTCGCATAATTATAACTGCAGTGGAAAGAGCTTATTTTCTAAATATAGTGATGATATTTAATTTATAATTCTCTCCTCCTCTTTGGGGCAAGAAAAGCTCGCTCTCCTGCTCAAGTTTCCGAGCTGGTAAATATGACTGGTGAGTGTATAGGCAGCAGGGGAGGTAATTTGTAGACGTGGAGGCTATACGTGATTTATATATATTATTTTCCTACCCTACTAAAATGCTGTATGATTTTAAGGCTGGGCAATGGGGCACCCTTGCCCAGTTTGCGAACAGCACCCAACTGGAAGGGTGGCTGGTGGGACTTGATGGCTGTGCTGCCAGCCAGAGGGACCTGGACCCGCTGGAGACACAGGCCAGCAGGAACCTGGAGAGGCTCGACAGAGATGTGCCCAGTCCTGCCAGGAATCGCCCCGTGTACCGATATGTGCTGGGGGTGCCT
>NW_009259037.1:1285574-1292463 GCF_000687185.1 Egretta garzetta | reverse complement strand
ACAGCGTCCAGGCGGGGGTTGAAGATCTCCAGAGAAGGAGACTCCACAGCCCCCCTGGGCAGCCTGGGCCAGGGCTCAGGCACCCTCACAGTCAAGAAGTTCTTCCTCACGTTCAACTGGAACCTCTTCTGCTTCAGTTTGTGCCCATGGCCCCTTGTCCTGGCGCTGGGCACCACTGGGAAGAGTCTGGCTCTGTCCTTGTGACACCCACCCTTGAGATATTTGTATGTGGTGATGAGATCCCCTCTCAGTCTTCTCTTCTCCAGGCTAAACAAGCCCAGCTCCTTCAGCCTTTCCTTGTAGGAGAGATGCTCCAGTCCTGTCATCATCTTTGTAGCCCGCCTCTGGACTCTCTCCAGTAGTGCCTCATCCTTCTTGAACTGGGGAGCCCACAACTGGACACAGTGCTCCAAGTGGGGTCTCACCAGGACAGAGTAGAGGGGGAGGAGAACCTCCCTCGCCCTGCTGGCCATGCTCCTCTCAATGTGCCCCAGGATGCCACTGGCTTTCTTGGCTAGAAGGGCACCCTGCTGGCTGATGGCCAACTTGTCATCCACCAGGACTGCCAGGTCCCTCTCGGCAGAGCTGCTTTCCAGCAGGTCAGCCCCCAGCCTGTACTGGTGCATGGGGTTAAAGCTCCCCAGGGGCAGCACCCAACATTTGCCATTGTTGAACTTCATCAGGTTCCTCTCCGCCCAACTCTCCAGCCTGTTGATGTGCTGAAATGTCCGTAAATGCTATAGGTTGGCTATGTTGTTGGTGATTATGATTGCTCTTCACAGCTTTCTTGCTAATAGATTCATGCATTTTGGACAATTTGCACTCTTTGGCACAATTTTGTCCTTTATGGGTGCGTAGGCTGAAACATTGAACAGTCAAGAGAGTAAGAGATAACACAGCTGTCGACATTTTGGAAGCAGGTCTAAAATAGATGAAGTATGCTCTTTTCTGAATATTCAGACAATATGAGCCCTGTGAAGGCTGTGCAGTTCTCTTGCATATTTATGAGAACATAGTCTGCCCTTGCTAAAGCAATGTACGGTGGGACTTCCATAGCTGCGAGGTCTCCGGCACCTAATCAGACCTCACAAACCCAAAATTTGCGGCATAAAACACACTGTTTGAAGCAGCAGTGAGTAACACGGATTATTTTCCTTAAGGTTTTCAAGAACCACCTTGTGCAGAAGTTGCGGTATTATTAGTTCACAATAATTATCACAGTTGACCAGAAAACCTATATCTCTGTCGAAGGTTGCTATTTATATTTAGGTGGCATTGAAGAGAGAAAAATCCTGACGCAATTATTTAGCGAAGCCATCAGAACAAAATAAATAATGCGACCTCGTTGCCTGATCTAATGATACGTTTTCTCAAAAGATGCAGCAGCTCCACCGCAGAGAAATTTCTGTATTTTAGGTAAGTAGCACAGTTTCTGGAGAAGGCGGTGAAGCCAATGACCTAAATACGTGTTTATCTGAGAACTATTTCATTACAGGGATGTTTTTAAATAAAAGCAATTTTAATCTTAGTCCTCTAAAGCAGTAGGGGTTTGGGAATAAATGTTACGGTTAAGGGAGCCGATAAATTTGCATGGACTTTTCTTGCATTATTCTCTGTTTGTTACACACTTTCTTTAATAATCTTGCAATTTATCATCCTCTGAGATGCTCATGTATTAGTAGCGTGAACTTAGCGTGAGGGCGTAGAAGAGATTTAAGGTGCACCATGTTAGACTGAATCTTATACCTCATTTTCATGAATTTTTTTGAGTGGATATTTCAGAGGAGGTGATTTTCTGGCTGTAACAGTTCAAATTTCTTCAAGGCTCAGAAGCACGAGGTAGAGAAACGTTTTTCTTCACTCGTGAGATGCCGTCAGTAATTTTTATATGCTATGAACAGTGACTTTTATTTTATTTTCTGGCCTGGCTCACATTTGTAAGTGGCATCTCTAATGCACTAAAGAGGCTGCAAACGTACCCTCTGCTGGGTAATTTATTTTTTTTTTCCACTTGAACTCGCTTGCCGCTGCCTGCCGGCCGCTGTCTCTGCTCTGAGCCCCCCCACCCCCCGAACCTGCTTTTCCCGGGAGGGCCCCGCGGCTGCTGGTGCTTTGGAGAAGCAGTGGTGATCGGGGAGGTGGGGGAGGCTGGAAGGGAGGGGGCAGAGCAGCGATGGGTGCATTTGCAAAGGCCTCGTTGCTTCTGCAAAATTACAATGCAAAAAAAAATCGGAATATCAGTCGGGATTGTGTCATTGCCTGCTCCTTCCCTGGGCGTGAAGAATCAGTTGTCGTACAGGGCACGGCTGGGGGATGCTGTTAATAAAATATTAGTGAAGATGAAAATCAAATTAAATAATAATTTCAGCAAATTGTACTGCCTGCGACGGCGCTTTCAGCCATCAAGGATGAAGAGAGAGATCTGGGAGGCAGAGTAACTTTTTTTTTTTTCCCCTTTAAGCATGGATTGAGTGGAAGGGAGCAGAGGACTGTGTAAGGCAGAAACTTTGTCACAAGGCATCCTGGCATCCTGCAGATGTGTGGGGAAGAGGTATATATCTGGGGACCAAAGTTTTGTCATGTCACTTCAAGGAGAAAGAGGAAAACCAGCGTGGCCGTCAGCCCTTGTTTAAGGAGAGCAGAACCTCCAAAGAAATGTTGACTTGCGTAAGAAATGGTGAACTTGGGCTGTGCTCTTGTACTGCAGACACGAAGAGCTGCTCGCACATACCAGGAGTCACAACCCTAATTTTTGCAGGTATAATAACTGTAGCACACTATATAGTGGGTGGTTTACGACTCGGCTTTGGTTCCGATTAATTACTCAGTGGTGAAGTTCTTGCAGATCAGAGCCTAAGGCTGTTGTCCTTGACAGCTGGGGCGGCTCAGGCGATGATGCTGGTTTTTCAGATAGGGGAAAAAAAAAAGGTTTAATAATGTTCCAGTAATGAAATTTTGTATTTTCATTCAGAAGAAAAAATTAGAGGCCATCCAACATTAGAGAAAAGAAGTTATGGAAGAAGAATTATCTGTGTGCTTCTTAAAGGCTCCAGCCTTAGGCTTTCTGCCTGAAGGGCGCAGCTTTGGGGCAGATTAATTATAGAAGGCAAGTGGACTTTTCCGAGTCTTTTCCGTATATTTTGACTTACAGTTGAGAATGTAAGTAACTTTTCTAATTCACAGAGGTTGAGGTTTCAAGCCTTTGCTTAAGATACTTGATGTCCTGGTGCTCCCCGGGGGCAGGGACATTGTTATACACTGGCTTTTTGTGTCTGGGTGAGCCCATAATTTCTAGCAAATTTGAGATGGAAAGGTAAAAAAAGTGTTGCTGTTGTTGACCTACACGTGCTCTGCAGTTTAGTGACGGGGTTTAGCATCATTTGAGAGAGGCTGCTTCTATCCTGGAGATACCGCAGGTGCTTTTTAAACATGGTTGGAGGCAGCTGCTGCTTAAGCCGCAGTGGTGGTGACGGTCCTGGTGCCACCCTGCGCTGCTGGGGACAGCCAGCGTGGGCTGGCACCGGCTCCCGAACGCGGGGCGAGGGGCACCCAGCCCACCCTGCGGAGCAGTGGAAGAATTTCAGCGTTTTCTCTAGTATCTTTTCTGCATTTAAATTGCTACAAAGTAAGTTAGCTGAATCAGCAGACCTGTGGATCTGAAATGGAAGTAGAGAAAACTGTGCTGCGTTATGCATACGAATAAACTTCTGGTTAGAGTTCTTGGGCTCGGGATGTTAGGAAAGGGCACTGTGAGTGCAGAAAAAGAGGAGTGGGCATCTTCGCTGCTGCTCCTTAGGGACTTTGCGCCTCTGCAGAGGGAACGGGATGCTCCAGGGGGATGTGGCATGGTCCTTGACGTGGGATTCTGTAATCGTTTTGTTTGTAAGAGTTCCTTGCTTGTGATTCCTCCTATCTATTTCTTCACAGACCAGAAACACAGAGTATTTTATTTTCCCCTAAAAATACATTTTTAAAAGATGGTTAAAATGCTGTAAGTTGATATTTATTGGGCAGTTAGGTCTTTCATACCTCCCTTGTGAATTGTAGCACAAAGGCACTGGTCTGTACCAGCTTTTCTGAATTTACTACGAAGGCAGGTTTGGGTTACTATTTATTATTTTGCCTGCACCTTAAATCTGCTTAGGGCCTCAGTGTAAAACGGTGGCTCTGGATGTGTTTTGTTTCTTTGATGCTATGATCCTGCTTTTAGCGACAACCGGCAGAATAATGGAAATACCATTGCAGTGTTTATTCTGAAGGGTGTCCCCTTCCTCCCTCGCCGCTCCATGTGCGTCCCTCCCAAAGCTGCGCGCTCGGTCGAAGAGCACGACCTTCCCCGATAGAGACGTACCGTTCATCGGTCAAGGGTATATGGTAGCTGCACTCTCCTGCTAGAACCTCCAAACAAGCTTAAGGTCCATCTGTAGGAGAACATAGGGTAGTCAAGCTTCCAAGACTGCAGACACATCCAAGTGAGGCACTGCACGGTTTTTTCTTTTTTTTTTGGATGATAAAACACTGGAACAGGTTGCCCAGAGAGGGGGTGGAGGCCCCATCCCTGGAAACATTCAAGGCCAGGTTGGATGGGGCTGTGAGCAACCTGATCTAGTTAGCAGTGTCCCTGCTCACTGCAGGGGGGTTGAACTGGGTGACCTCTGGGGGTCCCTTCCAACCCAAAACATTCTATGATTCTATAAACTCACTTTTCCCCCACCCCAGTCTTTGAACAGGATTGCTGTACCTCTGCCGAGGGCAGATGTGCAACACCAGCTTCCTCAGCAGGGTACTCGATGTGGAAGGTAAAGGGTTTTGTTCAGCGCACCCGTGTCAGATAGCTCAACAAGCTATTGCTTCAGCAACTCCTTGGATTCATAAGAACTCACTGCCGCATGTCTTGCCTCCGTATTGAATATGAGTACAAAAATGTAGTGATTTTTTTGATAGAAAAAAAGGCAATCTTACAGTGCTTTAGCAGCTGCTGAGCAATATTATGACAATTATTGCTCAGCCAAAGCAGCGGTGTGCTTGGTGGCGAATGAAGCAAAACAAATATTGGAACCCTTCAGTTTTATTCTGAGCTATTTTCTCTATTAGAATAACAAAATTGCATGAAACTGGAGGGACTGGTGATGAGAAAACTGTTGCTTCACAAGGCTAGAGGTCTAGTGGGAGCGGCTGGGTAGGCGGATCGGTGGCGGGACGAGAAGATTTGCAGGGGGTGCTCGGGGAGGGGAAGGGTCGAGCCCGGGAGGAGCGGAGGGGGGCCGAGAAATAAGAACAAGGAACTCAGTGGGGCAACGGGGAACAGTGGCAGCAGTAATTTTTTTTTTTCAGTTTTTTGTTTGTTTTTTAACTCTCCTTTTAATGTTCTTTTAACATCTCAAACTGTTTCACTCCATATCTTGGACATTTTACCATTCTTATTGCTTGCGTTTTGATGTGGATCAGGTTTGTTAGTCCCAAAGTGTGGCCCAAACACTAAGAACGAGGGAGATGGTTGGCTGGCTTGTTGGGGTGGGGAGTGTTTCTGCTTTTTTTTTTACTTTGTTTTCGTTTTTCCCCCCACGTGAATTCATGTGGGGTGATCAGAGCCTCTCCAAGCTGAGGCTCAGTCCGGTTTCTCGTGGGAAGTGCACGCTAACTAGGAAAGCGAGCCTTGCGTGAGAGATACTTACACTTTTGCATTCACCCAAAGACGCCCCAGCTGGCTGCGGTGGTGATCATGGAGAGGAGTCCACGCTGCCAGCTATAACTCGAAAGGGTGACAAATTGTCTTTTATAGCCCATCAAGAGCCTGGCTTTGTAATATGGATGTTATTGCCTCCAGGAACTAACATGAATCCATCAATTTGTAGGGCTGTAAAAGTGAGGAGATGATGGTGATGATGAACGGGAGGTGAGTTGGGCACATGGAAAGGACATCTCCAGCGGCGTAGCTGTTGATAGTTTGGGCAGCTCTATGTCTGCTGTCAGTGTAACCATCAGAGGTCGTCGTCTTCCTCGGTAGATTTTACCCCAGCTCTCTGTACCTTTGATTTCAGAACCATTTATCTGAAATGGTCTTCACCTGCTGTGTAAGTTGAAGGTGGTATCTAACATCATTTTTTAGCATATATAAATTTGCAACTCAATTTTTCATAGAATCACAGAATCGTTTAGGTTGGAAAAACCCTTTAAGATCGTAAAGTCCAACCGTTACCCTAACCCTGCCATCCCACCCCCAAACCCTGTCCCTCAGCTTAACTTTTAAGCTTAACTGTGTAAGTAGTGATACTAAGAAAAGCTTGTGCAAAGCTCTATCATTTTTTCTAAGCCTAATGTAAGGGGTTTTGTCTTTAAAGTTTACTGTCTATATCATGCAGCTCAGAGTGCCTGTGTGCTTTGATAACCAGTAAGTACAGGGAAAACAAGATACAACAGTGCAGGATGTTTCTAGACCCAAAATCTCACACGTTATTTTCTTACCAGCAGCTCACCTCCTTCCCAGCTACCTATTACTTGCTCCCATTGCAGGGAGACTTTGCTAATAGGGTGCCTGTTCATTAATTCAAGGGTGTTCTAAAGCCAATTAGATAACACAGCAAAACATTTGGCATGTTCCATTCCCGTGCACTGGGGGTCTGTTGTAATCTGAAGAAAAAGGGTGCGTGATTTAAGCCATCGGTTTGAATACAGCCCAGGCTGGCCAGCTGCTAAGTTGGGCTCGTGAATCCAACTCGTACCAAAGGAGATGTTCCACTGAGTGAAGACTTAGAATCACAGAATCCTTTAGGTTGGAAAAGCCCTTTAAGCTCCCCCAGCCCCATCGTTCCCCTACCCCTGCCATCCCACCCCCAAACCCTGGCCCTCAGCACCGCCTCTGCCCGGCTGTTAAATCCCCCCAGGGCTG
>NW_009259037.1:1278757-1284654 GCF_000687185.1 Egretta garzetta | reverse complement strand
ACCATCAAAATAAAAAAAAAAAACCCCAAAACCCTGGCCAGGTCCCTCTGCAGAGCCCCCCTTCCCCCCAGCAGATCCACACCCCCACCCAGCTCAGTGCCATCTGACTTCCCTTCAACGGTGGGGCAAGTTATTCAACGGAGGCGGGAGAAGGAAAACAAGGCTGTGTGTGTGTATTTGGAGTGAAACTCCACGAGAAGGGCAGAGTTACGACACGCGATGGAGGCTTTGAGAGCCCAGGAACTGCAGAAGCGAGGGCGGTTTGCTTCCTCCCTTTGCAAAGCTCCCCGAGGAATCTCTGCACCTTTCTCCTTGGCGGCGCTGGTTTTCCTTTCCTGGTGATGTTTGTAGATACGTAGTAAAAGTCAAGCTATCATCCTGGGTCAGCTAGAGAAAAGGAAACATATTTTTTGCTAGCGATAAAACATTGCATCTCTCTCTGCTGCATTGCAGCACATGTCCAGGCTCATTCCTTTTTCTTACATTAATTCTAAGGGGGGAAAAAAAAAAAAAATGTTTTAAAATTGCCTTTTTTAGGAAGTCTGCTGCCATTGTGCAGGGCTCAAACTCTACTTTTTAGATGTCTTGTACAAAACTGACAAATCTCGCCCATTCCTTGCTGTTCGTGGTGTTCCTGGGCTGAGCCGCGGGCGGGCGCGGGGGGAAGCTCTGCCGTTCCGCCTCGCCTGCGACGGTTCCTGGGTGTTATCAGCAAAGCCCTGGTGGCTTTTCACTTGCCGCCTGTACAGAGATTGTCTTACGGGTTGGATTTTTTCTTGCTGATCATTCTTTTCTTTGAAGTGATAGAGATAAATTTTTTTTAAGGTATAATACTACATTAAGAAAGCAGAATTTTGAGTCTTGACTCCTAAAAATGATTCATGTTCGTGTAAGCAGCTTCAGGCTATGTGCTGCCCTTCCAAGATGTCGAAGTACTTTTTTTATCGAACTCTATTTCTTTTTTTTTTTTTTTTTTGGTCTTAATGCGTTTTATTTTTTATTTTCTTTTAAAGCAGAGTTGATTGATTTCTCCAATGATCTGAATTTGGAAAATATTCTCTGAGCTCCCACTTATTGAAATTTTTTTTTTTTTAAGATTGTGTGGCCACCCTTATTAATTCTGAATGGTATGTGGGTGTTTTAAATGGAAATTCAAAGATTTAAGTTGTGCCTTCCTGCCCTGCCCCTTACTCCCTCAGTTTTCTCATTCTATGGAAAAGGTTAATTTTTGGCCAAGTGCCGGAGGGAAGCAGCTGCCCGGGTTCCGAGTATCCCACGTGTCTCAGGGAGGACTTCTTTCCAAAGAGGTGAAAGTAATTTGATTTTCTGTTTTAATATCTTCCAGTAGATTTCCATTGCTCCAAATCCAGGGCAAGCTTAAAGTTCCAGAAGGCTTCAGACTTTGAAAGATGCTCCAAGGACTTAGCTCAGCCCAGTACTGTTTTGCTGGGTTTTCTTGTGTTTTACCAGTCTGATGCTTATCTGAGCTGAAACGATGGAAAATTCGCTGCATTCCTACAGAGGTGATTTCAGTGGTGAATTGCCCTCACGGTCTAGCGTCGGTGTTTTGCTGTCACAGGGATTTTTACTGCGTCCAGCTCTGGAGCCCTCAGCACCAGGAGGACATGGACCTGTGGGAGCGGGGCCAGAGGAGGGCTACAAAAATGCTCCGAGGGCTGGAGCCCCTCTGCTGTGAGGCCAGGCTGGGAGAGTTGGGGGTGTTCAGCCTGGAGAAGAGAAGGCTGCGGGCAGAGCTGAGTGCGGCCGGGCAGGGCGTCAAGGGGGCCCAGGGGAAAGATCCCTGGGACCATTCCAGGCCAGGTTGGCCGGGGCTGTGAGCAACCTGATGTGGTTCAAGGTGTCCCTGCTCCTGCAGGGGGGTTGGGCTGGGTGACCTCTAGGGGTCCCTTCCCACCCAAAATATTCCGTGATTCTATGATTTTTATTTATTATGGGGAGGAGGGAGGAGTTCTTGCTGCATTTGACCTCCTCAACTGCTGCAGAGCACAGAGTGGTAGAGACCTTGTTACCAACGTCATTTTTCTATCCGGTGGCTTTTCCAGCCTGCATCAGCGTTTTCCTCTTGGGGTTAACTTTTTTTTTTCCCCTAGCTGTTGTTCCTCTTTTATGATACTAATTCTTCTTTTTCAGACTTGAGCAAAGATAAATCTCCCCCCTGCCAAGAAACCTTAATCCTCTGTTAGGCCATGAAAAGTTGCAGATAGCTTATTCAGGGGGGATTTGATTTTCTCGGTGCAGGGGAACAGCGTGTGTTAACTCTTTCAGGGCTGTTCTGGCCCATGCTGAAGCTGTGCCCGGGGCGGTGATCTGCCCTCCCGCAGCGACTGGTTGGGGTGTGTGGGGGGGGGGGAGGCCCAGGGATGCAGGCACTCAGCATCCCAGGGGTGCTGCCCGCGGTTTCCATGGACAGGCTCAAGTGCCTGCATCCCTGGGACTCAACGCCGGCTCCGAGAGCCGCCTGCACAAACTGTGCTGCGGGCTTGGATTTTACATTTCTAATAACTCAGAGGCTTGCTAGTTTGATTTGAATAGTAAATGCCGTTTCTGTTCATTTCTTGAGACACTAGGCTGCAAAGAACTTTACTCTCCCTAGAAATTTGCATTGGTTAACGATCGTTTTTTGAGATAAATGGCTTATTAGCAGGCCTAGAACTTAATAATGGATGAGAAAATCAGATGTATTTCATGTCCCAAAGCCGTATTTCAAATTAAAGCTGCTGCTGTTGATAACATAAATTCAGTTACATAAAGTAAGTATGTCTGCTAACTTAGCGAATGTCGCAGGAAGAGAGAAATACTGAATGCTGGTGACAGATGCTACAAAATATACGTAACGCAGGCCCTGCTGTTGCTTTAGTTCTTAGTGCAGGGGAGCTGGAAGAGCAGAAAGCTGCCGTCTGTCCCCGAGACGGCGACGGCTTTCAAATAAATAACTGGAGTATCAGGCTTTTGATGCACGCTCAGCAAGCAACTCAATACACAGCCAGATGTTGCCCTTGAACCTCCGCGCATGTTTCCGCACGCTGTTATTACGATACGGCACCAGTCACAAAGCAGGTGTTGCAGGAAATTATCTGGGGCGTAAGTTCAGCATCTGGCATAGCTCGCTTCGTTAGTTTTGTCGTTGTTTCTTACGCATTTAATTTGCCAACGTCGCCTGGCTGGGCAATGGGAGGTGCTCTTGGTTGGAAGCTGCGGGCGTGCGCAGGTAGCGCGTGGCATCTTGTGCCATGAGCCTGTGAGTTGGGTGCTGCTTGGCTGCGTCTGCTCTCAGCCTCGGGAGACTTGATTAGATTGTGTGAAGGATAAATATGACGGGGTAACTTTCGGGAGTTAAAAGTTTTAGTCCTTCTTTGTGAAAAATGGGGTACGCGCATCCTATTTCCTAAATGAGAGGAAAAAAAGGCTACCGAGGGTATGGATTTTTGCCTGTTGTAAACTGCAGCGTGTGCTGCTTTGGAGCGGACGCTTTCTGCGAGCCCCTGGGCTGTACAAATTGAGCGTGGTCCTCTGCTCGCCTCGCCTGACGAGTGGCTCCGTTTGAACATCAAGATCTCCGGTTGCTTTAGCTTTAAAAATAATCCCCAGAGTGACATTTCTCGTGTTGCTCTCTTGCATTTTGGAAGATTCTGGTTCGTGCTCTTGTCAGTGTTTGGATACAGCCGGCTCAGCGGGAGCAAGCTGTATCCACACCCCCTCCATAGCGGGTGTTTGCCTGGGGCAGTTGGGTTCCCGGCCGCGGGAATGCCGGTGGCTGGGTCGCGGTCTCTCTTGCCTTGCTCGGGGCGTGGATGGTGCATCCTTGCTGCCGACACGCGCGCCCACGTTGGCCTGGTCAGACATACGGACATGGGTCATAACAGGAGGTGAGAAGGGGGTTGAGCATGGTTGTAGAAAATACTCTGTGCTAACGAAAAGGGAGAGCCGCCCAGGGAATAAGGTCCGTTGAGGCATTATTTCAGCTTGAAGAGCAGGTACCTGCCTGTCTGCAGGACATCAGCAGGGTCTAGAGCGGGACAAGCGCTGCCAAGGAGGCTGCGAAGAAACCGTCCGTGTAAGCAGAGATGTGGAAGCCCACCTGCAGCACGTCTGGTGTCCAGGGGCACGGCTGAGCTCCTCCTGACCAGGCTGGGGCAGATACTGTTCCCAGTCTGAGATGCCCTGCCCAGCATTTGCTGCTCTGCAGTCCCTTGCCCCCGCCTGCTTTGCAGTACGTGGGCACCTCGGTTTCACTGGCTCAGCTCTTGGTTGTGAGTTTGAGCGTTAAGCTGGTTCAGATTTAATTAAAAAAAAAAAATAAGCTCTCCTTTCTTCTCCCCCTCGTTTTAAGGTTGGCAGTATGATGTGTGGTTGTGTTGGCGTAAGTAGGAACAAGTGGGGTGGTAGGAAGACAAAAAGGTATAAGAACGTGTAAAGCCTTGTGCTATCAAAGCCTTTGTGTTTTAGAGCAGCAGGCAGAGGCTGGCACAGCCCCTCTGTGCTGGGAGGGGGAGGTTTCACAGAGTCATAGAACACTTTGGGTGGGAAGGGACCTTTAGGGGCCCATCCAGTCCAACCCCCTGCCATGAGTGGGGATATCTTCCACTGGATCAGGTTGCTCACAGCCCTGTCCACCCTGGCCTTGAATGTTTCCAGGGATGGGGCCTCCACCACCTCCCTGGGCAACCCCTGCTGAGGTTTCACCACCCTCAGCATAAAAAATTTCTTCTTTTTGGTCTTGGTAGCTCCGTGCCCCAGTGGACCTGAGGGTTTGAGGAACTATCGGAGAGAGTCCAGAGGAGGGCTACAAAGATGATGAGGGGCCTGGAGCATCTCCCCTACGAGGAAAGGCTGAGGGAGCTGGGCTTGTTCAGCCTGGAGAAGAGAAGGCTGAGAGGGGATCTCATCAACACGTACAAGTATCTCAAGGGTGGGTGTCACGAGGATGGAGCCAGACTCTTCCCAGTGGTGCCCAGCGCCAGGACAAGGGGCTATGGGCACAAACTGAAGCAGAAGAGGTTCCAGTTGAACGTGAGGAAGAACTTGTTGACTGTGAGGGTGCCTGAGCCCTGGCCCAGGCTGCCCAGGGGGGCTGCGGAGTCTCCTTCTCTGGAGATCTTCAACCCCCGCAACCCTTGCCTGGCCGCTGTCCTGTGCCCCCTGCTCTGGGTGAGCCTGCTTGGGCAGGGGGGTGGCACTGGGTGAGCTCTGGAGGGCCCTGCCACCCCTGCCAGGCTGGGATTCTGTGAATCTGCTGGAGGGAGGCTGTCAGCCACGTGCAGATGCAGTGCAGTGCTGAGAAGAGTAATTACGAGCCTTGAAAACACATTGGTACCATTATTATTTCTCTACAGAATTGCAAAAAAATATATTGCTGTACCTGGGCAGCTGAAGGCTTAAACCCAAGAACTTATTCTACTCAAAGTACACATCAGACACGTTAAACGGCAGAGCCAGGGACTCCTGTGAAGGATGCTGAGCAGGGAGGAGATGATGAGCGGGTTGCCTGCAGCAGCTTGTCTGAGCAGCCCTGGGGCTGCCTCCAGCCAAAAATCAGGGGAAGGGGCAGTTCTGAGCTCTTGAGCCATGACAGCTTTGGGGGGAGGCTGGGGCTCCTGCCCTGTCTCGCCAGCGAGCTGACCTCCCCCACCAGCCAAGGAGAACCTCAACTATGAACATTAATGTTCACAGCATCCATTTCAGTCTTCAGCTTTGAAAAAATACTTCTATCTTTAAATTTTGCCAAGCGATGGAGTAGATCCTGAATAATATGCCCAAGGCTTGGCTGCTTACCTTTTCTTCACGGATGAGAGCTGGTCTGGGGCCCCAGGCTGCTGGGGAGTGGCTGGGGGAGCTGGGGGGGTTCAGCCTGGAGCAGAGGAGGCTGAGGGGAGCCC
>NW_009259037.1:1267851-1278650 GCF_000687185.1 Egretta garzetta | reverse complement strand
GGGAACGGGTGGGCTGGGGGAGCTTCAAGGGCTTTGCCAACCTAAACGATTCTGTGATTCTATGACTCTGGTTGACCAGAGCAGCTCTGAAGAGTGCCTCTGGTGCTGCCTCCTGCCTGGAGGGGCTGTGGGGTTCACAGTGGGACGTGGGGCTCCTCGCTGCCGAGCTCCGAGGACCTGGTGTGGAGGGAGCTCAGGTCGGGGCGGAGGTAGAGGAGGGGAAGAGGATCTGGGGTGAGCCGGTACGCTGCCCGTGTGTTATTGCCAAGACCAACGACTGCAGTGAAAGCAGTGCCTGCATTCCCCGTGCCTGGATGCTCCGTGAAACCCACCTTTTAGCTTGGGACCTTGAGTGTTGCTTTTGCTGCAGGGACATTGTTTGGGTTTGCACTGCTGCAGTGTAGAGCCGCGCTAGGCGTTGGATATACCCGTAAGGTTTCCAAGCCCTGCTTTAAGCCGTACCTTCCTTTCTGCGTTATGCCTTCCTGATGTGTTAGAAATGAATCCTCAAACACCCAGACGTCATGTTCCCCTTTTCTGCTTCGTCTGAATGTGTAGACAGGGCACACGCTTGTGCTTTTGTTTTTTCCCTCCCTCCCCTTCTCTCCTCCAAAATGAAATACTTGGCGGCTGAAGCAAAAGCATTTAATCTGGCCATTATGTGGTACGTAATTCATCTGTATGTATTTTCCATCGTATATAATTAACTCTCGCTTTCAAGAAGCAATTTTAAATATTCATATAGATCTGTTACAAGGGAGCATCTGTATGATGATATGTTGTCTGCAACTGAAGAATAAAAGGACCACCGGGACGGAGCAAAAGGCAACTTCTCAAGTTAATTGTAAGATTTTATTGGTATTTCACTCTGCTGCTCGAGGGTTTCTTCTGCGAATCCATCGCAGACTGCCTCATTTATGTATGAGCCCCGCCTGAAAGGTGTCCCAGATTCATTTGCTGACAAGGCACAGGGAGAAGTGACCCTAATTTGTGACTTAAGTCCCCAGCCCGGGCCTGTTGGGAGAGGGGGATGCTGGAAACCTGCAAGAATGTAAATGCAAATGTTTGTGGTTGCTTGAAAGGTTCTCCGTAGGTATTCAGTAAAACATAATTAATTTGGTGTATGGGTGGCAATTATTTAGTATTATAGGGGATATTAACGAGACTTCAAAATCAGTCGAGGTTTTTTTCCCCGAAATATTTGTTCCTGTAAGATTTTCTAAGGAAGTCCTGGACCTTTTTTGTTGGATGACATTGTTTTGTTTGATTAGTGCCCTGAAATCACCCGTCTGTTTGATAAATGTTGTCGTCTTCTCCATGTTTCTGTGTTCATGAACTCACTCCTTTGGTGAGCTTGTAGGTAAAACACTAAATAATTCAAAATAGAGCCTTGCTGCGGAGATCTTTATTTACCCAAAATGAGGCCAAGAAGGATGCACAATGAATATTTATGGAGCGAGAGAGACATTTGGATATGAAATAGGGATGTAAAATGGCTGTGGCATAGACCTAATGGTAGACAACGTGTACTTTTAAAATGATCCAATGGTTTTTCTTTCATTTTCACCATAATGTTCCATGCTTCAATCTCAACTCTCTCACAGCTTGATCCTCCGCTTGGGTGTTGGGCAAACCTTTCAACGCTGGGGCTGAGGCGGGCGTCCCCCGGGGACTGTGGTGGGGCAGGCTGGGGCGTGGGTGTGCGGTTGCGGCACCGGTGGCGGGGAGTGACAGCAGCCCCGCGAGGTGGGCCACCACCAAGCCGGGAGTCATGCCCACCGTGCCACGGGGACGGTGGCGGTGGCCAGAGCGTGGGCGCCCTGCCCGTGCCACCACCGTCCCTCTCCTTAGCCGTGAGCTAGAGCTCGTCCTTGCGGCGGGTTTGCCCCGGCTCTTCGCTCTATTCCACATCATTATCTGGATGTCGTTTCTTCTGTGCTGAGTATCTGTCTCTAAACTTCAAAGCGTCTTTTAGGATTTAGCCTCTGATCTAGAATTTCTAGAGATTCAGGGTAGGAAAGGGGTTGATGGGGCAAGCCGAGGTTAGCAGTGAGAGCCCAGGCAATTTATCAACCTCCTCTGCCAAAAATACGAGGAGGCCTTTTCCCCCACGCTCTCTTTGAATAGATTGGCTCCTCTTTGTACGCTCCAAAAGCTGGGGTTATTCAAATGTTCGTCAAAACGCTGATAAAATGATCTCCTGTGCCGGGGAGTGGGGGCCAGGGGAGGGCTGGCTCCTCACTGATTACAAGCTTTTCTATATATAAAATTGCGTGACTGGTGTATGATACCGCTAATGCGCTCTGCAGTGTTCTATTAACTATTTCATCCATTCAGCGGTCGTTAGAGCAGGTACCGCTCGCCTTCCGTAAGTCGTTTCGCTAATGACTAAGAGCAAGGCATAGTTCTTAATTGTCATGCACGCAGCCCTGCATTGCAGAAACCGTTGCTGCAACGGGGCACTTCAGCAGAAAGGAAATGGTGAAAGTGGTCATAAAAAAAAAAAAAAAGGGAATGAGTCCAAGCCCAACTTGCACGGTCGAAGTCAGAAGATGACAATGAACTGACAATAGTTTGTTCTTCCTGTAAAAATGCCGTACAACGGAGAGTCACGTCAGAGGATTATCTGATGAGCCTGCAGAAATAGTGCAATTTAAATACTGCAGACAACTAATTCTCTAATTCTGCTCTTCCTTTTGCTGAAGAAATGCTTTTACAGCAGCCTTTGTGCTCTGCATGGGAGCAGTCGGGTGAGAATCGTGCCTGCGGATGGCGCCGGCCGGCCTGTGACGCTGAGCATGGACATGGGGCAAGATGGGGTTATCAGGGTGGTGACACCGGGAGGCGTGCAGGCGGAGTGACGGTGGCACAGAGCTCCGGCGTTTGCTGTTCTGGTCACCAGTTTTTGCCTCTTGCGCTCCAGCTGAAGCCATCATGTGGTGGAATTTGGGCTTAGACCTGGCATTTCAGGTCAAGGTTGCTACTGCAGCGAGGAACTGTGGTTTGCTGTTTGAGGGCAGCTAAGACGTGAGGGAGAGCGTCTCGCCCTGGGACCGAAAAGAGAAGAAACAACTTCTCACGAATTTTCTGGTTTGTGAAAAGACTTCTGGGTTTGCGGAGTCGCCGTCGTTCTGCTCCTTTACGGCAGTACCTTCCTGAGATGGCGGCTGGGCTGCAGTGTCACTGAACGAAAGGGTCCTTCGGGGGCTGCCATGTGAAGGCCGAAGGTAGGTGGAAGAATGTATGGAAGAGCAGTGGCTTGGCTCTCCTCCCCGGCGGAGGCTGCTCAGTGTCGGGCGCCTGCCCTGCCTGGGGGCGAGCGGGCAACCGAACGGGCAACCAAAGCCACCAGGTGCCCGTGCCACGTGGCGACAGGGGCGCAGGGATGGGAGCTTGGGCTGCAGCAAGGGAAGGACAAACTCGCATTCGGATGTAGTTAAGTGTTTTCAATGGAGGTGGCCTGTGTGAAATTCTCATCCGAGGAGAGGCTGGGGCGACCTCTGGGTGGTTTGTGTTGGGGAGCTCGCGGGAGCCAGGAGCGGTGGTGTGAGCGGGCAGAGGGCATGATGTGAGCTTGGGGAAGGAGACAAGGAGGAGCTGGAGGACCAGTCAGCTTATCTCCATTTCCAGGAAAAATACCAAAACCATTAAATATCAGTAACTTCCTGGAAGCTGTTGGAAAGATGCATAGGGAGTGGCATGTCCCATCAAATCGGGCTTTTTCCCATGATGGTAGAACGTGACTTACAGATTTCAGCAGAACCTACAGATGTTGTAGTGGGGTTTTGCCCCTGTCTCAAAGAGGTGATGCTTTCTCAGAAGCACATTAGGAGAAGATGGATGTGATGAAACCAATGCTTTCAGAGCAGCTATTCACTGGAAAAACTCTTACCCTGAAGAGCGCAGGTGTGTGGCCTTCACGGTAGCCTGGATGTTGTTACGTATTGTGTCCATTAACGCCTTGGCTTGCGTGGGTTGTATTAACGGCATTCAAAGCCATCTTGGTTAATTAGGGGAACATCGTGGAGAGGATGGCATGCGGATGCAAAGCTGTCGGCTGCATCGTGTGAGTTGCTTCCATCGGAGAATGTTGGAAGGGACCTGTCTGATCCTTGCCATGTCACCATGCGTAAAACAGATGAACCTGTGGGATGGGGAACTGGTCACCCCCCTGCGTTTTGGGCTGATGGGGCCTTACCCAGAGCATCAAGATTACGGGGAGGATCTTGGGCTGAGAGAGTCCAGAAGACAGTAATGCGAATTACTGGGGTTTAGAAGTGATCTGTTTGGAGAGGCTGAAAGAATTGCTGCCCTTAATGAGTTTACAGAAGAGAAGATTAAAGGGAGATGCCTGTCTTTAATCATAGGAAGCTCAAATGGGAATAGTTTGTAATCCGCCTTGCCGGGCGGGGGGTGAAGGAGCGGTGGGCTGACTCTGCACAGGGAAAATAAATTTTAAAAAGGAAAAGTGAAGGATTGGAATACAGAGCTGCAGAACTGGAGATTTGGACGCACGCTTCAGATGAACGTGCCAAGAAGGGGGTAGGAACAGTTGGTCCAGGCGATGGTGAGGGAATGGCCTCGGTGATTTCTCAAGGACCTTTTGCAAAAAAGGCCGTTTTGCTCTGTCGTATTGTTGGGCACTTTACAGCTCTATTGGTTGTATTTAGAATGAATCCCTTTGCAGTTGTGTAAACACCTAAATAAAACATGACTCATGTAATGAATTGCGCTGAAATCATGGGACTTTACACTTAGCTGTAGACAGGAGTTACTTTAACTTCCTCCTTAATGAATAAAGCCTCAGTTCATGACATAACAGGTATGAATCTTTCAAAAATATATTATTAGGGCATTTTTTTTTTTTAGTTAAGATAGGTATTTGTGTTTGGTTTTGGTTTTTTTTTTTATAACAGAAGGAGCTACAGGAATTTTGTTTAAATTTTCAGGAACATTTAAACACTTTCCTGTGCATCACGTAAGAGAGTTGTGAAATAGTGTCCTCGGTGCATTGGCTTTGGAACTACAGCTCCTGGTCATAGCCCTCGGGGCTTGAAAGAGAGATATCCCGACTGGTGCTCATCGCGTCTGAACATAACGCCGCACCTGCGAATGGCGTGTGTCATTGCGTCATCGGGCGGGCGCCTGGTTTAGAAATTATCATTTGCTAGCGGGCTTCATCCTGATTAATTATATTTTGTTTATTCTGGTTAGTCTGGACCGGCTTGCGCTGGCTCAGTTTAAGTCGGCGTTGGTCTCGGTGCTACCCAGCAGAGGTGGATTTATAGAATCATAGAATCGTTTAGGTTGGAAAAGACCTTTAAGATCATCAAGTCTATCACTGCTTCATTGACGCGCCTGCTGAGACTGCTGTTCCCTGCAAAAGCTGGTCAGACAACTGCAAAAACTTTAAAAAGTGTTTGAGAGTAAACGTACATCTGTGAAAAAGAATCTGTTGATCATCCTAACCTGTTTTTTTATTGCAGGATGGAAAGAGAGTTTTGAATTTGAAAATAATTTTCGTCTCTCTCACTCTCTGAAGTTGTAGTTCCTTCTCTTTCTCCTGTGCTCTTTTTCTAATTTTGAATTTCTGTGATAGGAAAGCTGACTGTTCCAAGGCTAACCTGTGTAGTTTTAGATACGATGTCCCAGAATCTTCACAGCTTTTGTATTGCTTTATTGAGAGCCACTTGGCACGGTGTGGAAACATGGGATGTTAGGAAAAATGTCTTCCCCTTGGGGCTGTCAGGCACTGGAAGGGGCTGCCCAGGGAAGGGGTCGAGTCCGAGCTTAAAGGGCTTTTCCAACCTGATTCTATGAAAAGAAACCTTTTTTTTTTTTTTTTCTTCTTCACTTCCAGAACTGTGGGACTGCAGATAAGCCATATACGTGATACGTGAGCGGGGTATGCGTAGTTTTCCAAAACGAAAGCTGCGGTCAGAGTTCATTACGTTCCTGGTGTTAAACACCCCTGAACCAACATTCTTTTTAATGCGATTTAACCCTTGGCATATCTGCATAACTGCTTTGAATCTAACCCGGGTGAGCAATAGTACCCCAAAACCCCAAGCCAGCAGGAGAAAACAGACCTCCATCGTGCTCAGCGCTGCTGGTCCTGGGGTGCCTGTGTCGAATCCGATCGATTGAAAAATTCCTCGCCGTTTTTAATGTGGCAAATGTCACTTTGTGACGGTGGCCCGTCAGCCCCGCTGTCAACCCTGTCATTTAATCCTCGTCAGAGCAGACCTGCTAATGCAGTGCTTAATCTGCCGGTGACAACCAGTAATTTATATTCACTGGAGAGCTCAGCATTGCTAATTGGAATGGATCGGAGCTGGCGTTAGCCATGGTAGACTGGGTTTTGAGATTTGAGCGTGATACTGGGAAAAGATGGATAGGACCAGCTGTGTCGGGTCAGTAGAATTTAAAAAATTGCTATTACAGAAGTGGTAAATTTTGTCTGGATTAAGTTCTGTATCTTTAAACATAACTTTTTTGGGGACACATAACGTTATTTTCTCTCTAAATCCTCGTTAAGCTGCATGTAGTCCGTGAATGCGTGTGCCGGGCAGGTTGCTGGTGGGCTTACCTGAAAAACCAGGCTCTGGCAGCTCAGAAATCGGCATTTCTCAACTGTCTGCCATAACTTTGTCACCCACCTCCTCTGTGCTGCATATGCTGACCTCCTCTTCCATGAAAACAAAAGCAAATGTAAGAATTTTGCTACCTGAATCAGCGAGGAAGTGACCAAGTGAGTAAGCCAGTCTATCAAGCTTGATTATTCTGAGTGGAAATTCATTTTATGCGGTTAATTGGTACTTTGCCTCGCTCAATCTCTTACATGGAAGTGATTATTCTAATTTGCATTTTTTTTTAATCTAATTATTTCCATCTCCTTTAAATGATCTTTATTGCAGGTATTTGTATAGAACAGATGAGGGATTGTTATTGTCAGGTATAATTTTATAGTGGTTGTATTAAACTACACATGATTTTAAATATTAGATATTTATCCCTCTTGCTATTCCTGAAGACATTGGAGACAAAGCTTGCATCTACATGTACAAAAAACCCCAACGGTGAGCGTGCTCTAGACGGTCCCATGAAAAATACATTTTTATGATGCGATTTAACTTTTCATGACGGGGCGTTTTCTGGCTTGTATTTGAGTAGACCGCATGGCTCAATTTTGAGGAACGTTTCCCAAGCAGAGAGCTCCCTGCCCAATTCCTGGCTGCGTGCTGGGCTGCACTAAACACACACAAAAAGATCTCAAGTACTTTTCTTTTTTTTCCCTCTGGATTTTAGGACATCCTAAGTCCCTGAGGCAGAATTACAGGGATTCAAAAGAAAATAAAAGGGAAAGATACCTGATATATTTATTTTTTTCTAAAGCAGGTCAAAACATGGGGCTTCTACCAAACTTCTGGCAGTTTGATTTGGGGCTTAGTGCATAACTCCAAGTAACAAATCGCCATTGAATGGTTACCCCAAGCACGAGGAATATTGAAAAGCTGCTTCCAGCTGATGCCCCGTGGAGCGGTGGGATGTGCTTGCCCACCCAGCTGAGCGTGGGAGCCCAAGGTCCTGCTGCCCCATGGGCTTCGGTGTCAACTGCCCAAGGGGGGACGGCGGTGGGGAGCCTGGCCTTTTGCTTGGGGGGCTCCGCTGCGGTTTATGCAGTTGTCTCGAAGCCATGCGTCTTGAATTCGTCTTCATGCGAGCTCCCGCTTTCCACCCGTTCCTTTGGGACAGGAAGGAGCGCTTCTTTTTCCAGTTGTTTTGTAAAAACGTCATTCAAATGACTAATTCTGTTTGAAAGGCTGCAGCAGTGCTTGCCTACCCGCCTTCTGACGTAGCGGTGCAATAAAGCCCTAACCAAAAATGAAGTCACGCAAGAGCTATTCCAGTTAAAGTATAACTCGCTGCTGCCGGGTCTGCGAAGATGCGTTCAGCGGAGACGCGGTGGGAATGTCAGAGCTTCAGGAAAGAGAAAGTAGCTGCGGTCAGCCTGGCGGGAGATGAGAGCTGTTCCCAGTGCCCCGGGCTCCAGGCTGGGCGAAGCCTCCACGCCGGCTCCCCTGCTCCAGGTAGGGCAACCCTCCCCGCCGGCTGGAGGAAGCACACGCTGGGGCTCCAGAGTCTTCAGCGGGACCAGCGGTGTTTGGGGCTTTATGGGGGGAAAAGCAGGAAGAGCAAAAGCAGAAAAGGTAGAGTACCTAGAGTACTGCGTCCAGCTCTGGAGCCCTCAGCACCAGGAGGACATGGAGCTGTGGGAGCGGGGCCAGAGGAGGGCTACTGAAATGCTGCGAGGGCTGGAGCCCCTCTGCTCTGAGGCCAGGCTGGGAGAGTTGGGGTTGTTCAGCCTGAGGGTGGTGAAACCCTGTCAGGGGTTGCCCAGAGAGGGGGTGGAGGCCCCATCCCTGGGAACATCCCAGGCCAGGTTGGCCGGGGCTGTGAGCAACCTGATGTGGTTCAAGGTGTCCCTGCTCCTGCAGGGGGGTTGGGCTGGGTGACCTCTGGGGGTCCCTTCCAACTCAAAACATTCTATGGTTCTGTGATTCTATGATAAGGAGAGAGGGTGGCTTTCCCCCATTCCCTTTTTGGAGTTTTGGGGTTAGTTTTTTTTTTGTTTGGTTGGTTGGTTTTTTTAAACCACCTGTCTTTTTAGCTCTTGGTGTGGCCAACATCCCAGGTGCCAACTCCTTTGGCAACCTACAGTGTCAATGCCTTCATATCTCTTCATTTTTAATTCTATTTGCTGAATTGATAGTGCTTGTCCTTTAGAGGATTACTTTTTTTAGCTCTAAAAATCTGGGGCATGACCTGAGCTGCATGATACTGAAGCCTTGGGGGGGAGGAAAACCAAAACCCAACTGTCTCTCCACCATCCTCTCTACTAGGTGGGATGTTTTGCTGGATTATTCCCGCTTGAGGAGGATGCGGGGAATGGGGACCTGTTGAACCTGCTCTGCAGTAGCTTGTGCATCGGGCTCCTTGAATAAAAGGCACAAGCTGTAGCAATGCCGCGCAGCACGACAAAGGGTTTAGAGCCTGTTTTCTTAAAACCCGGGTTTTATTCTTAAGCTGTCAGGTCAGATGAGGATTCTGTTCTGCAGCCAAAATAGAAATTAAGCATCTGTACTAATCTAGTAATCCCTGAAAATAATGCTGTGTTCTCAGGTTTTGGGGGGCTGGGCCATCCCCCGTGGCGTCTCCTTGGGCCGTGCGAGAAGTGGTGGCAGCGATCCCGATGCTGGGAAGAGATTTCTGAGCCAATCCTTACTGGGTTGCATTTAGATTTCATAGAATCATAGAATCACAGAATCATTTAGGTTGGAAAAACCCTTTAAGCTCCCCCAGCGCAACGGTTCCCCTAACCCTGCCATCCCACCCCCAAACCCTGGCCCTAAGCAAGTGCTCGACCTCCTTGGCAGGACTTGAGTAAGCTGTGCAACTTCACAGGGATTTTTTTTTTTATTTTTTTGGTCATGGTATCAAGTTCTCTGTTGGACATAGAAGCGTTTATCTATAACAATGCAGACTTTTAGGTCTTTCTGGCACCTTTTTAAGGCTTGAGATAATCAGAAATAGCTAAGAATCCTTCAGTACAAAAAAATATTACTCCATGGAGTTGAAGTTTAAGCAGCCGAGCCATTTACCCATGCGCGTCCATGAAATAAAGGCTGGAGGGAGGAGGGTGTAAGCAGATACAAATGTGTTGTATCCCCATGTGGTTAGGAAAGCAGTTCCCATTTCTTTTTCCAGGCGGGGCAGCAGTTGCCTTACAGCAAAGCCGTGTAATAGTGGCAGTGGGTGTCTACCTGGATTTGTTTCCTTTCCGATTTTATCAACAAGATGTTGCTTTTGCAGTACACGGTTGTCCTATTCTCTCTGGAGAGGTGTTATTATTTCTGTTGTTTTTAATTAACAGACTGTATCATGACCTTGTACCATCTTGAGGATGGAAAACACTGCTGTGTCTGTGGCGGTGGGGTTTTTTGGTTCAAAAAATTCTATCCTTGCGGTCCTGTATGTGAAGTACCAAATCATGCAGTAAAGCTCAGTGTGTTTTTGTCTTACTGCAACTTGCTTGCCTCCCCATCCACCCCAGTCTGAGGAGGAGCCCGGGCTGCTGGGTTGTATGGAGGGCTTGGTCGTGCTAAGCGCGGTCTCTTGCCTCTGCCTCCGTGTTGTGGCACACCTAAATTTGCTATAAGTTTTACTCCTTCTTTGTTTAGGGAGGAAAAAAAAAAAAAAAAAAAAAGAACTTCCATCATCTTTGTGGACGTGTTTATTTCTGCTGCAGTTGCGGAGCATTATCTGTGTATTCAAGTTCTGCTTTATCCCTTTCAAAGGAACCGATACAAGATGTCTGGAGCGGGTTTTGTATCTGTAAAACCCTTGTAGCTAATTTTGTGGGAAACGTTGGTGTGCCCTTACACTTCCCAGTCTTTTGGAAACCTGCCGGCAACTTTATTTATTTATTTATTTGTTTATTCATTTATTTATTTCAAAGAGCGGGATGTATTTTAACGGTGAGCCCCTGAACTCAACGCTGCATGGCAAAATCGTTCCGCAGAGCAGCTGGCCGGAACTGCCAGAATTGATTTACCCCCGCAAGTCCCGTGGATTTCGGCAGCCTCTGCCCCGGGTCTGAAGTGTCACAGCCAGGGATGTGCAGCGTCCAGCACCTCCACCCTGGCAATGCCAGCCCTTTCCTGATCCCTACCACTTCTACTCGGGGTAACCCCCGGTATCCATACAGGCTGGGGGATGCAGGGGTGGGGGGCAGCCCT
>NW_009259037.1:1264571-1267519 GCF_000687185.1 Egretta garzetta | reverse complement strand
AGAAATTCTTTGCAGTGAGGGTGGTGAAAGCCTGGCAGGGGTTGCCCCGAGAGGGGGTGGAGGCCCCATCCCTGGGACCATTCCAGGCCAGGTTGGCCGGGGCTGTGAGCAACCTGATGTGGTTCAAGGTGTCCCTGCTCCTGCAGGGGGGTTGGGCTGGGTGAGCTCTGGGGGTCCCTTCCAACCCAAAACATTCTATGATTTATTCCAGATTTCCAAATCCTCTTCCTTCCTTTCCCTTCCCTTCAGTTTACAGAAACCGCTGCCGCATGTTTTGAGCTTCCAGCAAGACTCTTTGCTTTATAATTCTAAGTTATTAAATTTGGGAAGGTTCTAGATAATGGTAAGTATGGGATAGCCGACATAGATACAGTTTCCAGTAAGCTGTTATACATAATTAGTGATTTAATCCCAAGAATGGCCAGCTTGGGGCTAACCTGGCTGCTGACTGAGCCTGTTAGCGTAAGGCTGCTTAAATTACAAACAGTAGTAGCAGGAATTGAATGAGCAAATCTGTCAGTAAGAAGCCAGGCTGGAAAAAAAAGGAACTTAAGAAAATTAAGTTTGGTGCTACCAATCATATCATTTCAACATGGTTGTACAAAGCCTTTTCTTCTGCGTTAGGAAAGCTTTTTTACTACGATCTTGCTCTCAGGAGCAATTTGGCAAACTTTGCCCAGCTGTGCAAGATCAGTAGAAACACAGGTAGCAGATAAATTAATATTGCTGAGTAATTAAATCTTTTAAGTGACATCGTGCAGTATGATTAAATACATTCATGAAACCCAAATCTAAATTAAAAAAACAATCAGAAAGTACCTGAGACATCTAAATAATATGTTTTATTATTCTTTCTTTGCTCACTGTGTTAAAAAATTCAGCTCGATCCCTTGAGCTTCCAAAGGGGAGCAAGAATAAAGAAATGCTTTTAAGTGTGTGCTCCCGTGTAAAAGAAGTTTTATACTTTTTTTTTTTCTCAAAAAATATCTTTTGTCTTTACTTTAGTGTTCATTTTTTTCTTACTCCTCTATTCTCATAACACTTGGAAGAATTTAAAACAGCATCCTAGGGGCAATGGATAGACAGCATGGTAGGGGTTACCGTGGTAAACTGAGTGTGCTTTAAGCAGGCAGAAGGGCTGCTCTGGATCTTCCAGAGCCTTCAAAAAGCAAATAAATCACGAGCTGTGATAGCAGGTGAGGTTATGCCCTTCCCTGAAGGGCCGCAGGCTCCCAAAGGCAGCCGCAGTTTCGGGTGCGCTCTCCTGAGCAGCGCCCGCGCTGGCAGCTCCCGTGCCCGGCTTGGCGAGAGCCGTGCTACCCCTGACGCCCCTTCAACGCAGGAGGGAATTAATTTTTAAGTCCCTTTCTTTCTTTTAAACAATACCAGGTGTGTGTTGAGTTTGAATTTAGTCCTGGGTGTAGGGGAGAGGCTGGGAATAGGGGTCACTTCGGAGTCACAGACGGAAGAGCTTTTTGGCATGAAAGTTGTTGTTACAGAAGTTTTTTTATACATCTGAGTTTATCCAGAGATTATTTCTGGTGGATTATCCCATTTTATACTGAAAGGAAGGATTTTCTAATGGTTAGTCTAATGAGTGCCAGGTTCCTGGATTTTTTTTTTTTTCCCCTGGTGTTAGGCAGCACTGTATAATGTCCTGCAGAAATTGTAATATTAAATATCTTATCCTGAAACATCGTGGAGCTTCATTGTGCAGTATTACTGTGCTTACAGTTTTAGCCGCCGTTTGGATGTGTTCTGCCATTTGTGAAATACGGGATGTAATGCACGTGTGTTATGTTTTCAACAAAGAAAATGTTTTAAAATCAAGCAAGGCCAGCTAATGGATGAGATGGCAGCTTCTTATAATTAATGTGTTTATTAGGGACTGGATAAATTCACAGCAAATTAATAACAACATTTATTTTTTCCCACATAAACCTCATTTAGAGGCACCAGAGCATTTCTAGACCAGCTCATTATTTACAACTATTAATTTCCCTGAATTTCTCTATAGTCTTCAAAGCAGCAGCACATTCTCATGGCACCTTTTCTCTCTAACCTTGGAAATTATTCTCTGGTCTCGCGAAACCTGAAATTCTCTATATTTGGAAGGTTTTGGTGAAATGCATTATAGCTGCTCTCCAAAGGGATGTATCCATGAAGCACCATGTGTATGTCCATGAGAAACAGGATAAAGAACCTCTGAAAAGGGCTTGGTGCAGGTACCTTAAACTTTGTGGTTGTTACTGGTCTGCTTGGTGGTAGAAGCGTTTCCTCTTTGCTTTGGTCCCCAGGGATCCGTGATGCCAAAATTGTGTCTCGAAGTTACGCGGCGCAGAAGTATTGGTCTTGTGGAGGAAAGTCACTTGGACCCTTAGGACAGGGTTCGGCCACGCTGGGGTTTTGAGCTGCTTTCCCCTACCCTGCAGCCCACGCTGCTCCTACTCATGCTCTCTGCAGAACGTATAATACATGTGATTATGGCAGGAACCAGTAAAATTATTGATTTTTGCTTTTATTCTCAAGATTTGCATTTATTCTCAAGATTGCAGCTGCTGGTACTTAGGAGTTTTCTTCTTACCTATGGAAGTGACTTCCAGACTCCTTGCCTCGGTGTCCTCAGCTGCTGTGTTTTACTGATGTAGAGTTGCTTTTCTGGCCTGATTTCTGTCCTCATCTGAGCATTATCTTCTGTTCCTGGCTTTAAAACACTCTTAATGAATTCTTCTTGTATGCAACTGGTATTTTCCTTTTCCTTCTGCATCAAAACCGAACATTAAGTGATAAGGCAATGGGAGAATATAAAACAAGTTTTAAAACTTTCCTCATCTAAAATGAACATCGCTTTTTCTTTTAGCTTTGTTCTGGCATGAGGAAAAAAAAGGTTGTAGTAATTTGACCTGAAAATTTATCTTTTGCTTGTTTTCTTTTAGGTCCAGGATGGA
>NW_009259037.1:1254486-1264529 GCF_000687185.1 Egretta garzetta | reverse complement strand
ACATTCCTGCTCGCTCCTGCTGCTTTGTGTTAGTTTTCAGCTTGCACAAGCTTCACCACCCAATGGAACTGAATTGCCAAAACCAACCACAACAACAAGTAAGGACATCACTTCATTTGCAGGGGTGGGTGTGGGTGTGGAAAGGGACTTGTGGCGAGGTCCCACTGGTGACATAGCCCTGGGTATGTTTCCAGGACTTTGACCACACTAACGTGCTTCTAATCTTGCCTGATGACCTCTGTATTTGGTCTCCATATGACTGGTGATGGACACTTTTAATTTCTCTTTGTCATGTATGGGAAATGTGCAGGATAGCTTTGGGAGGGGTGGAGAAGCAGAGGATTGTGGATCTGTGATGTGATGGGACCTGGACAGATAATATGAGATAGATAAATTAATTATCAACCAGACAACAGGATCAACATATTTAAACATCATGACAAACTATGGGTTTTGTACGTGTTCTGTGTTTTCTAATGATACGAGCTGTCGAAGGCAAGACTTGAGGAGATGGCTAATAGTGCAGGTGTCCTGCGTAAGATTAGGTCAGGGTGAAACACAGAAAAGCCTTTTTCAAAGACGTGAGAGCAGTCTTCTGCTCACTGGTCCACCACAGCATCTTTTATTGATCCTCATTTCTATTTTCGGAATTTCTTCCTCTTGCTTCGAGCCCCTCCTACTAGTACCTCCTAACACATTACAGTCCTGGAGAGGGGCTTGTTCAAGTCAAATAAGGGTGTGTTGGGGTTTTTTACTCTACAGTACCGATTCTACTATTATGTTCTCTGATGGGATGATAGATTTTACTTGCATGTTGTCCTTATCCTTCATAATCCTAGCTAGCTGTCTTCGAAATCCCCGTGCCGGTGAGCGGTGGTTGTCAGGCAGTGGTTTGCTGTTCAGCCGGTGGCAGCACGTGACGCCGTGCTCACGTCGGAGCGGGATTTCCGAAGGGACAGCTGCTCTGTGGACTTGGTTAAAGGGAAATAAAGCCGATGATGTTCCATGTAAACAGTGTGGTGAAACCTCGATAACTCTTCACGTGACTTGTTGACACCCAGTCTTTATAGGAGGGTGTTCTCGTGGTGTGGTTGGTTTGTTTTTAATCTGCCTGTGAACTTTACGCCCAAGCAAGAATCAAATGCCAGGCATGGCTGATGGCCACTTTGTTTTGGTCCTTGGTTGTATTAATTTAGGTGTTTGGCATTTGTTTCCATCAAAATCCGAGGCTGGAGAAGAGCAGAGGTGGCTGAGCTCTGCCTGGGCACTCACAAACCTCCACAGGGCAAGTGGAGGGCTAGGGGAGCAAGGGGCCCTGCGTCAGTAATGACAGTCTTAGTGTGGTTTTGCTTTCAAAATACATAAATTGCTAATGTAAACAAAGTTGAGCTAAGTATAAAACTGCTGATAAATGGCTCTGCTGCAATATTGTCAAGTAGTTGTTAGTGCCCTGCTTCTTGTCTGGCACCCGGAGCAGTAGAAGAATAAGTTACTAATATTAGTCTGAATATGTAAAAATATGGGAATTGGGAAAGGGAAGTAACTTGGTCATTGTATCACTTCCCAGAATTTTAATAAAATTAGTAAAAAGGGAGTTTCTCCATAGATGCTGTTCATCTTCAAAGCTTAGTTCAAAATTGTGTTGAATTTAAGCATGATAATATGGATAAGAGTAATCTTATCATCCCTGTTTTAATTAAATCTTAATTTCAGTGATGCGATTTAGAAACGATTAGTACAACTAAACTGTTTTTCCCTAAATATCAAAGCCTTCATTACTCTGCAGTGAGAAGCGAAGTGTTGTGTCTAACAAAGTACGTACATATAATGCATGTGATTATGGCAGGAACCAGTAAAATTATTGATTTTTGCTTTTATTCTCAAGATTTGCATTTATTCTCAAGATTGCAGCTGCTGGTACTTAGGAGTTTTCTTCTTACCTATGGAAGTGACTTCCAGACTCCTTGCCTCGGTGTCCTCAGCTGCTGTGTTTTACTGATGTAGAGTTGCTTTTCTGGCCTGATTTCTGTCCTCATCTGAGCATTATCTTCTGTTCCTGGCTTTAAAACACTCTTAATGAATTCTTCTTGTATGCAACTGGTATTTTCCTTTTCCTTCTGCATCAAAACCGAACATTAAGTGATAAGGCAATGGGAGAATATAAAACAAGTTTTAAAACTTTCCTCATCTAAAATGAACATCGCTTTTTCTTTTAGCTTTGTTCTGGCATGAGGAAAAAAAAGGTTGTAGTAATTTGACCTGAAAATTTATCTTTTGCTTGTTTTCTTTTAGGTCCAGGATGGAACATTCCTTTGTGTTAGTTTTCAGCTTGCACAAGCTTCACCACCCAATGGAACTGAATTGCCAAAACCAACCACAACAACAAGTAAGGACATCACTTCATTTGCAGGGGTGGGTGTGGGTGTGGAAAGGGACTTGTGGCGAGGTCCCACTGGTGACATAGCCCTGGGTATGTTTCCAGGACTTTGACCACACTAACGTGCTTCTAATCTTGCCTGATGACCTCTGTATTTGGTCTCCATATGACTGGTGATGGACACTTTTAATTTCTCTTTGTCATGTATGGGAAATGTGCAGGATAGCTTTGGGAGGGGTGGAGAAGCAGAGGATTGTGGATCTGTGATGTGATGGGACCTGGACAGATAATATGAGGTAGATAAATTAATTATCAACCAGACAACAGGATCAACATATTTAAACATCATGACAAACTATGGGTTTTGTACGTGTTCTGTGTTTTCTAATGATACGAGCTGTCGAAGGCAAGACTTGAGGAGATGGCTAATAGTGCAGGTGTGCTGCGTAAGATTAGGTCAGGGTGAAACACAGAAAAGCCTTTTTCAAAGACGTGAGAGCAGTCTTCTGCTCACTGGTCCACCACAGCATCTTTTATTGATCCTCATTTCTATTTTCGGAATTTCTTCCTCTTGCTTCGAGCCCCTCCTACTAGTACCTCCTAACACATTACAGTCCTGGAGAGGGGCTTGTTCAAGTCAAATAAGGGTGTGTTGGGGTTTTTTACTCTACAGTACCGATTCTACTATTATGTTCTCTGATGGGATGATAGATTTTACTTGCATGTTGTCCTTATCCTTCATAATCCTAGCTAGCTGTCTTCGAAATCCCCGTGCCGGTGAGCGGTGGTTGTCAGGCAGTGGTTTGCTGTTCAGCCGGTGGCAGCACGTGACGCCGTGCTCACGTCGGAGCGGGATTTCCGAAGGGACAGCTGCTCTGTGGACTTGGTTAAAGGGAAATAAAGCCGATGATGTTCCATGTAAACAGTGTGGTGAAACCTCGATAACTCTTCACGTGACTTGTTGACACCCAGTCTTTATAGGAGGGTGTTCTCGTGGTGTGGTTGGTTTGTTTTTAATCTGCCTGTGAACTTTACGCCCAAGCAAGAATCAAATGCCAGGCATGGCTGATGGCCACTTTGTTTTGGTCCTTGGTTGTATTAATTTAGGTGTTTGGCATTTGTTTCCATCAAAATCCGAGGCTGGAGAAGAGCAGAGGTGGCTGAGCTCTGCCTGGGCACTCACAAACCTCCACAGGGCAAGTGGAGGGCTAGGGGAGCAAGGGGCCCTGCGTCAGTAATGACAGTCTTAGTGTGGTTTTGCTTTCAAAATACATAAATTGCTAATGTAAACAAAGTTGAGCTAAGTATAAAACTGCTGATAAATGGCTCTGCTGCAATATTGTCAAGTAGTTGTTAGTGCCCTGCTTCTTGTCTGGCACCCGGAGCAGTAGAAGAATAAGTTACTAATATTAGTCTGAATATGTAAAAATATGGGAATTGGGAAAGGGAAGTAACTTGGTCATTGTATCACTTCCCAGAATTTTAATAAAATTAGTAAAAAGGGAGTTTCTCCATAGATGCTGTTCATCTTCAAAGCTTAGTTCAAAATTGTGTTGAATTTAAGCATGATAATATGGATAAGAGTAATCTTATCATCCCTGTTTTAATTAAATCTTAATTTCAGTGATGCGATTTAGAAACGATTAG
This sequence comes from Egretta garzetta, assembly GCF_000687185.1. Lineage (NCBI taxonomy): Eukaryota > Metazoa > Chordata > Aves > Pelecaniformes > Ardeidae > Egretta > Egretta garzetta. The sequence continues at coordinate 1,260,505 of NW_009259037.1, read as the reverse complement.
TACAACTAAACTGTTTTTCCCTAAATATCAAAGCCTTCATTACTCTGCAGTGAGAAGCGAAGTGTTGTGTCTAACAAAGTACGTACATGCTGAAAGTGTATTGCTCTATAGAAACTCGCAAGATAATAGGATTATCTAATGCGTTTGATAGCTATTGAACTAATACAGTACTTTTTAATACAAAAATAAAGGTTTCTGATTGAAGTGTCAGGAAAAATTTAAAAGAATATGGGAAGAACTGAAGGATTCTAAAGAAAATCCAGCTTTCCTTTTACATGCTAATTTGATGAATGATCCGAAAAGATAAAATGCTTTTGATTCAGAAAGCAATAGTTATAATACATGGCATGTCATTATTTTAGCTGACTTGGTTTTTAAAACATTTGTTGAATTAAGATATTGTATGTCTTCTTATTTTAAATGTGGATACTTGCTCTGTATTGCTCAATTTTTTGGCGCTATTGCCATTTTGCTTCCTACAAGAGCACCATGACATCGGTATCGTGAAATTTCCCTGTCATTAAAAAAAAGAATGTTCTGCTTTTAATTGCACTTTCATCTGCTGGAGAAGTTGCACTGCCATCTACTCAGAGTATTCAACTACATGAAATAAAAATAAACCAGTATTTATATATTGGGATTTGCATAAATAAATGTATATTTTGAGTAGATAAAACTTTATGCTATCAAATATGTGACAGACTATTTATATTTTATACTGCCCATAGCATTCGAATAATTCTGGGTTAGTCAAATATTAATTAGTTATCCAGTATTAATCATAGGCAGGATTCTTTTACTTCCTCTTGTATTTTTACTTGCTATGTAGTTTAAATGTGAAAGCGGCCTGGGAGTTGCAGTAGTAAAGCTTTTAAGTCCTTTCCAAATGTTGAAATTTCTTTAGTATTTACTCGATGAATATTTCATGGGTTTCATGCCCATCTTTACGATTTCTTTCCACTACTGATGTATTAACGTGCAGAGGTAATGAATTTATCAGATGATAAATGATGAGTGGGAGGTTGAAAGGCAGCAAATGGTGCAGCTTTTGATGCCCTATTTATCGCTGGTTTAAACTTCCAAGAAGTTAGTGGGTGGCTTTTGAAGAGAACTGAAGCAATGTATAGAAAGAATGAAGTTGTTGCTATACGATGGCCAGAACGGGACCCGGGGATGGGGACTTTTCATGCTGGACTCACGGTGCTTCTTCCACGTAGAAAATGAGGCGTCATCAGAAAACTGAGTTTTGAAGAAGGAGGCTGGCTCATTTTACTTAGGATTTAAAAGCCAAAGGGATGCTTTGCTGGTAGATACTCAATTTGAAGAATTAGCTTGAAAAGCAGAATTTCAGAAATGGGTGGTTTTGGATTGGGGGTTGGACTACATGACCTCCAAAGGTCCCTTCCAACCCAAACTATTCCATGATTCTATGACTGCGGTGGCAGGCGGGGCGGTGCTTGGTCTGTCTGTGCGGCATTTGTGCAGGCTGTGGATGCTGGTTTGTCTTCCCTACCTGTTTTTTTCCTTTGCTCTTCCTGTATTTTTTTTTTTTTTTTTTTAATTTGGGGTTGTTTTTCATACGTGGCAAACACACCTCCTGGTTATCGGCTGCGTATCTGCTTCCTCTCCGCGGTCCAGGCACGGTGAAGCACAGCGATTCTTTGCAGGGTTGGGGTTTTGTCTTCCAAATTTAGCATGAAAGGGCTTAGTCTGGGCTTTGCGATATCCCTGTTGGCATGGGTGGCACAAGTTCAGCCAGACCTCAGGAAGGCAGGGTGGCTGGATGAAAAGTGAGAAAGGAGGAGGGTTCTCCTTTTATTGAGTTAACTTGTAGGTTTTCAGTGTACGGAAAGCAGACGCTGATGTGCAAGAGGCTTACTTACAATAAGTTGGGGAAATGGCCTCAAGTTGCACCAGGGGAGGTTTAGGTTGGACATTAGGAAAAATTCCTTCCCCAAAAGCGTTGTCACGCATTGGAATGGGCTGCTCAGGAAAGGGGTCAAGTCCCCATCCCTGGGGGCATTTAAAAGCCGGGCAGACGAGGTGTAGTGGTGGGATGGCAGGGTTAGGGGAATGGCTGGGCTTGATGTTCTTAAAGGGCTTTTCCAACCTGAACGATTCTATGATTTATGAAATCAATCACTGTTAAATCTGAACGGGAAGTTCAGTGAAGTTAAGCACTTGCACAAGTTTTTACAACAACAACCAAAAATAATTTAAGTACTCTGCTACTGCCCCAATGCAGACATTTCAAAAATGCCTACGTCCACAAAAAGTACTAAGTGTTACCTAAAATGTGACCCTTGCGTGTGTCTTCACCTTTGCATCAGTCCAAATGATGGCATGAGGACACCCTGCGCCGTACGTGCATCTGCGCTGCGAGTAGCATCCCGGCACCCCCAGCAAGGTGGTGACATGGAAGGGTTTCTGTCCTGTGAGCTCTGCCGCTCCCTGCAGTTGTTCATGGTGAATTTTGAGAGTGTTACCTGCTGTGTGGGGCATGTGAGGAGCATTGAAAGACTACGGTAAAAATTGAAGATGCTTCCATTGCCCTTTGAAACATGGACAGGTGAAGGAGTTACACGGAAGATGCTCAACGCTCTCCTGCGTGGTAGATTATCCGGTCTGAAGTGCCCCCTTAATTAACGTGCGAGGTCTTGCACGGCCACCAGGCAAGCTGGCTGCAGAAGTTGATGCAAGCTGGACCGAGCTCTTCAGCGGAGACATGTCCAAGAGCTCCTGTATCCCGCACGTGGGGGATGTGTTACTCTGATAGAAGTTGTGTGTAAGTACGAACGTTGGGGTAAACTGGGAACTGTTGGGGTTTGTGCCTGCAGGTGACAAAACACCTTTATTGAAATTAGACCAAAATTCTATTCATAATCATGTATTTTGTAACGTGGCACTATTTAAGATTGCGTGCGCTGTGTTTGCACAGCAGTTCCGACCCAAACCAGAGGCACGCGTCACTGCCCAAAAGCCTCGTGGTCAGATTTGGCTGAGCTCTGTTCCAAGGACATCTGTGTGTCTGCTGAAGGGACACCAGGGATGAAGGATGCGCCCTGAAAAAAAAACAGTCTAACCCAAATAATGGGTGGGAGAGTTGAGTTTTAGTTTGGGAGAGGTGGAGGGTTAAATTCTCTGTTGTCTGAAAAGAATTTCAGCCCTGTGAATAAATAGGGTCTGTTGTGGGATTTCTCCTGTGCTCCGATAAACCATATCGTGTCTGTTCCCTGTCAAGCACTGGAATAATTTCAGGTACCTGACGTGCTAATCTAGGGCAAGCCACGTGCCTTGCCTTGTGAGCTTGCTTTTGTGAAGGGAGAAAAAAAAAAAGCTTTAATCACATTTTTATTCATGGGCCATTTTACCCTTCAGACCCTACTTGCAAAAGAACTGATCCAGCAGTGAAGAAAACCAAAGTTTGGGAGAGAGCATGGATCACAGGACAGTTACCGATGTGCATACGCTGCTGTTGGTTCCCTTTTTTTCTTGTGGGTGGTTTTGGGTTTGACACATATGGAAAGTGGGAACATCGTAACCCTGAAGGAAATGGTGATACATTTCCAGAAAGAGCCATTCTGATGACTGGGCCGGCGGCGCAGGCAACGAAGCCAGGAAGAACCCGTGAGTCAGCCTCGGTGGGCGGCAGAGGAAACTCGAGGGGTTGCCACCATCCTCCTGGCCGTAATCCTCTTCTCTTGTCAAGATCTCACTATTTCCTTGTACTTCTAAAAAAAGAAGATCAGGAAGATCTTTTTCATGTGGGTGTGGACAGAAAGCTCAGTAGTTTTGGGCCACAGCTCTCTCGGTGCTGGAGCAGTGGAAAATTTTCGCTGGCAGTGGCTGCAGTGGAGACCTGCTTTAGAGGACCTCTGCCTCTTCTGCATGCATTTACTCAGATGTCTCAGTTGTCAATTTTTGAGGCAGCACTGCTTCAAAAAATATTTTGGGTCTGTCTTTCAGTCTCCCCTTAAAATCCCACCTCATGTATAGATAGTTGTGTTGGCCAAAGGTCTTCCAGCCTCTGAGTCTACAATGACCTAATTGTAGACCTGACTGAAACTTTCTCTTACAATTTTTGGGCTAGGTTTATAAAATTAGCGACGCAGACATGGAAGAAAATACAGGTAATAAACACAACTGTTTAAAACCACACCATGCCTTACACGCAGGCTCTGCAGAGGGTGAAGCCACGGCAAGGCTTCGAAAACAGATGTGCCCGTGTACAAGGAAGAAGGGACTGTTTGTGGTTTTTGACCTAATTTCCTTGTGAAATGGTAGGAGGAGAGGAGAGATCTTGATGCAGATAATTACATCGGTCATTGCGGGGCTGCTCTGTCCTTTAACGAAAGAAATGTAGAGAGCAGTCTGGCAGGAGGTTGAACTTCTCTTCTCCCGGGCTGGATTGAGGCTTTCCGTGGTTGTCCGGGAATCAGTTTTCCAAAGATGCCCCATGTACGCGGGGTTTATCAGTTCTTCTGAAGGGAGGAGACGGGGCATTTTGTATTGTGTCATGAACTGAGGGAGATTTTAATTCCCTTGTGACTCAAACTTCTTGTTTTTCCCCCTGTGTCATGGCTCTTGACACAGAGCCGATGATGAGAACTGACACAGAACTCCAAAATCCCGGAGGATTCCGAGTTAGGGAGCCTAAAATTTCTAAAGTTCAAAAGTGGCCTAAAGTGGCTCCTTTTTGCCTGTGAGGGGCAAACCCAGGTATTTTTGTTTGTTTCTGTGTCAGACCTTGGTTTCTATCAGCGTGCGGTATTGCTAAATACCACACAGGAATCATTCTGCTCTTCCTGGTGATGGACGTTCATCCAGGCACTCCTTCCAGTCGTGATTTTCTGAAACCCCGTCGAGTGGTGGTTCCTGATTACAATTTCATCATGCCTGTCGCTTTCGACTTTACATACCACTTAACAGGCCAACTTTCCTGCATTTTATTGCCTTCCCTTTCTTTGTACTACCATGTTGGCTTGAGATGCCTGCTTTCCTTGTCTGCCCCTAGTGCACCTATGCCTCTAAAGGAAGTTTTTCCGTGCCCTAATACCCTGTTTGAGCATCCAGAGAATTTCCAGCTGCTCCCAAGATAGAAGCCAACACTCAAATGGTTTTGCAGGGATCAATTCTGGACAGTCAGTTTATCCATATGAGCTCTTTTGTATAATATTGGAGGTGTTATGTGGTCTTATATAGCTACTGTAGTCTTGTGTTTTCAGGATATTTTATGTCGAGGCTTGGGGCAAGGTCTCTTCAAAAAGCTTTTGCTAAAAGCAAGCAAAAAGAAAGAGTTTTAGCGAAGTGTGAATGCAGGAGGTGTTAGAGAATTACTGCTGCAGTTCTCGCTGTAGGAATGGTGAAGAACTTGTTAAATGTAGTTGAAAAAGAAAAAAAAAAAAACCCACACTGGCAGCAACAAAAGTCACCTTAATTTTGGAAGCGTGTACATTGGTAAGAAGATACATCCGTGTGCAAATGGAGGAGGCTGAGGAAGGCTGGAGTAACGATGGAGAAATTGGGGGGGGCCTGACCCCTAGGGAACCATCCCGGTGGATGCCCGGAGTGTGGGCTGCTGCCTCGGGTGCTCCTTTGGCTGGGACTGAGGAAGGATTGGCCTCTTTCTGGACCCTGTGCCGATCAAATTCCAGGCACGAAGGCCTCATCCTTCCCACTTAGCGAGGTCTCTGCCACCACTCACCTGGATTTATGCATCTGGTCAGAAAGAGAAACAGGTAGCGGGGTTATATTTTGCTCGCTGAAGGCTAAGGCTGAGAGGTTTGCTTGCTTAAAATGAACCATGTTGTTCTTTAAATTATGTTAATCTGGCGTATGTTGAATTGTTCAGTAGAATTCGGCGGTTACAGAGCATAACGAAACTGAAATGTAAGGCGTCACGTACGTAAAAACACTGTTAACAAAAGGATGAGACTTGCAATTTATACTGGACAAAACTAAATTTTAATTTTTTTTAATCTCCATTCTGAGTATTTGTTACACGTCTCGTCATTCCTGC
>NW_009259037.1:1252631-1254464 GCF_000687185.1 Egretta garzetta | reverse complement strand
AAATATAAAATATATAATCTAAGCCATAGAAGGCGCTGCTGTTCACCCTGTCCCCTTGTGCCTTCTCCCTCCGTCGTGCTCAGCGTGTGTTTCACAGCCAGCAGCGGTGTTCTGGACTGGTAAATGAGAGGTGTTAAAACACATGTTGTTCCTCCGCAGTCGATGCGATCGATACGACGGGGGGCCTTCCTGGGGGGTTTCCGTCTGGCTGAGCTGATGCACATAAGGATACCGCGGCAAGCCTCTTGAATGGGCTTTGAATTTGGTTTAAAACCTTGCACCCATTAAAGTTACTCTAACTACATGTAAACTCTTGGCTTAAGCAGTCGTTCTCAAAAATATCCTTGACATTCTCTGCAGCGGATAGTTTGTACCTTTGGAGGAAAATAAATAAATAAACAGATGAACTTTCAATTTCAGCTTTGCATATGTTAAATCATCCGCGATGCTTTCAGTAAGCACAAGCAGAATATTATGCAGAACCACGGATTTTTTTGATACACCAAGCCCAGCTTCTGCCCGTGCTAGATCCAGGCAATCCGTGTCTAGGAAGTTTCACGTTGGCTGTGTTCAATCCACAGACTCTACAGAGGAGAACAGTTTGCACAAGGACCTGTTGACGTCGATGCTGATCCTGCTGCTCGTCTTCATCATTTTCATTCTGTTGGCTGGCTATTTTTTCAGGTAGGTCTGTGTGGAGCTCTGCATGCAGAACTAGCTCGGTCTTGTTTCGATATGATCTAACAAGGAAATGAAATGCGTGCGTATGGGGAGGCAGGAGCCTCCAGCACAGCGCAGAGGAGGGCGCCGCCGCGGTGGTGGCTCTCGCTGCGAAGATGAACAGGAAGAGTTTCTCCAGAATTACATGGTTGGTAAAGGCTGGTTTGGAAAAATGCTTGTTCCCTTTCAACAGAGTTCCTCGGATTAACGCGGCGTGTGTATTTCAGGTTCAGGAGACACAGGAAAGCTGTTGTGAACTCCGGGGACAAAAAGATGCCGAATGGGATCTTAGAAGAACAAGGTACGGAGAGATTTGGTTTCCTTTTCGCTGTGAATTTTGTTTGTGCACCCAGATGCTTTTTCGCTAATTAAGAATTCAGTTACTCTGTTGTTTCCTTTTTATTTATAAGCTATAGGATTATTAAAGAAAAAACAGTTTTTTTTAAAAAAGAGGCCCATAATTAGGTATGTTTTTATACAACCTTAACTTTCAGCTGTTGGCTTTAAATAATTTTCACTTTAAGTTGGGATACAGCAAATATTTCTTTGTAAATGTTTCTCCTGCTCTTTATATATGTTTTATTAGGGTGCCATCCGAGAGGCAGGTTTTTTGGCACTGTGATCTTTGTATTTAGAGACAGGATTGCACCACTTAAAAAGGGGGGGAAAAAAAAAGGGGGGGGGGCCTTTACTCTTTGTGAAATTACGGGCTGGTTTCTGGACGTAAAGAGAAACAAGCAAGGGGTTGAGGCAGGGCAGACTTGTAAGCCAGCGGCACTAAAATCAAACGCTTTCAGGAGCTGAAAATGTTTCCCACCGGCTTTTCCAAACGTGCTGGGATGATGTCTGTTGGCGGGGAGCCCTTTGGGTGGGTTGCTCTATGGGGCTCGGTTCAAACCTAGCAAACGTGGAGGAGCCGCTCCCTTCTCGCTTGTAAATCCTTTTAGCCGTAACGAAGAGAAAAGCTGAATGATCAAGAGCATTGGGTCTTTGTGCCGGTTCCGCATCGCTATGTATGAACCCAAGAGCGGGTTAACAAACGCGGTGGCAGTCATAGAGAAAGTCAGACCTCTAGATGTACCCGTCAGCTTCCTGTTCGGCTGGTGCTTGTGC
>NW_009259037.1:1251173-1251694 GCF_000687185.1 Egretta garzetta | reverse complement strand
TGTGAAATTACGGGCTGGTTTCTGGACGTAAAGAGAAACAAGCAAGGGGTTGAGGCAGGGCAGACTTGTAAGCCAGCGGCACTAAAATCAAACGCTTTCAGGAGCTGAAAATGTTTCCCACCGGCTTTTCCAAACGTGCTGGGATGATGTCTGTTGGCGGGGAGCCCTTTGGGTGGGTTGCTCTATGGGGCTCGGTTCAAACCTAGCAAACGTGGAGGAGCCGCTCCCTTCTCGCTTGTAAATCCTTTTAGCCGTAACGAAGAGAAAAGCTGAATGATCAAGAGCATTGGGTCTTTGTGCCGGTTCCGCATCGCTATGTATGAACCCAAGAGCGGGTTAACAAACGCGGTGGCAGTCATAGAGAAAGTCAGACCTCTAGATGTACCCGTCAGCTTCCTGTTCGGCTGGTGCTTGTGCACAGGAACCCCGGCGAGCGCGGTTTGGAGATCCCCGCGGCGGCCCGGCGCCGGGCAGGGCTCTCGGGTGATGAGTGGTGACTGCAGCCACCAGTGAGTTTTAGT
>NW_009259037.1:1231171-1236518 GCF_000687185.1 Egretta garzetta | reverse complement strand
CCCTCAGCCTCCTCTGCTCCAGGCTGAACCCCCCCAGCTCCCCCAGCCGCTCCCCAGCAGCCTGGGGCTCCAGACCCCCCCGCTTCTTCCAGCCATCCCGCCAGGCAGCCCCTGGGGAAGCTCATTTTGGTTTCCAGGTGGCCAGTTGTGTTCTTGAAGGGCCGGGAAGGCTGCATGGGAAGGGGTCCTGGGGCTCTATTTCCCCGTGCCAGCCGAGGTCCAGGGGGCAAGAAGTGCCTGCAGCGATCCCCGTACCAAACCGTGCTCCCCCGAGTGACGGCGTGCCGGGGCTGGGCTGACGCTGGGGCGGTCTGGGGCAACCGAGAGCAACAGCAACGGCTCACCTCGGTGCAGAGTTTCTGGTATCAGCAAGTTAAAGATAGTTTTTTAATAATGATTATTATTTCCCCTTCACAAATGAATGATCTGGCAGTATGTCTTCGGTGATAGGTGCTAAAAGCTGTCCCTGCAGCCCCTGCCCCGTGGCAGAGCAGCTCTTCAGCAGCAGAAGGAAGCTTCTCCTTTTCTAAATAAAACTCGCCCGTATTTTAATCTGGTGTAAATATAGAAACCATTAATTTTACCAGTAGTGGTTCTACTTGAATTTGTAATGTTCTCAAAGAAGCTACTTGGCCTGTGCGGTTTTGGGTTTTGTTTTGTTTTTTTTTCCTTCATTTAGATCAGCTTTATCACCAATTGAAGTCTCATGCGAGAAGTATGTTTTGGCATCTTCCAGCATACAGATCAATTTGTAGTTGGAAACAGCTTGTTATCAGTTGCCCTGGACATGCCTTTAACACGTATTTTCCTTGCTCTGACAGAACAGCAACGGGTGATGCTGCTCAGTAGGTCTCCCTCGGGCCCAAAGAAGTATTTCCCTATTCCGGTAGAAAATCTCGAAGAGGAAATACGGATGCGATCGGCAGACGAAGGGAAACTCTTCCGTGAGGAGTTTAATGTAAGTCCGCAGACGTGGAGTGGACGGCCGCGTGGCGAAAAGCTGGGGCGGAGAGGGGCAAATCGAAATCCCAGCAACTATTAACAGTTCTCTTAGAAACGTTTGGTGCGCGAGGCCGGTGTCTCGGAGCCTCGGCGCTGGTGGCGTGAGCGTGCCGGCGCTGTCGTCCCTGCTCTGTCCCCCGTGGTAACCCTTTATCGGGACAAAATCTGGCCTGCTCACTGCTTTATGGTGCGGCGATGCCAAATTGGTAATGCATAAACTGATTGGCGCTTGCTAACATTTGAGGAGGGTCTGTAGTCTTTGCCTGAAAGCTGGAGGAGAGGAAAATGGAATATGAATCTCCTTAGCATTGATTTTCTTGGTGGGGGCGGAGGGGTTTTGGGGCAGTCTGAGTGTTTCACCTCTGCGGGAGGAGAAGACACGGTGGGGCCTTTAATATTGCCCTAGTGAGGTTTGAATTTTTTTTTATTTTTTGGGGGGGTAATTTGACCTTTTGCTCTTCGTTACCATCCCATCGCTTTCCTATTTGCCGCACCCTGTGCCCTAGCACATCCGTTTCTATGACGTATCTCAGCTTTAAGGGTTTTTTCTTTAAAGCCTTGCCTTGGTCAGAAAGGAGATTCCATTTTCTGCCCATAACCTGAGCTTCGGTTGCCTATAGATGAGTCTTAAGCAGAGCCTGTGGCGAGCTGCTGCGGAGCCGGTTTCTATGGAGAAACCCGGGGTGATGAGTCTGCTCCCGCACGTCTGCGTTCGGGGGCCTTTTCCATACTTTTTATTCTTTTCACTTCCCCGTAGCAGCAGAAGCAAGTTGCACAGAGCAGTAGCTTAAATGTCAAACACGGAGTTGTCACAGCCGATGCACACATTGATTAGGCAGTCTGTTAAGTTGCCTTCTTAATTGGTAGCTTATTTATATCCGCAATTTGTTTGATGATATATTTAAACCACATAATTTCTTTGCCTTATCAGAGAGGGAACCTTGTGGAGATATTTATCAAAGTCAACAAAACGAATGTGAAAACTAATTTGACAAGATGCGCGCTTGTGAATTTTGACTCCCCTGATTAATCCGTTCCGCAGTTGGCCATCTATTTTTATTTTTAAAACCTGCTTTGCTTGGATCCCTTTCCGCGCCGTGCTGCGAGCGTGTGAGTTTCTGTCTGCACGCAAGCGCTGAGTCTGAAAGCTGGGGTCCGGTCCCCAGAAGTGAGCGGCGCCGAGGGTGACGGTACCTAAAGTCCCCGTGGTGCTTTATGTGGGGGGTTTCTCCCCCCACGCTGTACCTCCCGTGGATGCATGAGCTGTTTGCTCAAGCCTGAGAGGGGAGGAGAGGGTGAAAGAGAGGGGAAAATCGGAGCGATTGGTACTGTAGCATAAACTGGGAAAGCTGGCGAGCAGAAGCCTGGTTACGGAAGCACTGGAAGGAACGGGGTTGAGAAATCGTCGCCCTTCGGCGCAAAGACATCGGCGTGGCAGCCTCGCCGGCAGAGCATCGCCCGGCACGCAGCTCCCGCCTCCCGCCAGCGGAGCCGACGCCGGTACCTGCCCCTCCAAGCCGTAGCTGCCAAATCCTGCAGTTTTTGGGTGGGTCCGAAGCCGTCCCTTTTGCGCCAGGCGTGGGGCAGGCGAGGGAGCTGCTGAGCCGCGGCAGACCCCGACGGCAGCCCGGGGCTGGGGGGGCTCAGCTGGCGGGGGCCCCCGCCCGCTGCGGGCTTTGCTTCACACAGCCTGATGTAAGGTGTCGGGCATCTCCGGGAACGCAGGGACAGGGTCTCCGCTGCGGATTCGAAACACGTTTAGGCTTCTAAATGGCATTTCGGGAGTCCCGTGAGCCAGCGGCGGCGGGCACCCGCACCAGCCAGAGGAGTTGGGTCCCAAGCCATGTATCTGGTGGAAGGAACACAAAGCAAGCGCTGGCAGACGAAGGCACGCAGTGGATAGAAAGGATTTTTGAGGACAGTTCTCTTGGATTTATGTGCCTAATGGTGTTCTTCAATACTTCCCATTTTTACCCTTAAAGGCTAAATTACCCTTAAGAAGCGCCTCGCACTTGTTGCACCTCTACATTAACCAAAATAGCAGAGGCTCCTTCTGCCCTCAGTTGCTTCCTTTTTTATTATTTGATTTGTGAGCGGAGAGCACTAGGAAGAATGCATTCGTTCTTCACAGGAAAAAAAAGTAAATTTTAAAAAAACCCATGTTCCTTTCCATATGGTCACTTCAGATAGCGCTATTTAACATTTGTAACACAGAAATACCGCTATTTAACATCTGTAACACACAAATACCTCTATTTAACATCTGTAACACAAAAATACCGCTATTTAACATCTGTAACACAGAAATACCGCTATTTAACATCTGTAACACAAAAATACCGCTATTTAACATCTGTAACACAGAAATACCGCTATTTAACATCTGTAACACAGAAATACCGCTATTTAACTTCTTTAATGCAAGCTGAGCCGGCTGTTTGAATTTGATGCCTCGATTTTCAGATTAACGTCTGAAAAACCTTCCCATAAGCATTTGCCTTTGAAATTTTAATGTTGACTCAATTAAGATGTCCCCTCCAATGAAAAAAAGGAGAAAACGTGCCGATGCTGGGGTAGGTTGAGCCCCTCGGAAGCTTCGGAGAGATTTTTAGGATTCCCGCGAAGTGGGAGCAGATAAGAGCAGCGTGGTGGCCGCAGGTGACCCAGCCCCACCAGGACTCATCGGCTCCTCGTGATTTGTGGGGTGAGGCGGGGGACGTGAGGAAGCGCGTCCCCCATGAATCACATCCTCCCCTCTGAAGATGGGTGGGAGCAGCGAAACGGGCTGCGTCCCTGCGCCGGGGTGCAAATCCCGCTGCAAGCCGGGCTGCCTGGCATCAGGAGCTTTCTAGGGAGATGTCGGGGGCCTTGCAGGATAAGGAGCAGGGAACGGGGAGATTATTTTGCCAGAGTTAATTGCTTTTCGTGTGTTTTTCATGTGGAGATGCAGAACTTAGGTGGCTGTTTATTGGGAATTTGTTGCCTGGCTTTTGAAGTTCGACGACATCGCGTTCGAAACGCTCATTATTTCTTTTTACGCAAAACATAAATTAAGTTGCCATGTTTTATAAGTTGTAAATATATTTTAATTAGCAAAACCAGGGGCATCGTTCAAATACGGAATGAAGCAGTTTGCTAAAAGCAGCTTGCTTTTTCAACTCCTTTTTTTTTTTTTTTAACTTTCTCTCCTTTCTTTTACTTACGTTCACAACTCTAAGTGGTATAAAAAAAAAAAACACACAACCCCCAAAAAACAACAAACCCACAAATGCATGTTGCTGTTTCCTCTGTGGTGGAGGAGAAGTCCTCCCCGCGCCCCCCCTTTTATCCTATGTCACCCTGACAACACAGATTGCTGCTTTCAAGGGGAAATTCCAAGCCCTGCTCTCTGCCAGGCAAGTGGGGATCGTTGCTTTAAAGCTCTACAGTTTGTTACCAGTTTTTTCCCCTTCCCCTACGTGATTCAGACCGGGTGGTGGGAGGCACAAAGGTGGGAGAAGGCGGTTGTGCATCCCCAAACCGCTGGGATTTTACCTCGGTGGGATCTGACACGCTAACATGGGGTTTTAGGAATTCAGTACAAGCACCTTGATGAAACTCGGTTCTTTGGGGGCAGCTGAAGGGGCTGGGCAGGAGCCTCCAGCCGCGTTGCTTGGCAAGCGGAGCCTTTTCCCACTCTCCCCCTGCCCTGGGCTCTCGGTTGCAGTCCGAGCTCGGCTGCTTGGCCCTGGTGGTGGTATCTCAGCAGCTTCTGTGTGGAGGTGAAGGGGCTCCACCTTGGGCACTTCCCTCTATTCATCTTAGAACCATAGAGTTGTTGAGGTTGGAAAAGCCCTTTAAGATCATCAAGCCCAACTACAAACTACAGTTACTCGCTCTCCCCCTGCCCTGGGCTCTCGGTTGCAGTCCGAGCTCGGCTGCTTGGCCCTGGTGGTGGTATCTCAGCAGCTTCTGTGTGGAGGTGAAGGGGCTCCACCTTGGGCACTTCCCTCTATTCATCTTAGAACCATAGAGTTGTTGAGGTTGGAAAAGCCCTTTAAGATCATCAAGCCCAACTACAAACTACAGTTACTCGGGAGTACATTGGGTTGCTTGTTGTAGTCAAAATAGAATCACAGAATCGTTTAGGTTGGCAAAGCCCTTGAAGCTCCCCCAGCCCACCCGTTCCCCTACCCCTGCCATCCGACCCCCAAACCCTGGCCCTCAGCACCGCCTCTGCCCGGCTGTTAAATCCCCCCAGCGATGGGGACTCGACCCCTACCCTGGGCAGCCCCTTCCAGCCCCTGACAGCCCCAAGGGGAAGGAATTGTTCCCCATGGCCAACCTCACCCTGCCCTGGCACAAC
>NW_009259037.1:1220588-1231035 GCF_000687185.1 Egretta garzetta | reverse complement strand
TGTTTTTTTTTTTTTTTTTTTTTTAAGCTTGACTAATTTATCTGCAGTCTTAGATCTTGCTGATAACCAGCAGAATTTGACTCATGCACGTACAGCGACTTTTAGCATAGAAGAATTGGGATTTATTTTTGCTTCCTCCCTTTCTTGCCAGAGCTGGGCCCTCACCTGCGGGTCTCGGCAAGACGTTTGGTATTTAATGTGCTTAGCAGTGAGCTATTAACAATCAAACTCTATTTATGTTACTGAACCAACTGTTACTGCTATAAGTAGCTGTCGGAGCCGAGCTCGCGGGAGCGGCGCATCCGCGCGGCTGGGTCACGGCGCTGTGAATCACCGCGGCAGATGGCAGCTTCGAGCAGCGGCTCGGAGTTTTAACAATTTTCTAAATAACTGCCGTCTCTGGTGGAAAAATTACTTATTTTTCCAAAACTGCTGAACTCGTTTTCTGTAGTGAAATCTGCCAGGACGTGGTTTCCTGTTTTAGAGTAATGGAAGTTATTTCAACAAAAAACCCAAAATGTGTTTAATTCTGTCGGATGCAAGGCAATGTGTATAGATGCAGGTTTTCCCTGAGCCATGTGCAGTTGTAGTTACCTGTTTTCTAACACGTTGACTTCCATATCTTTTTTTTTTATTTATTTTTTTTCCCCAGTCGTTAACAGCTGGATATGTGCAGGGAACATTTGAAATGGCAAATAAAGAAGAAAACCGGGAGAAAAACAGATATCCTAACATCCTGCCATGTAAGACATTACCTTCTCTTTTACATGGGACGATTAACTCTGGCGCTGAGCATGCTGGCAGTAGCGTTCGTTTGCTGAAAATATTCAAATAATGTAATTTCACTGGTCACAGATGTTCTTCACGCGCCGCGTGTGCAAACGCTGTCTGTTTTGTGGCACGTTTCTAGTATCGATCTTCTCCTCTTAGGTTTTTCTGTAGGTTATCGGGTGCTACGCTGCAAAGCCTCGGCTCTCACGGGGTTCTACCAAATTAGACTACGGCAAGCGGTTGTTTAGTTAGTCTTGGGTTAGTTTTGGGCAATCGAATGTGGCAGAGTTTGGGCTTCCAGTATTGTAGAGCTGCAGTCCCGATGACCTTCAGGTGTGGGAGCAAGGCAGGACGTTTGGGGAGAAAGTTTCTTGATGAGAACTAGGGGCCATATGGGAGACGGCTGGTTTGGGAAGGGCACGCGTAGCCTGGCCTCCTGCTTGCAAAAGGAGGTGACGTAGTTCACGTTGATTAACATGAAAATGTGCTTGCAATGTCTCGTCTTCCAGATGATCATTCCAGAGTGATTTTGACCCAAATCGATGGAGTCCCACCTTCAGACTATATTAACGCGTCATATATAGATGTAAGTTGGCAGTTTTCCACTGTTGGCCAAACTGCAAAGGCGGTGACTTAAAGAAGTATTTTTCTGCTAGCGCACGTTGGGATTTCATCTTTTAACTGCTCTGCTGTTTCTTTCCATAGGGTTATAAAGAAAAGAATAAATTTATAGCAGCCCAAGGTAATTAATTCTCCTTTCTCTATTCTGTACATTTTACGGCTGAAGGTATTTAATTGTAGAAGTGGTTTGGGGTTATTTTCAGCTGCAGGTGGTGGCCAAATGTGAGGTGGGATTTAGAGGCTACAGTTTAAACGAAATTTGAGTGAGCGTGAGGTAACCCGGTACCTTTAGGCCTGCAGATGCTGGTCTGAGCGAGGAGGCTCGCCTTCCCCCCGCCGCCCCCGCTCTGCTCCTCGCTCCTCCTTTCTCATCTGCTTACTGGGGCTTTGAGCGATGGTGTCTCCTGATACAGTACTTTCTGTCGACGCAACCCTGAGGCAGAAATTAGCATTTTTGCCTGCGTTCTCGTGCTGTATTGAGTCACAGGTTTTGTGACCTTTGTCGCCGCAGTCCCAGGCGCAAAGCAATAGCTGCCCCTGCCCTGCAGAAATACTCCTGCGCGGCACGGCGAGCAGCTCTCGAGACCGGTTGCTCGCTGTGGGGACAGGCAAAGCTGGCCCTCGGCATGGGGCAGAGCTGCAAAGGCAAAATCCTAAACGATGCTCCCGCCGTAGCCCGCTTAAAAGAGCATTAATAATATTTCAAGAGAAGAGGTATCAAATCAGGTAGATTTGAGTGCATATGATCATGTAAAAGAAAATATGATGGGGTTTTGATTTTTTTTTTTTTTTCTTTTAAGAAATATGTGGTATGTTCAAAACCTGAGCAGTCTGTAGTAAACACAGGTCTGGGTGGGCACCTGGCGGTGGGGGGGTTCATGCCGGAGCCCGTCACCCCTCTGGAGCGAAGCTGTGTTCTGTCTGCAGGACCCAAGCAAGAAACAGTTAACGATTTCTGGAGGATGGTGTGGGAGCAGAAGTCGGCCATCATTGTCATGCTAACCAACCTGAAAGAAAGAAAAGAGGTAAAGATTTGTTTCGGTTTTCTCTGGGGTGTCTCAAGCAGAGCGTCAGGCCAGTCACTTTTCTGACCACTTCCTCCTTCGGTCTCTGTTAGCTCGTCTGAGTTTCTGCTTATAAATGTAGTTTTCGTTTCCAAAATACAAATTTATGTGTGTCAATCTTAAGGAAAACATTCTGATACCTGACTTGGTCCTGCATAGCCCATAGCCAAAGGCAAGTTCTCATGCCTGTGTTTTTATCAAGCTTGTGGCTGGGCTTGGTTAGAAATGAAGGTGAAAACTTCATTCGTTTTTCTGCAAGTTAGATTTCAAAATTCTTTCTGGCACATGCCCATAAAAATTAAAAAAGCAATACTTTTTGCTTGTGAGCCCGATGCTGCTCCTCCCTGTGCCCCCATCCTCCTCGTAGATGTCTTGCTCCTCCCGCTCCGCGAGACTTCCCATGCATACGGGCCGAAGGCTGGGACGCACATGAGAAGCCTGAAACGTTCGACTTCATTACTGCTGTGTGCTCTTTGCAAAGCTAAATTAAAATAGTAAGGAAACGTATCATCCTCAGAAACAGAAAAGGTGCTTTTTAATTAACTTCAGTTTCAATTATTAATTTCAGTTTGCCACACTGAGCATGCTACATCTTTATTTGAAATATATGAAGTCCTCAAAATCACGTGCCCAAGAAATAAACCCTGTTTCTTTGGTGACTGCACTTAAAGCTTAAAAATAAAAAGAGTCGAGACGTCGTGGTCCCCGCAGTTAGGCAGCCCTGTGGTGGTTTGCCCTTGGCTGGATGCCAGGTGCCACAAAGCCGCTCTGTCGCTCCCCTCTTCAGAAGGACAGGTAGGGAGAGAATGAGATGGAAAAGAAAGAAAACTCACGGAAAAAAAAACCTCGTGGGTCAAGATAAAGGCAGTTTCATAAAGAAAAGCAAAAGCAAAGGCCGTGCGTGGTAGCAAAAGGAAAAAACAAGATTTTATTCCCTACTTCGCATTAGCAGGCAATGCCCAGCCACTTCCCAGGAAACAGGGCTTCAGTACCCAGGGTTGTTCCTCTGGAAGACAAAACGTCATAAAAAATGAATGCTCCCCCTTCTCTTCCTTTTTCCTTAGTTTTTATATCTGAGCTGATGTCACATGGTATGGAATATCCCTTTGGCTGGTTTGGGTCAGGTGCCTTGGCTACGTCCCCTCCCGAGATCCTGCCCCCTTCCAGCCCACTGGTGGTGGTGGGGGGAATATTGGAGACACAGCCTTGATGCTGTCGAGCACTGCTCAGCAGTAGCCAAAACATTGGGGTGTGATCAACCCCTTTCTACACACCCACAGAAAGCCCAGCGCCGTGCAGCTTGACCCAATACAACCCCCTAACAAAAAAACCAAGCCATACCCAAAGCTGTTTCGGTCTGGCTAGGTTAAAAAACAACTTCAAAAGCTGTTCTCACCTTCCTTGCATGACTGTAAGCATCAGTAGCACCAGCAAAGCGTGAACGCTGTGGTGTGCCAGAGGAGAAACCCTGCACGCTCGTGTGCATGCGTATGTGCGCTGTTCTCATATAACTCCGTTGACCAACGATGAAAGCAGACTCAGGGTTATAAAACTTGCTGTATGTTTGTACAGGAAAAATGTTACCAGTATTGGCCCGACCAAGGGTGCTGGACTTATGGAAACATCCGCGTGTCCGTGGAAGATTGCATAGTTCTGGTGGACTATACCATCCGCAAGTTCTGCGTTCAGTCGGTAAGCGACAGCGATGCTCTTGCTGGGGCTTCGCTTTAATTTTTAAAAAGAATTGTTACAATGTCAAATATTCGCTTGAAAGAAATTCAGGAAATTAGTTAAACGTATTTGCAAACCGGGAAAGGTGTGGCAGCTCGCCGAGGCCAGCGAGCAGGCTCTGCACCTCAGCTCACGCAGCCTCCGCCACAGTTTAATGGATTGCAAGAGGTTCTGCTCCGTCTCCTCCTCTCTGTAGCCAAGGGCCACAGAAAGTCCTTCCTTGTGACCACCAAGGAGGGAGCACAGGAGCAGCTTCTTGAGCTTTTTTGGGACAAATTGCACATAGATCGATAAATGAGTGAATTTGGATGTGTTTGGGTACTTGGCATAGTCTGTGGGTGTTAGCTGGCCAATGTCGGCCAGCATTACGGCTTGATTTGGCCAGCAGGTCGAGGGAGGTGATTCTGCCCCTTTACTCTGCTCTGGTGAGGCCTCACCTGGAGCCCTGCGTCCAGCTCTGGAGCCCTCAGCACAAGGAGGACATGGACCTGTTGGAGCGGGGCCAGAGGAGGGCTACTAAAATGATCTGAGGGCTGGAGCAGCTCTCCTATGAGGCCAGGCTGAGGGAGTTGGGCTTGTTCAGCCTGGAGAAGAGAAGGCTGTGGGCAGAGCTGATTGTGGCCTTTGAGTACTTAAAGGGAGCCTATAGGAAAGATGGGGAAAATCTTTTTAGTAGGGCCAGCTGTGACAAGACAAGGGGTAATGGTTTTAAACTAAACCAGGGTAGGTTTAGACTAGATATAAGGAAATTCTTTACAGTGAGGGTGGTGAAACACTGGAACAGGTTGCCCAGAGAGGGGGTGGAGGCCCCATCCCTGGAAGCATTCAAGACCAGGTTGGATGGGGCTCTGAGCAACCTGATCTAGTTAGCAGTGTCCCTGCTCCTGCAGGGGGGTTGGACTAGATGACCTCTAGGGGTCCCTTCAAACCCAAAACATTCTATGATTCTATGATTCTATGATTCTATGATTTCTGTTGTATCCTTGGTCTCTGGCACAAGTTAAGGCTTTAGATCACAGGGGAGATGGTGGGGATGCCTTTGCTCTTGTCCACAGAGTGTAGCCTTGTGCGGGAGCAAATTGCTAGGGACCCTCACCCCCTAAGGGGAGGGCTGCTGGGTTTGTAACGCAATGACCGTCTAATTCAGGTCGAAGCCTGAAGACGATACGGGCTGGTGAGAGGTGATAAACCACGCATAGCTCTGTACAGCTACACGGAGAGCTCAGAACCCCTGAAAATGTGGGTGGATTCGTTCAGGATTAGGTACAGATTCTGAACGGTGAAGCAGCCTCTGCTGATTGAGCGTGCAGATCGCTTTGGTATGAGTAGCGATCGCTGATAAAAACACTCGGAGAAACTGTGCTCAGAAGGCGGAATGGGAAAGAAGGAACGGCACGGAGACGTACGTACTGGGGAGGAGCTGAAGGGCTGGAAGGTTTATGCGTGGACCCGGCTGCCTTTCACTGGTTGATCACTGCTGAGTTTGTGTTGGGAGGATTTGGTTATCCACTGATGGAGACCAGGTAACCCTACAAAACCCAACTGGCTTCTGCAGTTTGAAAGAAAAGGCCTTGACCCTGGCGAACAGGCTGAAGCCTCTAGGGGTCCCTTCCAACCCAAAACATTCTATGATTCTATGAAGACCGATGGGCTTTGTAACCTTCAGGGTAGGTCGTGGTGGGGGGATGCAGGTGAAACGATGCTGAGCGCCGCTGTCGTTGCTGCCGTAGTATCTTCTCGTTTGTTCCTGACGAGTAGGCCAGGTCATGAAACCGTCGGAGGTTGGCCATTAGAGGCGCAGCCCTTCTTCCGTTATTCTATGATTCTATGTGATTCTATGATCGGAGGTTGGCCATTAGAGGCGCAGCCCTTCTTCTGTTACTCCGATGTGATACGGCAAAAGCTGGCACCTGGCATCTCGTAGCGATGCAGATCCTGAACGTTTAGGCTGAATTTTATGAGTTTCATCCGAGGCTGCTAAAAGAAGCGTGAAGATTTTTGTATGTGAAAAAGGACTTGGGATTTGATCCGTTATTAACATAAATTGTCTTAATTTTTGCAATCCTGTCCTGGGATTATTCCAATTTTCACTGGAGTGCAAGGATGCATTTTAATAATATATGGTAATTTTACTCTGTGTTTGTATTTTACATGCACTGTAAACTTCAAATCCGTGAGTCAGGCTCTAAGTGTTGCAGGAATTAAAGTCATAAATAACCAGAGCAGTCTGTTTGTAAATCTTTGCATGAAAAATGAAAGGTCGGACTCAGAGTCTGTGTTGTTCCCTGCAGCTCCATGACGGTTGCAAAGCCCCGAGGCTCGTTATGCAGCTTCACTTCACCAGCTGGCCGGATTTTGGGGTGCCTTTCACACCTATCGGGATGCTGAAATTCCTGAAAAAAGTCAAATCGTTGAATCCCGCCCATGCTGGACCCGTTGTGGTTCACTGTAGGTATGTATGTGCTCTTCAAGCCGTTCTCTGCGCTTGGCCTGGAGTTAGTTACGTGTAGAATATCAAGGCTACATTTTAATCTTCCGTTCATAGCCTTCGAAGTGTGTATGTGAGTGTATATGTATATTTACCTACATATTTATATAGGTAAACGGCAAAAATGTGCTGAGCTTTTTGACAGCCCAGGGTAAAAACAATTTCAAAAGCTCCGTCTTTGCAGGCACTTTAAGACTCACACAGAAGTTGTTGTTTAGGGTTTGGTTGGTTTTTTTTTTAATCCCTGAGCAATACCCTGTGTTTGGTATAAATATGTTCTTTGTCAGAAAAACAGACTTGTAATACAAATCTTTGACCTTCGCCACTAAGCGCTCCTTTGAGAATTCATCCCCCACTTCTCCCACAATAAAATTGCCGTTCGCTATGTAAATTGTCTGTTAAATGCCTTGAAAGGTTTGAAGAAAGACTTGCATTTAAGAGCCTCAAGTGCTGCGATTTGAAAAATGTACTACATACCAATACGGAAACATATTCCCACTCCTGCGGCCGCACGCTCGTGAACTTCCTGCTCTTCAAGGCTGGTGCTAAACTGTTTGAAATCTCACGCTAATCAAACCACAAACAAACTCCGAATCGGTTTTAAAAGATTAATTGCAGTCTCTATAGCAACTGTAAGCGCCGAAGCGAGCAAAGGAGTGTCTTTTCAGGAGCAATTATCGTAGCGAGGTCGGAATAAAAAGAGAAGAATAGCAGCTTTGTCTTTCGGGGGTTTGTTCTTAAGGAAATGGTTGTGGATTCATGGATTTGTTTCTTTTTCTCTTGCTTGAGTCGGACAACTAGAAATACTCTCCAGTAGTCTTTGAAGTGTGTGCTGTTGGAAAAGAGTGCGCTTGTCCTGACCAAGCCAGCCTTTTTCTTTCTTCATTTCCATCCAGGCAGTGCCTTGCTAGGATCCAGCCTCTCTCCCAGGTGTCATACATAAGAGGCTTAAAGAAAAGCATTAAATGGAAAAAAAAAAAAGATTTTAGCAGTCTCACGTAGTCTTTCCTTTGAGAAACCCACAGTATTTTTATAGCCCTTTGCCGGGACGGTCTGTGCAGACCAAAGCTTGAGCTTGAGCTTTATTTTGCACCAGCAGGAAATTCTGTACTTAGTTCAGTCAGCAGCAGTAGAGACAAAATACAGGAAAGTATAAAATATTGTTATAAAAAACTGCAGGGATTTGGATACAGTGGTCCAAGGGAATGCCGTAGCACTGTTACGTGTCGGTGCCGGGGGCTAGGGCAGTGCTTCAGCCTGCTTTGGGAGTAAAGAATGAGGGGGGTGATACTTAATTTCCGTTACAGTTCAGGATATGACACGATTGAACTGTTGACAAAAGGAAAGGGAAACTCATCGATAGTAGTAACCGTCCATTTTTAGTGAGCTGGTGTGAAAGTATCAGCCAGGCATCCTGACCAAAAGCTGCTCAGTTGGAATCTTTTGGAAGTTAATAAAAGGCTAATTAAGCATTTGGAAGGGAAGAGTTGCAGATAAAAGTGTGTGGAGGGGGGATTTCTGCCTTTGTTTTCCCCAGAAGTTTTCAGAAATATTTTTTTTTTCAGTGAGCAGAGAGCTACATGGAGGAGTAGCTGAGTAAGGGATACCCTAGAGTAGGTTAAGGATGGATAAACCCAGGGAACTTCCAAGGCAAATGTCAAGGTTGGTGGAATTACCGGCTTTAGCAGGAACGTGCAAGGATAGAATTAAGCACCGATCTGAAGTAAGGTAACCTTGGGGCAGAGGCACGGGGAGGGACCAAGGATGTGTAAAAAGGGATCGTATCTGCAAAGGGGAGAGAAGCGAGGAAGCTGAGCCCCTGAGCCCTCCTCTTCCAGAGGTGGTTTCCAGGACACATCTGGAAGATGGAAAACCTCGATAAACTGAGAGCCATGCCGGCAGGACTCGAGGTGGACTCATCCGAGGTGGCGGAGGTCAAACACGAGCGAAAGGAAGCGAGGGGGCAGGGACCCTTGGCCACCGAGGGCTGGAAGCTGCCGGGGGTCACAGAGGGGCTGAGGGGGACCGGCGGGTGGGAGCATGGGGCCAGGATGTGGTGTGGCCAGGAGAGAGGGACCCCTGCCAAAGCGATGGTTAAACGCAAAGGGGTGGGAGGCAGAAGGTTACAGGGGGCTTCTTCACCGTGAAGCAGTGACGTGAGGTTTTGGCGGGGGGCCGTGGTACTCCCGTGAGTCTGCTCATCTCGGTCACCCCTCTGGAACAGGAGGGCTTGGGGGCTTTGGTTTCACGTGGCGTTTGCTGTTTGGAGTACGCGTGTCTACACGTGAACTAAGTCCTGTTATGCACGCAATGTATTTTTTTTTTTCTGGTGTTATTTAAAGCCGAACGTTTCCCCGCTGAAAATCGCTCTGTACCTTCGGACACGCCGGGACGCGGGGAGAGGTTTTTGTCGTGTTCCAGACGGTGTTTGCGGACACCACAGCAGTTGCTGTACAAAATAAACCAAGAGAAGGTTAAAGGAGAGCTATTCATGCCTAGCACAGGATGCCATGCCCTTTTCCTCTGGGAGGAAGAGCTGAAAGTCGCTGGAGTAGTGGGATTTATAATGATCGTGCTCCCTCTCGTGGCTGTTGAAGGATATATAAAAAAATAATAATAATTTGGGGTGGCAGTTAGGAAGCGTAGAACTCGTACCAAGTAACTATTACCTATTGGCATGTGACAGCAACCATGCAGAAAAGAGCAAAAATTAAGAAAAAAAAATATTAAAATTTCATTTTAGACTGAGTTATTATACCTGGTCAAGCAGAATTTTTTTTCCAAAGGTCCTTGCCAAGATAATTTTGATCTTATCATTTCAGAGCTGTTAAGGGGTGTCTTTTTATGCTAAAAATTTAGACTCCTTCTTGTTACGATCACTGCTAAAATAAAAAATTAAATTTGGGGGTTCACAGTGAGTATTTCAGTCCGGTATAAACGGTGTAAGTCCCACCTGTGTCACTGCTGTAGCGGTTCCTGCAGACTTGGTCATCCCATAGAGATTTTGTTTTTGTTTCCTTTCTAAGCGCTGGCGTGGGTCGCACAGGCACGTTTATCGTGATCGACGCCATCATAGACATGATGCACGCTGAACAGAAAGTTGATGTTTTTGAGTTTGTTTCAAGAATCCGTAATCAGCGTCCGCAGATGGTCCAGACTGACGTAAGTGGACTTTCATCGGTCAAAATTACAACTTTTTGCAGTCGAAGAAGAATGTATTTCCGCTCTGACACGCGTCCCAGTATGTGCTGTTCTGTTGCGCACCTGGATAGCTGGAAAATGAACAAAGCCCCGTAGGGGGATGGGGTTGGGGAAGAAGATAAAGGCGTGTTAGGGCTGTGAAGACCACCGTAAGGCATGTTACCTCCAGGTATCACGTCCAGGTTTCCCCATGCACACAAGAGTGGAATTTTAGAGAACGTGAGCGATGTCACAGCAAAACTCTTTTTTAGCTGAAGGTGTATTTGGATAATTAGTCAATCGTGGACCACATGGGATGGATGAAAGTGCCGGCATTCATAGTTTTACCTCCTTGCTTTGCAGTATGCTTATCCGCCTCTCTGTTTGTTCCAGATGCAATACTCCTTCATTTATCAAGCCTTACTTGAATACTACCTCTACGGTGACACGGAGCTAGATGTGTCATCCTTAGAAAAACATCTACAGACATCACACAACGCGGCGCCAAACCTGGTCAAGATAGGGCTAGAAGAAGAATTCAAAGTAAGTCTGAAAGTCCTTTGCCGGAGGATTTCTCAGTGTGGCAACACCT
>NW_009259037.1:1218627-1220544 GCF_000687185.1 Egretta garzetta | reverse complement strand
CAAAACGGAACGACTTGTGCTATTTTGTGTGCGCTGTGAACGGGTCCTGCGGGGTCGGTGAATGGGGCCTTGCTTCGCCTCCTGTTCTGCAAATCCTCATTCAAAGCTACATCGTCTTACGGACCTTTTCCTAAATGCTTTCTGTTTGTTTATAAAGGAAAAAAATGGAATTATTCTTTAGGTCTGGTACTAGATGCCAGATCAGATGATGCTGGAAGAGGGAGCTGGTTACCTGCAGCTTATTTGCATCTCAACAGGGTTGTTGACTCAGTGATGACTGACGGCAGGCAGAGAGAATTTACACCTCTTGTGCTGAATATCCAGACCTGTCAGGAAAGAAGAGGGGAAAAAAAAGCATTTCTGTTTAGTGGAGAAACCCCAAATGCAGAAAACAACCAAGTGCTGGCTGTTTGTGATCATCTTTTAAAATAGACTTTAATGTCCTGAGGAAATAGTTAGGACTTTTCTATGACTTTTGCTATGCTAAAATATTTATTCTCTATATAGGTCTAAAGCATTAAATTACATATAGGTGTTAACTGGAGTTCTCCCTTTCCTTTAAAGGATTAAGTGAATCAGAAATTCATAGAATCCTAGAATGTTTTGGGTGGGAAGGGACCCCCAGAGGTCACCCAGCCCAACCCCCCTGCAGGAGCAGGGACACCTTGAACCACATCAGGTTGCTCACAGCCCCGGCCAACCTGGCCTGGAATGGTCCCAGGGATGGGGCCTCCACCCCCTCTCGGGGCAACCCCTGCCAGGCTTTCACCACCCTCACTGGAAAGAATTTCTGCCTTAGATCCAGTCTAAACCTACCCTGCTTCAGTTTAAAGCCATCCCCCCTTGTCCTGTCCCAGCTGGCCCTACTAAAAAGCTTGTCCCCCCCTTTCCTCTGGGCCCCCTTTAAATTGGGAACTGGGAAAAGAAAATGCTGTAAAAATAAGTCTTGATCATACAGCTGCAAGTTCAAAAACCAAAAGTATTGCTCTGTCTGAGGGAAGGAAGCAAATGAAAACATCGTGTATTCTACTTTTTCCAGAATTTCTAAGTTTGTTTTTGCTGTCCACTGCGTCAGCAAGGCTTCACTGAAGTGCAGAGAAGCAACGTTTAGTATTCTGAAAAGCATTTGGATGGCTCAGGAGCGCTAAGCCTTCCTCCCCCAAAAAGAGTAGAGCTCTCAGGAAGGTCTTGGACATGAAGGCAGTGTCGCAGAGGAGCTGAACAGTGATTTCTCAGAGGGGAGGGGTTTCTTTTTAAGAGCCCGTTGCCAGAACTCGGTATTTTACTGGACTGGAGATACGCTCCTGGAACTCAGTACCTGGCAAACACATGCCTGAAAATCCACTTGCAGTTTGGAAATCAAATAAATTTTAATTTAAATTGAATTTATATTAAATAGTTGCTGTGTAACCCTGATGGTTTTCTGGTACGTCCCACCCCGGCGGAAGCAGCCCGTTATTCTTGTGTTACCTTGCACAATCTTGTGGGGGTGTAACCTAAATAAACGCTGGGGGCAAGAGCAGCGTTTGCCTTTTGTGTCCTGGGAATGCTGGCAGCACAAACGGAACAAATAATATCGGTCCCTTCGCTAGGAAAAGCTTGAAAATGCATGGAGCCAAGCTGCAGGATTTGGTGCGCAGCAGTTGATGCGCTCGTGCAACCTCGTTATGCCAGGAGCGAGGTGGGGTCCTGCAGGGAAAGCACAGTCCAGAACGAAAGGGCCAGAGTTTTAATCCTCAGCCTGCCTCTGCTTACCTGAAGGCTGGAAAGCAAAAAAGAAAATTAATTCGATAAACCGGTAATGCAGAGCTTTTTATTAAAAGGTCTTGCTTTTCAAAAGCGGCTGATTTTATGGAGCTAAATTTCCAAATGTCAAATGCAGACCTTTTCAAAAAGGAATGGGTGCTCGGTCCTGCT
>NW_009259037.1:1216942-1218602 GCF_000687185.1 Egretta garzetta | reverse complement strand
GGCTTAAAAAAAAGCCCCAAACCAAAACAGACCCAAAAGGTTGAAACCTGCTGTCATTTTACCGCCCTTAAGCTCTACGGATAGGCCTTGGGAGGATGTTCAGATTCTTAAATATTTATCAGTATGAAAAAAATCACACGACTGTTATTTTTAAGTCGTTTTTATAGGCAGGACGAGGAAGTGGCTTCTGTGAAACGTCAGTCTCGCCTTGACCGCGTTACTGCTTTGTAGGCGATGAAGACACTTAGGCACCCTCGGGATATGGTGCGCGAGAACCGCTCCTCTTCCAGCCCGTTCTCACCCTCACATCTGTCTGCTTTATTACAGAAGTTAACGAACGTTCGAATCATGAAGGAGAACATGAGAACCGGCAACCTTCCGGCAAACATGAAGAAAGCCAGAGTCATCCAGATCATCCCATGTAAGAGAGCAAGTTTTTATGTAGAGGAACAAGGGCTGGAAGCGCAATATCCTCCCCCGGCTGTCGCGAGTTCGCGCCGTGTTCGTTGGCAGCAGCGCAGCTCGTAGCAGGGTACAGCTCTCTTGGGGTAACTCCCTTGAGTTTACTCCCTTGAGTTACCTAAATCCGGTAACTCCCGGATTTAGAAACTGGAATATGTCTTAAAGAGAAAAAGTTTTAACTTCTCTGCCTGTGAAATTCAAACGCTTTCAAAGCCTGTTGAACTCTCCAGAGTGGTGGGTTTGGGGTTTGCTGCATTTTTAGCTGGAACACCTTTTTTTGGGTGTTTCCGTTAGCCATCCCCTTGGTTTTGCTGTCCTCTCTGCAGGCCCCGTCTGCTCCAAAGTTTCTAGGGAACCTCCTCTACAAACAGCACTATCCTCTCCTTATGAACTGTCTGCAAAACAGTTCAATGCATTGGGTTTTTTTTACTTTATCGCTGTAAAATTGCGATCAGATATTTTGCAGGACTGAATTAAATAATTCAGCAGGTTCAGCTTTTAAACCGAGGTATTTTCTGAGTGGTTCCTTGCCTGGTCTGGAGCGGGCACGGTAAGGTCTGCACCCAAAAATGAAGGTTTCAGACCTCGCTGGCCGTATCCTGGGCAAATGGAAAAACAGCGGCAGGGAAACGAGCGCCCTCCTCCGCACGCTTACTAACCCCTGGATAGGATCTTTGAGACACCCTTCGGTTTTTTTAGAGAAAGGATTTTTGTTCTTTTTGTTCTTTCACAAACGGAATCGTGCAGGAATCAACGTGCAGGTAGCAAAAGTAAGACTGGATTCTTTTTCTTTCCGCCAGATGATTTTAACAGAGTGATTCTGTCAATGAAAAGAGGGCAGGAGTATACGGACTACATCAACGCCTCCTTCATAGACGTACGTATCAAAACTTTCCACGTATTCCAATCGCAAGTCAAACATTTTGCTGTTGCTGATTAAGTCTTTTAAAGAGTCGCAGTCGGCTTGGCTGAGGAAGAACATTAGCTTTTTTGTTTGGGTTCGGCTTAGGAGAGTGTCCAAATACATTTGTTATCTGGTGTCTTCAATTTCAGTTTAAGTGGTTGTGCAATTTAAGCCTCCTTGTGTTGTTAGATTTAGAAACGGAGGTTTTCATTAAATTCTAACAAGCAGGCAGCGAAACGAATCAGCTATAGAGCTGACATCCGACGGTTCCGTTCTCTGCGTTCAGGCTAACGG
>NW_009259037.1:1214589-1216909 GCF_000687185.1 Egretta garzetta | reverse complement strand
GTGTTCAGCGTGGGGAAAGGCTATGGCGGTGTTCGGGAGCCGGGGTTTACCTGGGCAGGCCTGCGTTAATTCCTGACTTTGTTCCCAGCTTCCTGTTGGAGCCTGGGCAACAACTTCCACTGTGTCTTGGTTTTATTTAAATAGGAGAATTAATTATATCCTTAAGCAGTAAAACCCCAGTAGTTGGATACTACAGCTGTGAAGATCGCGTCAGTATGTAAATGGAACTGAGGCTCAGAAATGGAGTTAGATGTTAACCATGCAGCTCTTAGCTTTACCGCAGAATTAGGATAATCTCGTCGTGAAGTCCTTTCAGTTACCTATTACTGCAGAATTTCACCCCTTCAGCCATGGCTGGAAAAAGGCATCAAATACAACTCAAGGATTGTGAATTTGGGGGATTTTTTTTTTTTTTTTTCCTGCGTTTCTGGCAACGAGCAAGAATCGGGCGGGCTCAGTGCCTCGGGATTTGCAGCAGCCAGCCCGCAGTCAAGCTGGGGGGCTCAGGGGAAGCACCGGTTGAAGTCACCCTCTCCTCTCCAACCATCACCGTCCGTCCCGCTTCACTTGTGCTCCCCTGTCGCGACATAAAGGCACCCCGGCCTTTCTCCCCAGGGCTATCGCCAGAAGGATTACTTCATTGCCACCCAGGGGCCGCTTCCGCACACGGTGGAGGATTTCTGGCGGATGGTGTGGGAGTGGAAGTGCCACACCATCGTTATGCTCACGGAAGTTCAAGAGAGGGAGCAGGTCCGCCCCCCGCCGCTGCTGGCTCCAGAGCAAAGCAGCCGCTGTTAACACCTGTAAAATAGGAGCATGAATATTAGATAAACTTATTAGTTGCCTACAGATTCCAGCGGTGAGATTTGGGTTTTGCCTTCCCTAATATGAGCTCTTGCTTCACTATTTAGTGTGGGCCAATGTTGCTGCTTTTGCTTGAACTGTCAGAAACACCACCAAAACTACTGAAAATTAGGATTTGTGAAAGGGCCCAGTTCAGATGAAAAGCACAAAATTTTTAGGGATGCCTGACATGGGCCGGCTGTTTGGGATTTGGGAACAGCTGGATGAAGCTTTTGTGGAAACTTCCCTCCCTGTTTCTACCAGTATAAGCTCCGGTGGCTTATTCTGAACCTCTCCTGGTACATCATTAATTAATGAAGAGGTACTTACTGTATTCTGATCTGTTTTAAAGCAGCATTTGCCACCTATGACTCCTAAGCCCTTTTCATCTTAATGGTTTATATTATAGAAATACTTCATTATTGTTTTCTTGGTTATTGGCCTTTTCATTACAAAGTGTTTAGAACACATTTCTTATGCTCTATGTCATATCCTATACCAGAGTATCCTATACCAGAGTATCCTATACCAGAGATGCATGACAACGTTGCTAAGTGGAAAAAATGTCAAGGAGCGTTTACAACTCTCTCCCACTTTTGCAGGAAAAATGCTGCCAGTACTGGCCGTCAGAGGGCTCTGTGACTCACGGAGAGATAACCGTAGAAATAAAGAATGACAGTCTGCTGGATGCCCTAAGTGTAAGGGACTTCTTAGTTACGTACAACCAGGTAATGGGTTTAAATTACATGAGGTTTTTTGCGTTTGAAGGCATTTACCAATATGATTATGTAGCTTATATTCGGGGATTTCTATCTGAAGATAAATGTGGTTAATCAACATCCGACATTGTATCAGTCAAGGGGAAGCTGATATGAATGTTTTCATCAATGACTTAGACAGCGAGATCGAGTGCACCCTCAGCAAGTTTGCAGGTGACACCAAGCTGAGTGGTGCGGTTGATACACCAGAAGGACGGGATGTCATCCAGAGAGACCTGGACAGGCTGGAGAGGTGGGGCCTGTGGGAACCTCATGAGGTTCAACAAGGCCAAGTGCAAGGTCCTGCACCTGGGTCGGGGTAACCCCCAGTATCAGTACAGGCTGGGGGAAGAAAGGATGGAGAGCAGCCCTGCTGAGAGGGACTTGGGGGTGCTGGTGGATGGAAAGCTGGACATGAGCTGGCAATGTGTGCTGGCAGCCCAGAAGGCCAACCGTACTCTGGGCTGCATCGGGAGAAGCATGGCCAGCGTCAAGGGAGGGGATTCTGCCCCTCTGCTCTGCTCTGGGGAGACCTCCCCTGGAGCCCTGCGTCCTGCTCTGGAGCCCTCAGCACCAGGAGGACATGGACCTGTTGGAGCGGGGCCAGAGGAGGGCTACTAAAATGCTGCGAGGGCTGGCGACCCTCTGCTCTGGGGCCAGGCTGGGAGAGTTGGGGGTGTTCAGCCTGGAGAAGAGAAGGCTGCGGGCAGAGCTGAGTG
>NW_009259037.1:1210222-1214484 GCF_000687185.1 Egretta garzetta | reverse complement strand
GGACAAGGGGGGATGGCTTTAAACTGAAGCAGGGGAGGTTTAGGCTGGATCTAAGGAAGAAATTCTTTGCAGTGAGGGTGGTGAAACCCTGGCAGGGGTTGCCCAGAGCGGGGGTGGAGGCCCCATCCCTGGGACCATTCCAGGCCAGGTTGGTCGGGGCTGTGAGCAACCTGATGTGGTTCAAGGTGTTCCTGCTCCTGCAGGGGGGTTGGGCTGGGTGACCTCTGGGGGTCCCTTATAATATGATTCTATGATTGATTCTATGATTCTATGATTCTATGAAATGTTTTCACAAAGCCCCATGAAAATTCTGGTCAGTAAAACTTGGCTTTGATCAAGGTGGGGCGTGGGGTTTTTTGGTTTTTGGTTGGTTTTTTTTTTAAATGTTTTGTTGTTGCTGCTATTCTTGTATTTCCCTCCATCTCCCACATAGCTACAAAAGAACATTTGATTCAATGTTTTTAAAACTTACAAAGCATTTTAACAGCACGTGGACTTACCCTTGCCTACCAGCTCTCCCTTTATGTTGCTGTGCTACAGGCACGATCTACTCAAAACCTGCTTTTGATTTTGGGGGTGCGTCTCTTCACTCGCTGCATTGTTTCTTCAGGATCTGATTTGCATTGCTCTTTTTGAAAAGTAACCAAAAAAATTACTTGCCGTTAAGAATATAATTCACT
Source organism: Egretta garzetta (assembly GCF_000687185.1). NCBI lineage: Eukaryota > Metazoa > Chordata > Aves > Pelecaniformes > Ardeidae > Egretta > Egretta garzetta. The sequence continues at coordinate 1,213,804 of NW_009259037.1, read as the reverse complement.
TATTGCATCGCATATAATTTATGGACTTCAAGAGTTGGCACGTGCAAAGCAAAAGGACTTCAGACTTTAAGAGCTCTGTCTCTCCTTATTAAGGAGAGTGGTGGGTTAGGGGTGGATGCACACCGTGCTCCACACAGCACAGAGTCCTTGTCAATGTGGTGACTTCTGCCACATTGGAAAGTATTTAAACACAAGTAACAGCATTTTAGGTAATATCCAAAGAGCATTGCTTTGCACTACGACCCCCAGCATCGTTAGAAGTGTTCGCTGCTGCCAATCTAAGCGATCTGAGTTAGTTCTGTATTGGGCCCGAGTCCAGCTAGGCTACGTCAATGATATCTGAAGCAACGTGATGATACAAGAACTCCTGCAGAGCTGGGAGGAAGGAGGATTGACCAAGCCTTTTTCCTTGAAATGGTGAAATCTTCCAGGCTCCTAGTACCGAAGCGTGTCCCGAGAGGCCCCGTCAGACTCATTCACTAGACGTCCCCCGTGGTGGACACGTTGCAAGCACCTAGCATCGGCAGAGCCCGCCTGTTTTCAGCTTGCAAGAGTTGCTGTTACGTAGGAAAACTGCCAGAATATTAACGTTGCATCCATACGCTATTATAATGCAGTCGCAGGGACGAGCAAGCAAAAACCTCAGGGTAGTTAAATCGTAAGAAGACAACGGGCCTTTGCGCATCCAGACCTGTCCAGAGCTAACTGCATGAGCGTGGGGTTAAGACCTACTGCAACTGGTAGCGTGCTTTTAATCAGCACGTGATTAATCAGTAAAGACAAGGCAAATAATTGTTACGTTTCAGCGTAGCAGGTGGTGGTGCGCAAAAATGAGGGCATTTTGTGAACTGGGTTGGTTTAATCCCAGACTCCCAGCACGGCCGGGGTTGGCAGGGCCCTCGGGAGCTCACCCAGTGCCACCCCCCTGCCCAAGCAGGCTCACCCAGAGCAGGGGGCACAGGACAGCGGCCAGGCGGGGGTTGAAGATCTCCAGAGAAGGAGACTCCACAGCCCCCCTGGGCAGCCTGGGCCAGGGCTCGGGCACCCTCACAGTCAACAAGTTCTTCCTTAATGGCACTTTGGATTTGGCCTGTGCGTGATGAAAGCTTTCAATCGTTGGTATTTGGGATGAATTAAGTGCGTCCTTAGTACTACCCCAGGTGAAGCACCTCTGCAAATCAAAAGGAAAATTATAGGGGTAAATTATCAGCTGATGGGGTGGGGAATTTGGAAACAGAACTATCAGGTCTGCTTGACCAATATATTACGGCCCAGGTTGCAAACAGCCCCCTCTACTGTAGTGGTGCAAAATTTACAGCTACAAATGTTTAAGGTAAGAAGTGTGTTTCCATTTTGAAGGACCAGCTGGATAAATCTGGTGTTTTCCCACACGCAGGGTAACCAGGAGAAGCAAAGCAGACTCGTTCGGCAGTTCCATTTCCACGGGTGGCCAGAAATCGGAATTCCTGCAGAAGGAAAAGGGATGATCGACCTGATTGCGGCCGTCCAAAAGCAGCAGCAGCAAACAGGCAATCACCCCATTACTGTGCACTGCAGGTAGGAGCCGCCTCTTCTTCCCAGCACTAGCGAAGGAACCCACCATTGCTGCTTCTCCAGACTGGTGGGTTTTATAGCAGTTTTCCTTGGTGAGGGAGCAGACCGCAGCCTTTAAAAATTAAAAAAAAAAAAAAAAAAAAAAAAAAAGACATATGAAAAAAAAGATATGAAAAAAAGAAAATCTAGCATGGCATAAAGGATTTTTTGACTTGTCATTTGCTAAATTAGCAAGGTGGATACCTCAATGGCAGCCTTAACGGCTGGGAGTAAGCAAATGCATTATTAACCTGGGGTGCTGCAGTCTTGCACCTGAGTTTTGCTAAACGCTGTGATTAGGAAAGTAATTTTTATTTAATAAAATATTTAATAAATCCTTTTAGGTTTATTGCAGTTATGTGTGATAGACCCCACCGACATAGTGCTCAAATACCCTACTGGGGCCAAAATGCTGCTGGATTTTACAAACTGTCGGGAGAATAAAATCCATCCCTAATCTCAGCAGAAGGCAAAATGCACCCCTGTCCTTGAAAGCAGACGCGTGGGCTGGGAGGACGGGAAAAACAGTGGTTCCATCAGTGGGAAGAGGTAGCTCATGTATGACTTGATACAGGAGAACTAAAATATCTTTGTCCTGTGCCACATTTTCACTTGGGTTTTTTTGAATTGTTCTGTTCTTATTGCAGCATCTTTTTTTTTGGTCTCTCTTCTTTTTTAAAAGGCTTACATTGGGCTTTTCCACTGTTTTTTCAAAATACATTTCTCAGAGCGTGGGGGTTTTTTATCGGTCTTTTAAATTTGTCTTTTCCCTTTCTGTACTACATCTGCTAACTTGAAAAAAAGTAGTAGTAAAACTAATATTCTGCCTTTTAAAAAAAGTAGTAGTAAAACTAATATTCTGCCTTTTCTTAATTCAGAAATCATACCTTGCTTTTAAAATACTTCATAAATCGATAAAGCTTTTTCTGTTTTCTGGTGGATACAAAGTCAAGCTCATGGTACGCGGGGACAGGGTCAGCAGCGTTACAGAGCCTGCAGAAGGGAAGTTCCTGTGGGTTTTGGTTTTTTTTGTTTCTTTAAATAAGAAGCTGTTAACCTCAAGAGGTCACCCTTTGACGTGAACCTCTTTGCTGGGGCGGACTGCTTGGGCCCATTCTGGGAGACGCGCTGGCTGAGTCCCGGCTGCCCTGCCCCACGTGAAAGTCCCCAGGGCCCACGTCTCCCCTGTGGTCACGCAAGACCTCGTGCAGTTGAGCATCGCTTGTGGTTGAAGCTCGCAGGCTCAACCACGACATTAAACCCAATCATTGTTTCTTCTCTGATTGCCCTCAACATCAAATGTTAATTCATGCTAAATATCGGCCCTTTAATCCTTTCCTCTTGGGCATGTTGTACAAGAAAATCTGGTTTTGCTGGACCATGGCCATCTTCTAGCAATGCATGGAGGTCGAGGCCCTGGCATTTTTATATCCAACATGTGTTATATTAATCGTGATATTTTTCTCTACCTGTCCTTGATTGTGGAGAAACACGTGGCACCTACGCTCTGATAGAGACCCCCCCCATGATGACCTCTGCGTGGAGAAGCTTCTCCCACCTTTTGTCAGTGAGCTAGGTAGCATGTTGCTGCTTCTAGAGTTTTCCTGCATTTCAGAAAATACCTGTCTGGTTTTGAATGATTCTTTTCCCTTCTGGAAAAAAAAAAAAAAACACTATATTGAGCTACGCGACACTCAAATTGTTCTTGTAGCATCGTCTACAGGGAATTATGCTCACTGATCATCTGGAAGTGTTTTGATAGAAGAACCGGTCTGCTTGTTGCTAGAGTGTGGCCAGCAGGAGCAGGGCAGTGACCGTGCCCCTGTGCTTGGTGCTGGTGAGGCCGCACCTCGAATTCTGTGTTCAGTTTAGGGCCCCTCACTACAAGAAAGATGTTGCATTGCTGGAGCATGTCCAGAGGAGAGCAACCAAGCTGGGGAGGGGTCTGGAACACAAGTCATACGAGGAGCGGCTGGGGGAGCTGGGGTT
>NW_009259037.1:1208607-1210023 GCF_000687185.1 Egretta garzetta | reverse complement strand
CTTTTCCAACCAAAGTGATTCTATGATTCTAGAGTTTCAATTGGGAACAGCGCGCTGCTGCTGTTCTCTGCAGCGTATGCCGGCTTGTATTTCAAAAGAGAGTGTTAACACAGGGAGCGTTAAAAATGGAGGGCAGAGCAATGCATGCCCACCTCTTCCAGGCACAGATGAGTAAGCGACGTGTGTGATCATAGAATCACGGAATCATTGAGGTTGGCAAAGCCCTTGAAGCTCCCCCAGCCCAACTGTTCCCCTACCCCTGCCGTCCCACCCCCAAACCCCGGCCCTCAGCACCGCCTCTGCCCGGCTGTTAAATCCCCCCAGGGCTGGGGACTCGACCCCTTCCCTGGGCAGCCCCTTCCAGCCCCTGACGGCCCCAAGGGGAAGGAATTGTGTGTACAGGTGTACAGTGTACAGGTTTACTTTACGTCTTCTCAACCCCATCTTGTGACAGTTGCAGACCTGTTCTGAAACGCGTCACTCACGGGTTACTCCAGAAAGCACGGATGGTTACGAGAGATTAGCTAACTACAAGTGAATCTGAACCCTTTTCGATTTTGTGTTTTAGTCTGATAAAAGGAATTGTCTAAAGGGAATAACTCATCTAACGCACTGTACCTGCTCATTTTTCCTGCAACGAGACTTGTAATATATCCAGCTGAGGATACATGCGTTGGCACTTAATCTTTTCATAAGGCTCATGCTTATCAGATGTTTTTGTATTTGATAGGAATGAGGTAGAAGCAATGACATGTGATTATAATCCACCTACTTATGGTTAAAACACATGAAAATTTTAAATTTAATAAATTTTGTGTTTGTCCTTATTCAGCAAGCCAGTGAACCTTCCACTCTGTCTTCCCGCTGATGGCCCATTTCCTGATCCTGTCCTGGTTTTTTATTCCCTATCAAAGCCATTGGCCTCCCAGTGCACAGCCACCGCTTTTTCTTCTTCACTGAAAGGGTTGTCAGGCTCTGGAATGGGCTGCCCAGGGAGGTGGTGGAGTCCCCATCCCTGGAGGTATTTAAAAGAAGGACAGGTGAGGTGCTTAGGGCCAGGGTTTAGTGGTGGGATGGCAGGGTTAGGTTAAAGGTTGGACTCGATGATCTCAAAGGGCTTTTCCAACCAAAGTGATTCTATGATTCTAGAGTTTCAATTGGGAACAGCGCGCTGCTGCTGTTCTCTGCAGCGTATGCCGGCTTGTATTTCAAAAGAGAGTGTTAACACAGGGAGCGTTAAAAATGGAGGGCAGAGCAGTGCATGCCCACCTCTTCCAGGCACAGGTGAGTAAGCGATGTGTGTGATCATAGAATCATGGAATCATTGAGGTTGGCAATGCCCTTTAAGCCCCCCCAGCCCCACCGTTCCCCTACCCCTGCCATCCCACCCCCAAACCCTGGCCCTCAGCACCGCCT
>NW_009259037.1:1207768-1208234 GCF_000687185.1 Egretta garzetta | reverse complement strand
CCAGCAGCCTGGGGCTCCAGACCCCTCCCCAGCTCCGCTGCCCTTCTCTGGACACACTCCAGCAACGCAACGTCCTTCTTGTAGTGAGGTGCCCAAAACTGTATGCTGTATTTGAGGCAGAACAGAGTCAGAATGGTCAATTCTAGTTTCATTATGCAGTGTAGCCTCATACATAGAATCATAGAATCGCTTTGGTTGGAAAAGACCTTTAAGATCATCGAGTCCAACCTTTAACCTAACCTTGCCACCCGACCACTAAACCATGTCCCTAAGCATCTCATCTCTCCTTCTTTTAAATACCTCCAAGGATGGGGACTCTACCACCTCCCTGGGCAGCCCATTCCAGAGCCTGACAACCCTTTCAGTGAAGAAGTTTTTCCTAATATCTAACCTAAACCTGCCCTGGCACAGCTTCAAACCATTCCCCCTCGTCCTATCATCTGTGACCAGGGCGCAGAGCACGACC
>NW_009259037.1:1186880-1207472 GCF_000687185.1 Egretta garzetta | reverse complement strand
ATTCAGCTGGCTGTCAACCAGTACCCCCAGGTCCTTTTCCGCCAGGCAGCTTTCCAGCCACTCTTCCCCAAGCCTGTAGCGCTGCATTGCCTTGCTTTAGTTTGTCCTTATGTCAGTACATCTCTTTGACTCATTACGGTTGGATAGGACTTTTTCCATCAGATCGCTTTGGAGTACTAATAGCAATGATCATGGGAAAGCTTTCATAGCTGTCCACCATGCCGAAATAGAAATCACAACCTAATAGAACCAGGCAGGTTTGGTCGCATGTTGCTTCTTTGCGTTATAGCCAAGTTTTGCGACTGAAAGCCTAAAGGTTGTGTGCTCCCCCGTCAGGAATAAAACCGAAAACAGAGCGCGGGAGCACCGAAAGTTGTCTTTGCTGAAGATGATGACTGCAGATTTGAGCAAGCAGCTTGGGTCATTACCTGAGCCTGTCCACGGGCTGCCGTGGCCGGCTCAGGGTCCCCCGCTTGCGTACAGAAGCTGTCGGTAACGAGTCTTTATTGCTTCCAGCCCGGCTCCGAGTTAATTGCCATTAATTGTCTCCCTTCTAGCATAGCTGAGGCGACAAACTAAGCACAGAAAATGAGTCGAAGTTGGCTAATAGTAGCATTTGGCTATTGTATATCACTGTTATCCTAACGTTTTTATCCTACGGTACGTCAAGCAGCTGTGTTTACGTTGCAGTGCCGGCGCTGGCCGAACGGGAACCTTCATCGCACTCAGCAATATCCTGGAGCGAGTGAAGGCTGAAGGGCTCTTGGATGTATTTCAAGCTGTGAAGAGCTTAAGACTGCAACGGCCACACATGGTGCAAACACTGGTATGGTATTTAACGGCCCGGGTCTTCGTCAAAGGATGTATGTGTGTAAATGTTCTTGTAGGGGGCAGAACAAAGGATATATATTTTTTTTTTTTTTTGCAGGTTGAAATAAATTATGTATAATGGCTGTGTGTGTACAAAGTGTTATAAGAAATCTATATTTTCACAGATTTTTGGGGTTTTTTTTATAGGATTTCTAAAAATACAACTTGCCTAAATGTTCTGTGTCTGTTAGGAGCTGGAGACAGTTAAACCAAAATCAAAAGATGAACTTTTTGTGTTTAAATAAAATCAGAAGAGCATTGCAGGTGACAAACCATGAAGTAAATGCCTTTTAAGCTACGTAGCAGTTGTTCTTTCTTACCTTAAAATGTCTGGGCTTAAATTGGCTTGCAGTCACTGAAAGGGAGAAATGCCTTTGACTTCTTTAAAGTCATCTGTAAGTAATACGTGAAGCTTGGTCCAGACACTGTTCCCTATTGAATAAACATTTAAAAGGGGTTTTTTTGAGACTTTATGGTTTTGGAAAATATATAAAAATACTGAATATTTTGTATTTTGATAGCAGCTTCCGTTCAGTAATTTGAAACTTCTTTAGAAACCGTTCTCTCAAAACACCTTTTCAGAGTAGATGTTTTCTCCACCCTACAGACAGGAGGAAAGGGATTGAAGTAGAACTGGATTACCTGCAGTCACGCGGAGACCAGGATGAAATATTTCTTCCGGGGTTCTGGCTCTGCGATTTCATAACGTTAGTTAAGGGTGTAATTGCCACGGATATTCCCAGCTGAGCCTGCGGAAAGGCTTCTGCTAAACTCTGCTTTCCAGCAGGAGTGAATTCAGATGCCAATTCCACTTAGTGTCGGCATTGTCACGGATTCTGTTACCCAGCAGATCCTGTCGAAGGCGTTACCAGCACGCCTAGGGGATGAGGATGCGTCCCATCTTCAGGATGCAGAGGAGCAGGCAGCAGGCTAAGGCAGGCAGCGGATAAACGCGTTGCAGGCAGCCTTGGCAAGGGGAGCTCCGTTTCAGTCAAATGAACCGAGAGGTTTTTTAAGGTTCCAGACATTCCAAGTTAGGTTATCAGAAGTTATATGGTCACTTAGTTCCTGCGGTAAAGCTCCCACGATGAGCCCGGAGTTAACAGCCTGGCTCCCCGGGGAACGCACAGGAGTCGTTCCCGCTTCGGCGGGAGCCGGTAGCAGCCGGGTGCAGTGAGCTGCTCGGTCTAAACGAGAAGGGAGGTCTAAACGAGAAGGGAGGTCTAAGAGAAGAGAGGTCTAAACGAGAAGGGAGGTCTAAGAGAAGGGAGGTCTAAGAGAAGAGAGGTCTAAGAGAAGAGAGGTCTAAGAATTGCTTCAGTTTAAGAACTATCGCCTCGAAAGGTGAGGGAAATCATCCTAACTGAAGAGCAGCACTCAGCCTGTGTCTGACAAAAGAGCAAGGTACCATTGCTTTTATTAAAAAAAAAAATAAAAAAAAAATACAGGAATGAAAATCAGAACAGGCCAGACCTCAGGTTCTGGTCCGAGTTAGAATGTGTCGCTTTTATCACTGGGATTTACACAAGTATGGTTTTCTCCAGGGTAATCGGACGCTGCCACCGAAGCACATTTTGATACCTTTCTGTTGCTTTTCAGGAACAGTATGAATTCTGCTACAGAGTGGTACAAGATTTCATCGACATATTTTCGGATTATGCTAATTTCAAATGAAAACTCCTGCCTTATTTTTTAATTTGTCTGTATAAATAGTTGTATATTCTGTTAATTTATTCCATGTCATTTTGATTGTTGACTTTACTGTAAATATGACCTTGTGTTTGCTCTAAAAGCCGCATTTTCTGTACAAAGTTATTTCTTAAATATAAATATCTTCTAAAGCGAAGTATAATGTTCATATACAGTACATCGCTATAAGATGGTATAGAAATCTTTATTCTAAATAATGGTGAATTAATTCTTGAGGGCCTATTTCTTTGAATTTTCCCACTTATAAATATTTATCAATAATGTCATCTCCCAATTCTTGAAACTTTACATAAGTGATTTAAATTTCATACCAAAAAAAAAAAAAAGTGAGCTGGGGTGCATATGTTTAAATGAAACGTGGTTTGGCCATAAACTTTTCTTCGCTATGAAAATAGATGTTTATTTGGGGACACATTCCGATACCCTGCTCGTGCTTACTTGTCATTTATTTCACAAACAGTCTCAATGAAGGCAAAGAGGCCGTTGGAGTGAAGCGCTTATTAAGGATAATGGTATCAGAATATGGCCCTTCACGTGTAATAATGTACAGTCCAACTGCAAAAATAAAACTGCTTTTGAAGTCTGTTTTTAAGGACCTCCAGGTTGATGGCAGTTCTATTTTGAGTCTTACTGTCGAGGAGATAGAGTCGGTATAAATACAGATGTGAATGTTTGATTTAAGATAGCTTTCAAAGGCCATTTATTTTGTTCCTCCCTAAAATATTACACCAGCTTAGATCAATTTAGAAAGACAATAATGCAAGTTTACCACTATTTTGAGAATATTTTGCATATCAGAAGAGTATATTTTGCAGCACCTGAGCTTGTCTACTTGAAGAGGCTTTACAGCCATTGTCCGAAATGGATCTAAAGCTTCTCTATATGCACGGGCATCGTTTCCCACTTCTCTGTGAAAAGGCGAGAGAGATGAACTCTCAATTCTTTGATTAGGCTCAACAGAATAATCAATAATATTGGATAAAATCCTGGAAAAACATTTTATGAACAGCGTAACGCTAGCGACGTTAAGCACTGTAGCAAAAAGCTTCTCTACGTTCCTACCCTCCCGTATATATTATCAAAAAGGGAATGCTTCCTTTATCTGAAAGGGGTATATGATTGTGTATATAGATATATTTTTAATGAAAGTACTACTGATAATATAATTGGTGAAATAAAGTTTAAAAGTCTTTATCCTAGCCCTGAACAGGATACGCTTGGGGGGTTAGAAAATCCAAAAATCCCAGGGCATCTGAATGTTGAATACTTACAAAGTCTATCTTTTCCACTCTTTAAAATGCATATATGAATTAATGAGCACAAAGTATGCGAATATGTACTTTTAATTACGTAACTAATATGCAATAGTTCTGTCTCGTCCAGTCGGTTGGGTTTTTTTCAATGCAAGCATAAAAGCCTTATTTAAAATAAGCAACTTAACGCTGATCATTTCACTAATGTTCTTGCACTATTTTACCCCATGACCATTTTCCATTTCCGATAACAAACAGCATTAGACTTTGTAACGACGCAAGGGAACGGGAGGGTGTTCGTTCCTCTCCCTTCCTGTCACACGGAATGGAAAAGGCGCAGTTCAGACGTTTCTAAGCACACTGTTTGAACGCTGCCATTCACTGCTTCTTGTCCTCCCATCGATGCACTTCTGTATTTATTTGTACAGTAAATTATGCACTTAAAAAAGATTGTTTAACGACTAAACCTTTGTTGTGAGTTGCTATTAGAAGAGACGCTCAAGACTCAGAAAGCGTCGAGTAAGGAAAATGAAGGCTAAGGAAGTTTACAGTACTACTGCATGCTGAAATTTTAGCAAATTTTAAAAAGCCATCAAATAAATTCAGCGTGGAAACCAGCAGAGTGGGGTTTTCAGTATGATCATTTGTAGCACAGGGAGACTCAGAGAGGTTAAGTGATGACAGAAAATAACGCAACGAAATTGCCACCGTTTTGCAAAGAAGCGCCTGTTAGGGTCCCATCAGATCAGGATCTTCCAACCATTTAGCCTACATTTGAAAAATAATTTGTCTGTCGGACGGCCTTTTGGGTCCCTTAAGCTTGGGTTAAGAGTTGCCTCGTGACGCAAACCTGCCCAGCGGCAGCCGGGCTCCCCCGGCCGCGGGGCGTGCTGCAAGGGCGCCTTCCCCAGGGCTCCCTGGAGTTACAGCAAGTAGGAGGATGGAGTTAAGCTGAAACATCAAATACTAAGTGGGTACTGAGATTTTAGTTGCTAACTATATTGAGATATCTAGGAGGAAAGAGAAATACTTATAATATATTTCAGAAGTCACAAATATAGCTACATAATGACTTTTTTTTTAATATATATATATATATGATTTGAAAAGCTTGCTTTCCAGTCCTTGTGTTTAGTCGGTAGACTGCTCATTGCAGCAGCCTGGTAACTGGGGAGCTGTACCTGAGAGAGAGAGAGAGAGAGAGAGATACGCATTTTCTTTTACATTTTCCTATGTTGCATGGAATTACTTTAAAATGCCAAATAGTCGATCAGAAGTTGTACGTTCTGATCCGTATGTGGTTTTGGTCACTATGTGACTTGACTGTCTGTCCTCGCGTGTTAAGGTGGGTTCCAGTTCACCTGAGCATTTAAGCGTTGGCTTTAACGGCATCGCTGTTCCACACGACGGTTAAGTACCGGAGGTTCCTTGTTCCTGAGGCAATCCCTTAAGTGCTTTGCTGAATTGGGCCTTAACGAAGAATGCATACTGTAACTACCAGTGTTTTTTAGGGTATTTTTACGTATCAGTTTTTTAAACTTTTAAAATGAGCCTGACCGCCTGTGTTCAGTATTTTGAAATGTTTTCATTTCCCTAAGTACCATTTTTAATGTAAAGTTGTCGAAACTTTTCTGTATAACCCAATTGTATTTAAGTTGTCAAATCTTTATAATATATGTATGTATTATACAGTTTCAGCTATTATTATTTTCTTTTATTACATTTATAATTTGATCTCGCTGTGTTTTTAATGCCGGTGAATGTTGCTGAATTATTTGTATATGCAAATTGCAAGATCTAATACATTCTGATGCAAGAACAAAGCTTCGTTTTTATTCTCAAACTGCATTGCTTGCTTTAAATCTTTTCATTTCATTCCTGTACTGCGTGTTCATTTGAATTAAGTATTCTAAAGGAGTTGAAATCCATTATCTAGAGAAATAATTTTGCAGTACTTATCCGCAGCGATTTGGAAATAACACTCCGATTCGCGTCCTAACTGAAGCATTGTGCATATAAAGTGTCAGCTCACGATAGCAATCGAGAGGCCGGGTCTTCCCTAACAGTGGTGGGTAAGTAAGATGAGATCGAGCTTTGCCATGACTCGTCCCACCGCTGCCTTCCCTTTTGAGCACAAATGCGGCGACTGGAAGCCTGGCCCCGTGACACCCCCAGTGTCGCCCCGCAGCGCCTGGGCCCAGCGGCCCCATGCTTTTTGGCCGAGCCCGTCCTGCCAGAGAAGCATGGGTGTGGGGCAGAGCTGCCAAAAGCTGGGGGTTGTGCTCCATTCCGGAGGCGGGGGGGAGCCCAGCGCCATTTTGCGCGGCAGGCTGCTCCGTGGGATGGAGGAGCGGGCGCCGGTCCCTGCGGGAGAGGGGATTTCACGAAACGGGAAGGTTTAGCCAGAGGGGAGAGAGCTCGCTCACAGCACCCGAAACCGTTCTGTTCTTTTGTACCGAAGTTTTGATAGTTCTGTGGCACGCCACGGTATCATACCAAGATAGAAATAGTAGCTTAACTTTCAGCTGTCTCGCCCGTCGTTAACTGAACGCCCACTCCAGTTAACGGCAATTTCTTCATTCATTTCAACAGGCTTTTTTCTTGGACCTCGTGCCAAAAAGAATCGAGGTGGCCCAGTGTTGTGGGGCGTGCCAGGGGAGATGTACGTACACCAGGAGTAACTGTGCTGAAAGGTTACAATCCTAATGTCAAGCTAATATCACTGAGACCTGAAAAGACAAATTACATCATTTGTCCAGCATGATGTAATGAAGCAATAGTGACGTGTTGGACCCCTTTAGCCCTGTTCCATCTGGTACCTGACACCTAGCGTTTGGGAGGGACCTTTTCAGTGTAGGCAATTTTCTGAGTATTTCTTCCACACGTGTTTGGAGGAGCTTTTAGTTTGCGTGTCTGCTTGTGCGCTGCTCTAACATTCAAGCGTTGGCGCTTGGTAACGGCGCTGCTTTCAACACCGGTTGAACCATCCGGGAATAACCGCAGCAGCACGCGTACCGGCGGCAGCTGAAGTGTCGCTTCCTCAAGAGATGTCTCTGCTTCGAGAGATAGATGTCTCTTCATCGAAAAGATAGATTTCACTAATCAAGAACGTGCTCGCGGTTTTAAATCCAGGGATACACCGTGCTGAAATGCAGAGCCTTTAGGAAATCAGTGTTCAGGGAACATTGCCGTTTCTTCCTGGGACACTAAGTGGTACCAAGTTAAGCGCCATCTTTTTCATTACATGTAAAAGCTATTAATTTTTTTTAATGATTTCAGAGGAGCCGATAAAATGTTGTGTGTGATTGGATCGTATACTTTTAGCAGATACCAAGTTGCACAGCTTGTGAGCCCGCTGGCAGTTAACTTTGTGTGAGAACAGAACCTTTGTGTGGTTTCAGAAAAGAGAAGAATCTCAAGTATTAATCCGTGACTAATTAATCATTGCTTCATTTAAATCGTTATTGATAATCGCAATTACTGATTACTCCAGGTCTGCCCAATTTCTAGTACAACGAGGTTCTGTCTGGCAGTATAGTAGAATCACCATTTTTGGATGACTCAAGCTAAACAACGGGGATTACTAGCTACCAGACTTGTTCCTGTGTTCGTCTTAGCGCGCCTCTGTTGGTCTGTTTCTGAATTAAAGATCAACAATAAAAAGCCCCTTCATGAACATAGAGCTGATCATAGCGGTTTTATTAACAACAAACCTAAAGTTGTAGAAAAGACTTGGGATCACTCGATCCTCAGCTCCTTAAAGCCTTGCTCACGTGTGGCTGGTAGATACCGTATTGACAATAAAAGTGTTCGTGTTTACCTTTAACACCACCAAAAAAGAGATTTCAGCGAGAAGGTGACAGTATAATTGAGGTCCAATGAGTGGAAGTGTTTTTCTCACGGCAGACACCCTCTCTTCTCTACTATGCCCCATTTTAATGACAAATCTGTAACAAACAGAAGAATTATAAGACTGCACTGGAATACAGAAATAACACCACTCTAAGGTATGAAACCTGTATCTTTTGCAATCTTGTTTATATGTACAGATTCTATTTAGTTACATGGAAGAACTCAATTTTATTGTTGTGCACTTCTCTAGCGATTAATTTTTCTTGGCTCATGTGATGAGAATGTGCGCGTTTTTTTTCCTACTTCTAAACATTACAAAGAAATACCACAAAGACCTCGTGCTTCTTGATCGAGATTTTGCATTTTACGTCTTGCGATGCTAAAGATGGTTCTGTTTTTAGAAACTCAGCTTTCAGAAGAAACCCAGCCTCATTGTAAACTGTTCATGAAATCTGTTTATTTTAATAGGTTTTTTAAACAGTATAAACTAAGCCAGATCTGAGGCGTGTTTTTTCTGCATAGGGCATATAGGTCAAGTCCTATGCTCTCCTTAATACAGAAATTGTTCAATGCGCCTGAGAATTTTTGAAGCAATTGAACTTCACTGTGAATGTTCTTCATCTTAGGTATTAAAGGATTACATTGTAATTTTGATATTTTAATAAGAGCTTTCTTCTAATGACTTTTATACGTTTTCTGTGTTACTTTGCACAGGGAAGAAGAATTACTAAATCATTACTCAGGCTGAGACTTTGCCAAGGAAGTTCTTTTCACAAATAACCTTTTTTTTTTTTCTTTCACCTGTTTCCATTACATTAGAAATTGTTCCGGTGTTTTCATCAATGTCACGCTCAAACTATTTAGAAGGGTTGAACAAAAGATCGACGTTGTAACTTCATGCCAGTTGGGTAGACACAAAGAAAGCAAAACTAGACCAGTCTGGAAGAGCTTGAGAAGGAATTATTTAGCACAGCGGCAACGGTGTCAGGTTATGAAGCTCAGTTTGGGCTCGCGGTGGCAGTGATCTGACACCAGCAGACAGGATGCAGCGGAATCAGCTGCGGGCCACGTCTTTTATGTTTCCGTACTACAGGCAGCGAGCGAGCAGCCAGAGGGCTGGCTCCGTCCTCCTCGCTGTCTCTGTGAGATAAGGTGATGATCCTGTCTTCTTGGAGACACCACTACAGGCTTAGTCTTTATAAAATATATATATTTTTTTTCTTTTACACCACTTTGCTTCAAGATGTTATATGAGTATTTTCTAGTTGGGATTTTTATGGTAGCCATGTGGTAGCCTACGTACGAGTACAAGCTGTTTCCAAGGAAGCAGCCCGTGGGCTAGCTCCCCTCCCGTGTTAGAGTACCGCGTACTTTAACAGAGGTCGATGTACTTTGCTGAATGGTAATCAGTCTGTGTAAACAGAGCTCTCTGGAATCTTGCCCCGGTCGTAATAAATAAAAGTATAAATCACTAACGCTTACACAAATTGCAGATGTGCAAAAGGACTGAACGGGCAATGCAAAATCCCTCTTATGGTCACCTTTAGGATTATAAATGATCTGTTGAAGTTAAGGGCAAAATTTGCTGAAGTAAGAATTTTGCTGCCAGGTTAGAGGGTTTTCACTGGTTTAGTATCCAGAGTTGCCCAGGATAACATTTCTTGGTGAGGAGTGCACTTACCTGAGCAGTTCTGTAACTTTGTGATTGGCAAGTCTGTTACGCAGGCACAGAATAAAAACATGCCCAGTCCCAGACACAGACTACAAAGTACTCATTTACATTTAAAAAAATCATATATTTTACCATGACACCGTATAGTTTGCTTTCCAGTCACCTTTTATGGCTTTGAAGGCTTTATGTGAAAACAGCCTACTGGAAAGCTAGTTTTCAAGATGAACTTTGATTTTGTGAAACACAGAAGTTTTTGCTTTAAAATACCTGTTACTGCTTCACATCACATACAGAAGTTTGATCTTTCACAGTTTCTTTCCCGTAGTATTTTGTTCTGCTGTGTTCTTTCATCGCTGGAAAGAAAGAGAAATGTATTATTTCAAAGTATTTTTTAAAGGTGAATAGAAACCATTTTGGAAAACGTACCGCATTTGTTCATAAACTTACACGGATTCCTCTCCCATAATTTGTTAAAATTGGGTTATGTGTGTGAATACAAGCATTCAAAACATCCTAGGGGCAATTATATGTGTCAGTGTAATAAACTATCATTTTAAGAGAGGAAGTCTATTGCAAAAGATGAAACTTTCAGAGATTCATCATACAATGACTTACTAATCTCTAGACTTTGCTTTACACAGTGTGAATCATAGAATCGTAGAATGTTTTGGGTTGGAAGGGACCCCTAGAGGTCATCCAGTCCAACCCCCCTGCAGGAGCAGGGACACCGCTAACTAGATCAGGTTGCTCACAGCCCCGGCCAACCTGGCCTGGAATGTTCCCAGGGATGGGGCTTCCACCACCTCTCTGGGCAACCTGTTCCAGTGTTTCACCACCCTCACTGTAAAGAACTTCTTCCTTATATCTAGTCTAAACCTACCCTGGTTTAGTTTAAAGCCATTACCCCTTGTCTTGTCCCAGCTGGCCCTACTAAAAAGATTTTCCCCATCTTTCCTATAGGCCCCCTTTAGGTACTGAAAGGCCGCAATCAGGTCTCCCCGCAGCCTTCTCTTCTCCAGGCTGAACACCCCCAACTCCCTCAGCCTGGCCCCATAGCAGAGGTGCTCCAGCCCCCGGATCATTTTTGTGGCCCTCCTCTGGACCCGCTCCAACAGGTCCATGTCCTTCTTGTGTTGAGGGCTCCAGAGCTGGACGCAGGGCTCCAGGTGAGGCCTCACCAGAGCAGAGTAGAGGGGCAGAATCTCCTCCCTCGACCTGCTGGCCACACTTCTCCTGATGCAGCCCAGAGTACGGTTGGCCTTCTGGGCGGCCAGCGCCCACGGCCGGCTCATGTCCAGCTTTTCATCCCCCAGCACCCCCAAGTCCCTCTGGGCAGGGCTGCTCTCCATCCTTTCTTCCCCCAGCCTGTACTGATACCAAGGGTTACCCCGACCCAGCTGCAGGACCTTGCACTTGGCCTTGTTGAACCTCATGAGGTTCACACAGGCCCACCTCTCCAGCCTGTCCAGGTCTCTCTGGATGACATCCCGTCCTTCTGGTGTGTATTTTTCAGTGCCCAACCCAATAAAAATTTGTAAACGAAATCAATTTGAGAACTCATCTGTGATGACAGTGCAGCTGAATTTATGCTAATCGCATCTACATTAACACTTTTTTTTAGAGGTTAGCAGTGTAATCATGGCTTACCAGGTGCAACTCTGCCTGAACTTTTTTTAGTTTTGGCAGTTCTAGAAGCAAGGCTCACTGCCATCGTTTTGTTCGTGCCTCCATTCATTTCCCTGCTGTGTCTTCTGGAGCCACTGGCCAAATCACAGCTACACTGAGAGGGCACTGGCAGATTCAAAGGTAACTCCATTTTTGAAAAACAGGGGCTGATTAGTGGTAATGGCCTTTCACCAATAGTAAAGTTGCTGCCTGCATGCAGTGCCTTATTTACCTAATACCTAATATGCCTTATAAAAGCCCTAATCCAGTAAAAGCTTTAACGGGGACTTGCGCTTTTTTAGACTTTCAGTTAAAAACCAGCAGTAGTACAAATCTGTGAGAAATAAGCTTTGTTCATTCGAGTGCTTCCAAACTACCCGTTAAGAAACCAGAACAAATGACCTTGTATTAAAGATCTTCCTGTGAGGAATTAAGATGCTAACTTTTCTAATTCTCTTTATTTCGTTGTTCTCCTGCTCTTGGCTCAAGGCTTCAGCCCAGTATGCTTTAGTGGTGAGGGGCTTTGTTGTATTGCTGGGTCACAGCCTTCTGCTGATAAGCCTGATCAGTCCTGAAAAGCCTCACAGATCCATACGGATGGATCTCAGGGAAGTAGCTTGTTTCCCAATTACCCTTTAACTAGTCGAATAAGTTAAAAATGCCTAAAGAACTGGCAAGGAGGTTCAATGACTGATTTAAAATAAACATTTTCAACGCATTTTTTGAAAGGTGACAGCTTTACTTCAACATGTATGCAGACGTAGTTGTCGACTTGTGAATTAAATGTTCACAGAACAAATGACCCTAACAGAAAATTTAAACCTTGAAGAAAATATCATTTTTTCCCCCCCTATAAATCTACCTTTGCAAATATTTGTACATCTACTATTTAAGAGAGCACCGCTGCTGTTGAAGACAAGATTTAAAGACACGCTTAAAACCTTTATTATCATTTGTGTTTTCCTGTAAGTATTGCTGCGTTTGCAGAGACGTTTATCACAAAGGATGTGGCAGGATTCTGTGCAGTAAGTGCACTAATAAACCACAGTATGTCACGGCAGAATATACAATTATCGGCATACTGCAGATTCTATTTTTTTTGGTTTTGGTAAAATCACCAAAGCCCTTGTCAACGTGACAGTGCCCATATAACAACAGCGGCAAAATCGCTCTTTCGCTGTCCAGCTTAGTTTGATCAGATGTGGACTTGTAGACACTGTAATGAATTCTGCTTTCCAAGAGTTTTACTGGTATAAACTGGTTTAGGTACATGGTTCAGGTGTAACTGTGCTTGTGAAGACCCCCAGGAAGGAGCTGACTTTAATATCGGTTTATTGGCAATGATACCCAACGTTAGAATTCTGATTTTGTCTGAATGTTTTACATCTAAATACAAGATTGTCCGGTAGCATAAAGCGATCGTGACGCGCTGAAGGTATAATAATAAGGTCATGACTTAATATGCTGAACTAAATTAAAACCCCACCAAACCTTATAGACTTCAGAGTAATTTAATTCAAAGGAAAAAAAAAACCCCAAACATTTAAAAAGCTGCTTATATCTAACTGCATCACATCTAAAGTGCCCTAAAGTCATCCTACCACAGAAAATAATATTTGAGGCAAACTAGATAATTAGCTAAAACAGTAGTAATATCAAAAGGAGTTCTGCTTTGTGGAAGATCCGAATAGTAGAATTTTATCCCCTGAAGCACAAAAGAGTGGATGACCTTGTAAAAGGCCTTTCTCCCTTTGTAGCTCTTTCCCCCATGCATGCATAGAACTTTAACTTCAATTACGGTCACCAGATTCCATATCTCAGTAATGCATATTTATTATAAAAATAATATATAAAAAAAATCAGGCATCACCCAACAACTTGTCTATTTTTGTCCTTGGAGTCTCCCCAGCCATCTTGGGGGGGGGGGAAACTAAAAGTGTGATGTTGGGGTAGGAGGAAAGGAATTGAGCGAGGCTGTCTTGGCTGTAAATCAGTTGTGGTAAAAATGAGGTTTGCTTTTTGAAGGTGTCTGGTAACTGAAATATTTTGGGTTTATATGTCTTTGATAATATGGTGCCTATCAAAAATACTGTGCAAGTTGGAACCCACACTGCAGGATGTTTTTCCCGTAGTCATCTTAAAAGATAAAAATCAGTTTATGTTTGGTGGCTAGGAAATAGAGGGGAAAGATGTCAGAAATTCAAACTTATGCATATTATGCAGGGTATACTTTAAATATAATCTGTAAGAGTAAATTGCTCTTTTTTTTTTTTTTTTCTCCAAATCATTCAGAATTTCTGGAAGTACTTTGTTTTTGTGCATATTTTAAATTTCTTTTCTGCTTACTTCTCCAGCAACAGAGGTTAGTGCAGCTTAGATTTTGGTGGAAACACAGCCTGAAAATGAGATTTCAGACAGTCTGAGCAAACTGATGCCAAAAGAAGGGTCCTGTTCCCTGTCCCCCTCAGTACTGGCCTACCGGGGGGGAGGGAAGAGTATTAAGTCACCTGAATCTTCATATGCTGCTTGGCAAATCTCTGGGTTTGGTTTTTAAGCATTTCCCTATACTGCTTCATGGAGGCAAAACCAGCACCTTCCAATCTTTTTTCTACAAGTCCAAATGCTTTCATGACTCCCTCGGACATCAGAAAGAATGAGAAAACAAGTAGGTACCTTGCTTTTAAAACTTAATATTGTGGATCACATAGAGGAGGCTCCGGAGAATAAAAATTAGGTGGTTGGGGCCTACATTTTGTAGTTTCAGACCACCGGTGCAAGTATTCAAACTACAGGAAGAACTGAACATAGCGATGAAAGTTGCATAGTCTCAGCATAATCTGCATTTTTCTGCGCAAATTTTTAAAAGCATTTTAAAAAGGGATCTTGTGTATTCTGGAGAGGGCTATGGTTAAAAGCCTTTCCACTCTGAAAAATGTTTCAGATCTAGGATTATATTCAAAAGGTACCTTCCTCTCCTTAGCTGTTTTCAAATTATGCCTTCTTTTCATTTTTAATACCAGGAGTTTATTTCATTGATTGGAGGTTAATTTTTAAATTTGTACAAACACATGATAGCAATATCAAAAAATATAAGCCTCATCAAGGCTGTGGATGGCAATGCGATGTTTTTTTTGTACCCGCTCTTTCTACCTGAACTAAATTCTGGCTACTTGCTGGTTCTTTTTCTTTTTTTTTTTTTTTCTTTTCCCCTTCTGTCTTCAAGACAGAGCAGTACAAACGGTGTTTGTCTGGATTCTCAATTGTTTGTCTTGCAGATTCTCGAATTCGAGTCTTAGTAATGGATTCCTGTCTGGGAGCAGAGATGGGAATCCGTTTTTTTAGATAAGTGAAGGTAACTAAATGACTGAATAAAAAGGACTTAAGATGCTAGTTTATAGTGCTGCTTCCTCCACCCACCCTTCTCCCTTCCCTGCTCCCCTCATTTTTAAAGCCTCTTTATTTTTATGAGTATTTTAATCTAATTACCAGAAGACCAGTGCAGAAATCAGATACAGATGCTTAAATTAGCTGAGAAAGCAGCTGCCTGAGTTAAGCTGAAGTGATATAAACTGATTGTGGACCTTTTTTAAACGATCTGAGGTGTTCTCTCACGAGGCTCAGGCCACACTCCCAGCTCCTTCAGCCTGGAGAAGGCTGCGGGCAGAGCTGAGTGCGGCCGGTCAGGGCTTCAAGGGGGCCCAGAGGAAAGGGGGGAACAAGCTTTTTAGTAGGGCCAGCTGGGACAGGACAAGGGGGGATGGCTTTAAACTGAAGCAGGGGAGGTTTAGGCTGGATCTAAGGAAGAAATTCTTTGCAGTGAGGGCGGTGAAACCCTGGCAGGGGTTGCCCCGAGAGGGGGTGGAGGCCCCATCCCTGGAGAAATTCTTTCCAGTGAGGGTGGTGAAAGCCTGGCAGGGGTTGCCCAGAGAGGGGGTGGAGGCCCCATCCCTGGGAACATTCCAGGCCAGGTTGGCCGGGGCTGTGAGCAACCTGATGTGGTTCAAGGTGTCCCTGCTCCTGCAGGGGGGTTGGGCTGGGTGACCTCTGGGGGTCCCTTCCCACCCAAAACATTCTAGGATTCTAACGCTACCTATATGTGATCTATGGCTTCCCTATTTAGGTTTAGCACAAACATCAGGAATTTGCAACATCAACACTACCAGTGCACAGTTTCTTCTCATATCTCTGCTTTCTTCTTACATCAAGAGCACTCCAGAGAGGACCAAATCTTGCGCAAGCAAGCTATTTTCAGAGAAGCTAGTTGGGCACAGATCAAGGAAGCAGTCTCCAAGACAGTGAGGCTTGCTGGCAGAGATAGCAGTCTCATATCTAATATAACATGTTTAGCATGGGCAAACATCACGGTGTTAAAACTTCAGGAGACAAGTGTTATAATGTCTGTCTGTAGCACTGACTGCTGACAAAAAAGAAAATAAATTAATACAAACAGAAGAAACATCCAAATATTTTCCTAAGTAATCAAAGTCAAAGATGAACTGTGGGTAATTATGCTTTTACTAATGGAGTTAGATTATCCTAAAAACACCAGAAAAATTCTCTCTTGGAAAGATATATTACAAGCTCATTTCTGATAAGGGGGAAAACGTTCAGATGTCTTCCTCAAAGGAAAAAAGCATTTAAAATTTGACCTACCAGAAGTGTTAAAAATGATGGATTGTCTATGTGTCCTTGACTATAACCTTCAGAATCCTGTCTCCAGTGGACACTTCAATGCTCACAACAATAGCTCTTACAGTAGATTTAAAAAAGAATAGCTAAAGAGTAGCTATTATTAGAATTTGAGTTTAATTTGCAGAAAGTTCAAATATCAGATTCAACAGCCTGAAAAAGTTGTTGCATTACAAGGCCCAGATTATTGCTTTTGGTAGTTCTGGAACAAAAAACAGTTCTATATGAAAAATCAACTGATATATCAGTGTGCTTTTGGTTTATAAGAACTGATGAATTAGTGAAAACATCATGTATCTATGAACTGTAGTTACAGAACTGGGAACACTTGCGGGACTTCTTTCTGAAGAAAATTGCTCCACATTACATCCCCACATACACTAAAAACCAAAAGTGTATAAACTTAATACTGTGGCATTCTACATAACTACACTGAAGTTTCAGTTTGTTTGGTTGGTTTTTTATTTTTTTTTTTTTTTATTATTATTTTTTTTTGAAGTTAAACGCCGTTCCTTCTGCTTTCCGTGGGCATGGACGCCCGGGTGCCCTTGCCACCCTTTCAGCTGTGTCAGCAGCCCGACACAAGATCATAGAATTCTAGAACCCAGCAGCGCCCGAACTTTCCGCCTTCTTTTCAGCTGTCTTCCTGCTCTACAGCTGCCTGAGAGGAGGCTGTAGGGAGGGGGGGTTCAGCCTCTTCTCCCTGGTCACAGATGGTAGGACGAGGGGGAATGGTTTGAAGCTGCGCCAGGGCAGGTTTAGGCTAGACATTAGGAAAAACTTCTTCACCGAAAGGGCTGTCAGGCTCTGGAATGGGCTGCCCAGGGAGGTGGTGGAGTCCTCATCCCTGGAGGTATTTAAAAGAAGGACAGATGAGGTGCTTAGGGCCAGGGTTTAGTGGTGGGATGGCAGGGTTAGGTTAAAGGTTGGACTCGGTGATCTCGGAGGTCTTTTCTGGCCAGGGTGATTCTATGAATGCTCCTTCCTGGCAACATCAATATTTTCACCTTCTTTTCATGAGGATACAACTATAGTCAGTTGGTCTCTGTTCACTTTAAAATCAAGCCTAAGCATTTCCATGTAGATAAGAGAATGCGTAACATCTGGATTTGGGTGAGGAGGAGCGACTGTTTACATGAGGAGTTTTAAGTTGTGTATGGGATGAAATACAGGATGTGTTGGCCCCGAGTCTTTATAGAGGCTCTGAAGGGTAGCAAATACCTATTGCATATGCAGAAGTGGTGTAACTGAGTTTACATGAACACTCGATGACTGCTCTTGCCACGTTGTGTGACGAAATAAGTACCTTCAGCTTCCTGCGTGTGATTACAGTGGTTGCTAACGATAAATAGTTCCCAGTTTTACGCAGGTGTGCAGGTTTAAATGGCACTGGGATTCTTCTGCTGTACATTGGAAAATGTCTCTTGGGCAGAAGTTAAAGGAATAATTACATTGATTTACTTTCATAAATACACAAAGCATGATTTGGTTGTGTAATTTTGACGTTCTTTTATAGGTCAGATTCCTTACGGTTGAATTTGAAGATGCCGTTCTTTGGGAACATTGTTGTAATTAAACGGAATGGGACTGATGGGATTAGTTTTCCACTCACTGCAAGTTCTTGTTTATTTGGAAGGTGAGAATTAGTTGAGTACTTGCATACATAGAAATAATATTAGTGATGTTTTTCCTGTTGATGATATCTTATTTTCAAAAATAAATGTTTGTTTATTTGTGAATCATGTTCAAGGGCGGGAAGGTGGTACTGAACTAAGCTTAACTGTAAGACTAAAAAGCCAAACTTATTTTCTGTTACCTTTTTTTTTTCCCTTGCCAGAACTATTTTTTTTTTTTTTTTTTGAGTTTCTGGCCAAAGGAAATCTGGGGAAGGGATTGAAAGGAATACACAGTTGACAAGCAAATGATGGTATTCTTTTATCTGGAGGTGGTTTCCAGATACTTGGCTAGTGAACAGAAGCGAGGTACATGGCTTGTATTTGACCATCTTCATTACATTGGTGCTCTTAATTATTTTTTTTTTTTTGGTTCTCCAAAACCTCAGTAATGCGATTCATTGGCCAATATCTAGAATTAATGTTAAAAATTAATAAGAACTTATACCATCTCCTCCAATCTTGAAACTCGCTTTGCCTTATGCAGCTGAGTGATCGTGGGGTTTGAGCTTGATCCAGCTATTTTACATTAAAAGATAAACTTAATATACCTGAATGGTATATGTGAAGGCTTGACTAGATGATCTTACTATAAATAGGCTTTAAATAAAATGTTTTTGCTTCTCTTAAACTAGGTCTGCTCAGCACTTTACTGACTGATAGATATCTTAAATAACTGTAATGATTCAGTCCTGAATCAGATTCCATAGCGAAAGTCTATGGGAAGCACTCCAGTGTCAATAATACTGTTGTTTGGCTTCAGCAGAGCTGCCCAGACAGGTGATACTTAATGGTACAAACATTAATTTCTGCCAGCTGCTGTGAGAGGTGTCAGGTGCTTCTGTGAACAGTACCGTTGGCATGCTAGCTGATATGTTTGCTGCCTAAGGCCTGCAGCATGTCAAAAGCATTAGAGATTTGCCTAAAAAAAAGAAAGAAAAAGCCTGTACACTTAGAAACACAGCTTTTGCTTACTAACAACTTCTAAGAAGGTAGAAGTGGCTGTGCAGGTGAGACCAAAGGGCCATGTACCTAATATTCTGTCTCTGAGAGTGATCAGTAACAAATGCCTGAGAGTGAGCAAGCACATGCTGGTGTTTTCTAAAAATATTCCGCAAGTCTTTGGCAACCTGCAAGTCAGAAAACCAGTAATCTCAACCCACCAGGTAGCTGTTGTAAACATATCTCTTTTGGCTCGTTGTGAGCGGCTTTTTCCAGAATTTGGATATTTCACATATTTTTTCTGATGTGGATTCTCTGATGTTGTAGAAGTGTGAGCTCCTGTTATTTTTTGCTGCAGTTGAAAGACTTGGGTAGTTCATTTTCTTCATGTTACCACATTTAAGGAAGTATTATGCTGCTGTACAATTATTAGCTGAAGAGTTGGGAAATCACCTAATTCTATAGCAGCCAGATTTTTCTGTTTTCTGTGTGTCTTGAAACTCAAATTGTATTTTCACCCACAGGAGAACAGAATGTGATATTCGCATCCAATTGCCTCAGGTCTCGAAAGAACATTGTAAAATTGAAGTAAATGAAAACAAGGAGGTAAGATATACGTATTTTAATGACATATGCATTGCATTGGTGCATCTCATCAGGCTGCTGAAATGTTTGTTTTATTTTTAGGCAATATTGACTAACTTAAGTACAGTAAATCCTACGCAGCTGAATGGTGGTTGTTTTCAGCAACCTGTGCCTCTGAAGCATGGAGATGTGTTAACTATTATTGATCGTTCTTTCAGGTAAGTGCCAGTGACAAACTGTTAATGCCCCGATCCTAGAACGCCTTCTGCAGGCAGACAGTGCGGGGAGCTTTGTGGACACAGGCTCTTACTGCTGGCTGAAGATACAGAAGATGGCTGTAGATAAATGGGAAAGCTTAAAACGTCCTTTTACCATCTTCAGAAACAGAAGTTAATCTAGTTTATTTCATATTTTTTTATAATGTCTTGGACCTTCTTCAGAAAGCAGGATTGCTTAAAGATATTTTTTTATCACTTTTATATTGCGTCAAGCTAAACCAATAAAGATAGAATTGTCCAGAGATATCATTTTGATTTTCTTTCAAGGGTAGTTATTTTTAGGGGAAAACTTAGAAGTATTCTGATGTAGTTAAAAGTGTTGTAAATGTGTAAAATGTTGTAAAAGTGGTATGTGTGTGTCACTGGGAGTGGACAACTATTGCTAGGCCATGTATCTTAATAACGGGAGTTTTTTGTCAAATAGCTGATGACTTAATGCTTGTCTCTTCAAATATTTCTTCCAGATTTGAATATCCTCTCCAATCAACTCCAAGAAAGAGGCGTTCTAGATCTCCAAAAGATGAAACACTGCAGGTAATTTTGTGGCATAGGGTTATTTATTACAAGTACATTGGTATTAGTAGTGATGTGGTATTCCATTTCCTTGTTCTGTTGTCTTAGGAATAATTTTTCAGCCATAGACTACCTTTCTGTTTGAAAATACATATAAACTCCTTCAGATAAATACTTTTAAAAACATTCATAATTGATTAATTTTAGACTTCTTAGTTTCTGGTAATAGACACTTAATAATTATGATGTTGCTAATACAGGTAAGCCATTAAAAATTAATCCTTACTTATTTGTGAAGAGGGGATGGGATGCAGGAAGCGCAGAGTATGGGCATTGGTTATCCTCGAACTTGAAATGGGGAAATTTGCCCCAGAAGATGAGTGTTCTTTTTTTTCAAAAATAATCTGTTGTTCTGTGTGCTAGTACTCTAATGTATTGTTGGAATTTATAAATATCAAACTAAGCCTATCTTTTAATAATTTATTTTCATTAGTTTCTTTTCTGTTCTCAGCCAAGTTTTCTCCCTTAAAGGGGATAGTGTTAGTTTGTGAGTACTGTGGCTATTGAAAGGTGTTTTTTCTTTTATTTTCTAGTTATCTTATTTAAATAAAAATCTTCCACCCAGTCTGGTAAGAAGGTGAAATTCAAATGTGCTTGTATATATTCTTATGCTACAGCTGCTTTTAGAGCTGCTAATTTCAATGATAAACCAAGACTTAAGCTCTTGCTCTATAGAGCCTCGAATGTGTTTTGGTCAATGTTCTTAAAGTTTGAAATATTCTAGGATTTCATTTGAATACTTTGAGACTGTTTAGCAAACAATGCATGTACTTCTATAAACCTAGTGGTCTTCAGCCTACAGTTGAAAGCTAAACTGTAAAATATTTGTT
>NW_009259037.1:1186430-1186844 GCF_000687185.1 Egretta garzetta | reverse complement strand
GTAATTACTACACAAACAAACTTCAGGATCTAAAAGTCTTCATGCTTCAGGTTGGTACTTGTTTTATGGAGGGTTTGTTTTCTTCTTCCACTTTAGCTGCATTTATTCTAGCATAAGAGGAAAAACAAGGTTGAAAAGAGCGAAATAAATGTACTTTAAGACTTTTCAATCTGAGTACGATACACCTTGCTATGTCAGTGAACTCTCTCATCATACTTGGATGCTGTGATTTACCAAAGCTAGGTCCTGTCAGGAGAAATCAGTTTAATTGCATGCTGACAGGCAGTAACGGACTGGAATTGGCAAAATCCGTATCCCAGAATAGTTTGGGTTGGCAAAGCCCTTTAAGCTCCCCCAGCCCAACCGCTCCCCTACCCCTGCCATCCCACCCCCAAACCCTGGCCCTCAGCACCG
>NW_009259037.1:1184914-1186400 GCF_000687185.1 Egretta garzetta | reverse complement strand
TTGTAGGCAGCGATGAGGGCTCCCCTCAGCCTCCTCTGCTCCAGGCTGAGCCCCCCCAGCTCCCCCAGCCGCTCCCCAGCAGCCTTGGGGATACAGTAATATGTATTGCTTTAAGTGATTTCTGCAAATTCAGTTTACGAAGGTTATAGATAAGAAGAGAGTTCAGTATACCAGCTTTGTAAATGCAATACAAATATCAGTTGGAACTGATATGTGAAACAGTTGCCAATTACATTTTACTTTTCAGCATCATCGAACAAGAATAGCATGGCAAATTCACCTTTGTGATTAAAACATAACTTGCAGCTCTCTGCTGACCTAGAATACAGCTAGATTGCTTTTGAGGAAATGTTGCATTATCTCACGTATTCTTTCCTATAAGAAATTGAAACAGGTATAATTTTTGAGATATATAAGAAGGGTTAATTTTGCTGGCTGAAATAATAGTTTCCAATAGCTGTTACATGTAGACCCAGTAAAAACCTTATAGAGCTACTAAGTCTGGGTAGTTACAGACAATGAACTCGTTAAATGGCAGAACTTCTACCTTCCCACCCTTCTTGTATCTTCCCATGAAAGTAGTGTTACTTAAGACAAGGCTTGTTAGATGGGGCTATTCATCTACAGACAGGTTGGGGTTTTGTGACAAATGTTTGTTCCAGTGCAAAAAAACCCAAGCTATTTCAAAGTGTTCTGTTTTGGGGGGGGTGGTTGTGAGCGCATCTGTATTCACAGGATTTGGGTGATGGTTTCCTCAAAGTGATATAACAGTCTTTGCTTCGTTGTTCTGTCAACTTTAAGGGAACAACTTCTCAGCTCAGTAAAAAAGAAATACTTCTACTTGTCTGCAGTTGGCTAAAAGCTTTTGTAGAAGAATCTAATTTCCTGTTCTTTCCTATGTTTCTCTTCCGCCTCTTGCCCCTTTTCCCAAAAGGGGAAAGACAGACAAGTGACAGGTTTTTCCTTGTGTGTCAGAGTCGCTACTTCATCTTTACATGGATTATTTCCCATCACAATTAATAAAAGACAACATGTATCTGCCCTTGTTCCAGCAGGCGTTCGTGCTGATGTGAAGTAGTGTTGAAAAATAGACTTTGTAGATGTATGGGTGTACATGAGGTCTCAGCTTCTTGTGGCTTAGAAAAGCACCTCTTATCCGATGAACTCTCCTAGCTTGCATATGCCCCTTGCTCCATGGAAAACCCAGAGTGAAGCATGCTGCCTCAAGCTTCCGTGGATGCGGTTTACAGGTCGCACTGGAATGGCAGCACACATGCAGTCGCTTGCTATGTGGCATCTGGGAAGTGGCAGCTCTGCCTTATTGTCTGGCTTTAACCTAAAGAAGCATTGCCACAGTCCAAGCAGTGCAGCACCTATGTAAAGGCAGGACAAAAGCCAGACTGACTTGGTGGTAAGCCGATCTAAATGGGTGTTTAATTCTGTGCCCATAGATTTGTCTTGTGGCAGCTCTGAAAGATGTGTAGCA
>NW_009259037.1:1167718-1184561 GCF_000687185.1 Egretta garzetta | reverse complement strand
GCCATTGATTCTGAAGAAAAACAAAAGCGTGAAATACCAACTGCCTTGCCTCAGTATGGGATAAATTCCAGATTACAACTTAAAATTTCTGTTAAACATTTAGATACTAATACTTCTCCTATGAGATAAATTGTTACTGTTAATAGAGCTTTAGTTACAGTACTGTATCCTGGACCCTGGGTTGACCATCTTGGGAGAGGAAAGGAGGGAATTTTTATCTGTATTTATGGAACTCATACCTGTAGTTCTGCAATTTTTAAGTAACTCTGCATCTGTATTACTTTTTGTTTTGCTTTGCTTTGCTTACTTTGTAGATAATGCTGAGTACGAAGAAAAAAATGCCAGTGAAAATAAACAAAGTACAGAGGAAAACATTTCCAAAGCTTTACCCATCAAACTACAAACACCCAAATCTTCACACAGAATACATCAATCTAGTAAAAAGCAAAATGAAATGTCTCCCTTCAGTAAACTCTATGAAAAACTGAAACAGGAGATTAAAGCGAAAAAAACTCTGCAAGAGGGAAATGTATCTCAACAAGCTGCAAAAGAAGGCGGTAAGAGGGTTCTGCTAGAACCAAGTGCTCAAATTTCATCATCAAGTTGTGTTTATGATCTAGGAAGCCTGACTAAAGAAAAAGAAATGGCCAGAAGTGAAAATACTGAAGAATTTAAAATAAATCAAGAAGTAATCGGTTCAGAATTTAACCAGATCTCAGCTGTAGGAAGTGCTGCCAAGACCGGTTTTACCAGAAGTCCTCAAACTTCTGTTTCAAAGGAGGTGTCAAGAGATACTGGTAAAAGTCACTCGCAGGATCATAAGGAACTAAGTACAGCCGTCAAATCTAAAGCTACTGAAGTTACAACCAAACCCAGTAAGGCGAATGATGGAAACGCAGCATTTTCAATGAAGCCGTGCTCTATAGAATGCTTGGATTATGCAGATAAAATGAAAATGTACAGCTCTCCAGTAGCAGTAGATAAACCAGCACAAACAACTAACACGACAAATGTTTCTGAACTAGGTAAATGTGTTCTGTCTACAGCATCGCCCAGAAGGAAGAGTCCTCGGACTCGTTTCATATCGCCTAACAAAGAAACTAGTGGAATGAATCCTGTAAATACTGATACTCCAACAACTCGACGCCGCGTGTCATTGAAATGTAAGTCTTTTTCAGAAGATTCAGCTGAAACTCAAAGGGAAGATTCAGTGTGCAGAAATGATAGCCCCAAACAACTGCCTTTGGCGGAAAATAAATGTTTAAAACAAAGACGAAATAGTAAACAGCATACACCAGGGAAACCTGTAAAAGAAGAAGTGCTGAAAGAAATTTGTGATCAGGCACACACTGTTAACTCAGAAGAGGGACTTTCTGAAACTCCAGCCTCTTTTTCGAATTCCAGGAGTCCCAGAAGAAATAACAGGCGAAGTAAAGAAGTATCAGACAAAAGTGTCCTTTCGGAGGCACTGGCTTCAGAAGAGTTGACAACAGAACTGGCATCTCCTGCGGGTCAGAAGTCTGACTCTGGAAGAAAAAGAGGTAGGCCAAGGACCTCTGGACAGCTAACTGAAAAAGCACTGGAGACAAATGCTGTTGAAGAACATCACGATAGGACTACAGACAGAAAAGAGAGCGGGACTAAAGAAGAGCTGGCCACGAAAGTCCAGAAACAAGATTTGGAAGATGCCGGTGTTATAAGACCTCGTAGATTGTCATCAAAGAGAAGGTCTTCAGAAAGTCCTACTGTACTGAAAGACGATGAGGCTGGCTCAGAAACGGCTATTTCTGGCCTGTTGGCTGGAGAAGAATCAGGTAAATATGTTTAATCCCCTGCCGCGGTTTTGTATTTGATTCCATTCTTGTAGCGTTTTTATGAGAATTTTTCCACATACATAAACCATAGAATGCATTGCTGACATATTAGTTCTAAAATATTTATGATGCAATTATATTTGGCCATAAAAAATACAGAATAATACGTACATAAGTTTACTCAATTGAATCTATTTCTCTTTAAGGTAAGTTGCCTTCTGATATGTTTCCAACTTTAAAATGTACCAGTAATCACTGCTTTCTGTGCTGGTGAAAACTTTGACTTGGATTCTTAGAAATAAAAATAACAATTGAAAATATTTCTATTAGGCAAGACAAAAAGGATATCTCAGAAGAGGAAAAGTGGCGATTTGTTACTTCAGCCTTTAGGAAAAAGAAAGAGAGTGTCTTTTGGTGGTCATCTAAGTCCAGAGCTTTTTGATAAAAGTTTGCCTCCCAACTCACCCCTTAAAAGAGGGGCGATTCCTGCGAGACTGAGCTTACCGTTTGGAAACTCTCCACGTGCCGTTCTGAAAAAGGCTCAGGGATTGAAGCACTTTGCTGTCCAGGTAAACCTTAAGACTAATCAAGTTGTTAAGATAATTAACGTGAACAGAATTGATAAGTTCTAAGGCTTCTAAAAATTAATTAAAAAAAAGTAGTAAACCGTGTTAGGTGTATGTTGGGCAGTGGCAATTTTAATTGCAAATTAAAATGACGTTTGAAAGCAGCAAGTTTTAATCAGCAATTTTTTAATTTATCCATTGTAGGAAAGGGCTCAGCTTACCCTTTATATCTACCTCTCTTTATACAGGAGATGTGTTTTTGTTCACCTCACGCTATTGCTCATTCTCACGCATATGCAGGAGTGTGTTTCTGTATGTTTGGGCTTAGCAGCCATTTCTGCAAGCTCCACTTTACCATAGATAACAGAAAACAGAACAGTATGTTGGCAGGCTGTACAAGCTGCTGCCATGTGGGTTGGCTAGAAGTTTGAAAACATTTGCTGTTGATTTAAACTAGTTAAAACGTGTGTAGTATGCGATGTGAACAAAACTTTTGTATAAAGTCGAATAATAAGTTCAGTTAATTTATTCAGTTGAATTTGCACGTGTCTTTTGAGACTTTTGAAATGTAAATCTCGTTACAAGTTAGTTTTTAGAGAATAACATTTAGGGCCTTTTCAAATGATCTGATGATATTTTATACTATTGTATTTACTTGTCAGAGATGTAGATGAGCACTTGTAGTTCAGCTACGTGCAGTAACATTTTATCTTTATGGTTGGTGGTTTTTTTTTTTTTTTTTCCTACCAGGAACTTCCTGAACATTTGCAGAAAGGAAAAACATCACCAAAAAATTTGCCAACCCCAAAGTCCACAGCTGCCTCATCCCCTGTCTCTGGGAAGGCAACACCTACAATTACTTTAGGCTCTCCAGCACCATACACAAAAGGACGTTTCTCTGTTTCTCACGTCATGACAGAATTACCAATTGCAGAAGAGAAGGATGCTGTTGCAGAAGATGTGGATACAGAGGAGAAAAATGATGCCCAAGTGAAAACACCTAAATCTTCTCACAGTAACCAAGATGATAAAACCTTTTTAAGGGCTACACCTGACAAATTAACAAGAAGTGCACAGCCTGCTTCAAAGGTCACTCCCATGAAGAGGAGAAGTGGGGCTGTAGCAGTTATCAATGCAAAAAGGAGGAGTGGTGCCTCTAGTGCCAATTTACTAGGTTTGTTTCAGCAGTTAATCTTTAATGTTAATTTTAATGCTTTAAAATACAGGAACAAAACTGAAGGAAGCCTATTGTTTCATTATGCAGAGGCCACCAAATGATTGGCCTGGCTTCTGATGGTTGTTGGACTTGATGGGAACAAGTGGGAATTGAGAAGTGTTACATTCTCTCATGTTACTAAAGCCGTATTTAGAGCACAAATCTTAATGTTCAGAAGTTGAAAAATAGTAGAATTAAGGTTCTCTTTGCAAGGTTAGTTGCAATAGTGATCCTTCAAGTAGTATTGAACTAAATCAAATTGTATCAATTACGTCAATTCTGATTTGAAAAGGTGCACTTTACAGCAATCTAGCATCAGTTTGTTTTCTTTGTGCCTTTTTTTTTATAAACAGTTCACAACCTTTGCCCATGTTTTAACTGTTGACAGTGGCATATGACAGATTTGATTAAAAAATAGGGTGATAAATAGGTGTTAATTTGCATATTTTGAATGTGAACATTTGAATTTGAATGTTGAACACTGGTTTGAAATAGTTATGACAGCACTGGAAACATTATGATAGGGGAGCTCTGGTTCTTGAAATTTTTATCTTTGAGGAAATGTACAGATAAAGGTGTCTTTTGTCATCTGTTTTTGTACATTAAATCAATTTGACTCTTCAATTTAATTTAATTAAGCTTTCCACCATTCACCCAGGAATTTTTATTAGTCTTTAGTATCTCCATTTTTTTGTAGTGCCATTTTAAAACTTTGTCCCAGTGATGGTCTCATCATTATTACGTGATGAGATAAAATCACAGGCCTTCACAATACTTCCCAGTTAATACAGCTGAAAGTGGTCTTTGTCTTTTAGTGAAATAAGTGGGGTTTGTTTTCAGTGGCTTTGGATTTTCTGTTCATTTTAATAGCACTGGAGTACTTCACAAATATTAATGCCATACCATTTTTCACCACCTCTGTAATGTGTAAGTAGTTTTTAATATCAGTGCATCAGTTTATTCTGTAATATGAAAAGAACACCACAGTTCTTAAAAAATTTTGGATGTCTACTTTGTAGCCGAAATACTGTGTTTCCAGTGCTTTTTTCAGATAATTTCCTGCTTGGTTGGCATTTTTCTGTGGAACCTGAACACCCTAGCAATGGCAGCTTTTGAAAGTTCTTATTTGCAGACTTTCCCCAACTTCCACACATTTCTGACAAGAGAGTAATAACATTCTTTTATTCAGGAACAGCATTCCCCTTTTTATCTCTACTTAAAAAATTAATCATTTCTTTTATGCGATCCCTGTCTGCTCATAGCCTATTTTTGAAGTAAATGAGGCAGATGTCCTACCAACTTACAGCTTCATTTATTACACAGCTGTAACTAATTCCCTGATTCCTCTGCTGTGTACAGAATGATGCTGTGATAAAGGTAACCTTGCTTTAGGAGTTTTTAGAGTATGTCATAAGGAGAAGGTGATATAAGAAAAAATACGGAAAGTCTGTGTAGATCTAAATGCTGTAAGTAGTATTAATAAGTAATTTCCTGACTATGAAATTCCTTGGGAAGGTGGTAAAAGAAAAGCTGGATATGTTTCACTTCGAAGCCATTTCTCTGATGTTAAATCTCATGTCCCAGCAGGGAAAAGTTCAGGTGTAATAATGAAAGAGACCGAAAGGCTCATGGCAAGTTTCTATTGGGAAAAATTATTTCCTTAGAAAAAGAGCGAGGACAGAATTGGGTCAGCATTCAGTTCTAGGATCTAACATCTGTTTGACACTGTATGATGCTTGTCGTTGTTTTGTTGTGGAAATAGCCATACTGGGTACTTGGACGCTTTGTTAAACTTCAGCTGAAATTAGGTCTTCCAACTGGAAGTGTTTCTCAGAGCACTTTAATATAGGTGTTGTCAGATGATGCAGCAGCTGCTTTCCTATGCCCGACTGCAGCAAATCCATTGGAATCACAAAGAAATAATGGTGAACTTCCATTTATACAGCTGAGAATTAAAGCGATTATTTCTCTTTTGCTTTCTAGTTGCAAAATCTTGGGCAGAAGTGGTAAAATTAGGTGTTGCAAGACCACAGTCAAAGACTGTTAAAAAAAGTGTCCGAAAAGGAAGATCCCTAAAGAAGATAACCCAATCAGCAAAGGTATTCTTATTCTTTTTTTCATGTTTCTTTTTTTGTTTTTGCATAACCACAAAACAGCTCTGTAGGTGTCGTGCTACAGAAGCTGGAAGCTTTTGAGCTTTTAGTATGATGTTAAATGGGTGTTGATGTCTTTGTCACAGTGTATAAGAAATGTAGACTTGTACATGGAAGTAATCTTTGCTCACTTTTTTCCCCCCCTCCATTCTTTTCCCCTCTGCAGACTCCAGAAAGAAAAATAAAAGGTCATTTTAGTACAGGTCATGCAGAGTCACCTGCTACAATAGTTGTAGGTAGAGCTTATTCCACCACAGTCAGGACAGCTGGACAGGTCCCTAAAGTGGTAAAAAATCCTATCTTGAAGCTAAACATGAACATGGATGAAAGCTTCACAGGTAAGTTTTTGAAGTGTGTTGTTCACTCTGCCAACTGTGTAGTTCTTTTGTCAAAGCTTATGCTCATTTCTTCTGAATATAACTTACAGGAATGACTGAAATGTTTCAAACTCCAGAAGATAAGAGTGGAAAAACATTACCCTTGGCCACTGTTCAGAAGACTGATTTTACACCAACGTGTACTGCAGCGGAAATTTCTGAATTGCACACTCCTGAAGAATCTGGTATGTTTGTTCTTTGAAAAGGAAGGAAATGTTGGGGTGTATTTAGTGGTAGTGGTGTGTCTGCCCCTTGAGACAGCAAGTAGTCTCAGCCTAGGCAGACTTAGATGTATTGAGATGAAGCATCTGGTAACCCATAAAAGGAGCCATTGATTTTTATCATGTATTAATAGACATTTTTGTAGTTCCAGTTAATTTTTGAGTATGTGTTTCTTTCTTATTCGTTCTATTTGGTATGAAACCTCAAAATGCTGAAGTATTGTTTCAGGCAAATTTTGCACTGAAGCATGGCACTTCCTTAATCAGTTGTCTGCAGATGCATCTAAATCCAGTGACAAAGTTTCATGGCAGGGAGAGGTTATTGTGTAACCTTGCAGAAAATCTATTTAATTTTTCTTTTTTTTTTTTTTGAGGTGTCAGGTTAGAACGATTTGTATTAAGGCGGTACTTTGTTGTTCAACTTTTGCTAATAACCTTGCATGGCAGTCATTGTGTCCCTGGATAACTTGGAATTCTTGAAATGAAAATTCTGTTATCTTGAGAATTTAGCGAAACAGCATCTACTGAAACACACAGAAATATCAAGAATTGATCATCCCATATTTAAAATAGTAATAATAATAATTGAAATGCATTTTGGTTTATTTCAGATGTTGTGGTAGACAGGCTTAGGTATAACAAACCTTGTTAAAACTTCAGAAGGGAGTCCAGTAAAAAGTGTTTTCTTTGAGAACAACTGGTAGGGTGATCTTCATCCACTTGAAGATATCTGTTAGCAGCTGTGTTATTTATCCTGTTACTTAGTGCTTTCCTTAAATTGGTGGGCAAGCAAGCCCTTAATCTTAGATTCTATAAATGTGGATCCTTTTGTATGTCATGAACACTTAAGTTTCATAATTTAGGGAATATGGATTGAAAAAAACAGTTTATTTCTTCATCCTGCTGGACCATGAATTTGGAAGGTCTTGAACATCTTATGATTAGGACTTGACCGGATAGGAACTACAAAGGCAAATTCTTGGTAGATCCTGCAAGCCTTGATTAAAAACTGACACCAGTAGACATGTGTGCTTTATTTCTAGTTTAAAGGTGAGGGTTATGCTTTTAAAATGAAGAGGCATAGTTTTAAGACTGAGATTATAGTTGTAGTTAAGGATAACGGACTCCTAGAGTTATCCTGTTCCTCCAGCCTGCAGTACTCTTGTTACTGGCCTGCAGGTAGAGACTTATTAACTGCAAGTCTCAGAGCCCGTTCATCCGACTAGTTCTTTATTCACCCGGTTGCCCATTCATAGAGCC
This sequence comes from Egretta garzetta, assembly GCF_000687185.1. Taxonomy (NCBI): domain Eukaryota; kingdom Metazoa; phylum Chordata; class Aves; order Pelecaniformes; family Ardeidae; genus Egretta; species Egretta garzetta. The sequence continues at coordinate 1,176,954 of NW_009259037.1, read as the reverse complement.
TGCAATGTTCTTGTTTAGATACCAAAATATGGTGGGAGACAGTGTTGAAAAGCATATTAAAGTCGCATTAAATAATAGTCACCGCTCTCTTTTCATCCACAAATCTGCTCTTTTTATTGTAGAAGGTAATTGGATGGGTCGGATATGATTTCCCTCAGATAAATTGATGCTGGCTGTTCCCAGTCATCTTGGTCTTCCTGTGCCCAGAAGTGTGTTTCAAGAGGACCTGCTCCAGTATTTTTTCCGTGACCAAAGCAAGGCTAGCCTTTCAATATTCAAGGCGTGGGTTTGAGTATATTATTCTGGAAATAGCATTTCTGGCATTATAAATTTGGTCTAAATTGTGTTTCAGGAAGGGAATATGACTCTTTTCCATAACCTTTCCTTTGTTTCAGTTAATTTTTACTAGTGGGAGGAATGATGGCTGTTTCTATTGAGCAACAGTGTGGTTATGCTTGTTCTAATGCTCGTGCTTACTGTGCTAGGAAATAGTGCAGGAAAATAAAATCTTGGCACTAAGCAGCCAGAGAAAATTTGCTTTACTTTTTTGCAAGTTTTCCTCTTGATTATCCTTTTTCTTGTATGTATAATGAGCAGGACACAAAAGAATCCAAGAACTCCAAAAGTCAGTGCCTCTGCAGGAACCATAACAAATATTTGTGAAAAGTGTCTTTCCAAGTACAAGCCACGTGCAAACTGCAGGTAGCTGGCTGGTGTTATTGCAGGACCTCGATCTGTTATTTTTTTAATGGTCTTGAGAGTCTGGAGGGGTCACAGTTGTCTGGAAGCTGGCAAACGTTGTTCCAATTTTCAAGATTAGTAAGAAGGAAGACGGTGGTAATTACAGGCCTGTCAGGCTCACTTCAGTGCCAGGTAAAATTATGGAGAAGGTTATTCTGGGAGGTATTGAAAAGCACTTGAGAGGCAACACTGTCATTGGTCATAGCCAGCATGTGGTTTGGAGGGGAAAGCCCTGCTTAACCAACTTTATTTCCTTTTATGACAAGGTCACCCATCTAGTTGACCCAGAGAAGCCAATAGATATGGTGTTTTGGGATTGTAACAAAGCTTTTGATACTGTCTCTCACAGTATCCTTCTGGATAAAATGGCTAGTACGCAGCTAGACAAGTCCATAATATGTTGGGTGAGCAACTGGCTGATGGGTCAGGCTCTAAGAGTTACATTAAATAGGGTTACATCAGGCTGGCGGTCGGTCACCAGTGGGGTCCCAAAGGGCTCAACTGTAAAGCCAGTGCTTTTTAATGTTTTTATAAATTATCTGGATACAGTAATTGAATGTACATTAAGTAAGCTTGCTGATGATACTAAACTAGGAGGAGCTGTGGACTCCCTCAAGGGTAGGGAGGCTTTACAGAGAAATCTGGATAGACAAGAGAGCTGGACAGCAACCAATCGTATGAAATTTAAGAAGAGCAAGTGCCAAATTCTCCACCTGGGATGGGCTAATCCTGGTTATACATGCAAATTGGGGGATGAGATGTTGGAGAGCAACCCCATGGAAAGAGCTCTGGGGCTTTGGGTTGATGGCAAGTTGAATGTGAGTCAGCAGTGTGCCCTGGCAGCCACAGGGGTCAGCCATGTCCTGGGCTGCATCAAGCACAGCATAGGTAGCTGGTCAAGGGAGGTGGTTGTCCTGCTCCACATGGCACTCGCACAGCCCCACCTCAAGTACTGTGTGCCGCCTCAATATAAGAAGGGCGTCAAACCACGAGAGTGTGTCCAGAGGAGGGTGGCCAGGATGGTGAAAGATCTTGTGGACAAGAACCATGAGAGTGTGTCTAGAGGAGGGTGGTCAATCCCCGGAACAGGGTCGCCGGGGCAGTGGTCGTGGCACCAAGCGTCTGGACAACGCTCTTGGTCATATGGTTTAGTTTTAGGTAGTCCTACAAGGAGCAGGGAGTTGGACCCGGTGATCCTTATGGGTCCCTTCCAACCTGAGATATTCTATGATTTCATGATAGAAATTTTACAAAAATGTCTTGTCATTTGTTTCATCCTTGGTGTCAGAAAGGTCAAATGTATGTTCTTTAACGTGAAAATTTGATTTATGTCTGGTATTGCTTCAGAACACAAAGGAAACTGCAATAAAAACCTTGCACCACTAGAAATTTTAGGGACAACAGAAAACATTTTTATATCAGATTCAATAAGAAAAAAAAAATCAAGTATTTTTTACTCTGCTTTTTAAATGTATGCTGTGCCTTGTAGAAGCTAATTACCAAATCAATTGTTGATGCACATTTTTGGATTTTGGTTTGTAGAAGGCTGCAGCTGTTTGAATCCATTTTACTTAGTTATACAGCAATTAGAATGCTTGGAGTTTCTGCTTAATTCTTTTTTCCAAATGAAATAAATCTTCTACTTATTTCAGGAGAGATGATGGTGTCACCGTTAAATAGTTCAGATGCTTCAGAACAGAAACAAGATAGTCCAGGAATTTGTCACTTTCTGAGAGAGAAGGGGTCTCTAAAGTCTATGTTTGATGCAATAGCCACAAGAACTCCTGAAAAAAGAAAAACTACGCTGGAAGAAAATATTAATGTGGATAGCTTGTCAATAATTTCAGAAAAACAAGCATCTCTGGTGAAATTGGGAAGTAAAAGGAGGACTCCAAAGCAGAAGTTGGAGCCTGTAGAGGCCTTGTCGGGCATCAAACAGCTCATGAAGACTCCGAAGCAGAAGTTGGAACCTGTAGAGGCTTTGTCAGGCATCAAGCAGCTTTTAAGGACCCCGAAGCAAAAGGCAGAGCCTGTAGAGGCCTTGTCGGGCATCAAGCAGCTCATGAAGACCCCGAAGCAGAAGTCAGAGCCTGTAGAGGCCTTGTCAGGCATCAAGCAGCTCATGAAGACCCCGAAGCAGAAGTCGGAGCCTGTAGAGGCCTTGTCGGGCATTAAGCAGCTTTTAAGGACACCAGAGCAAAAGTTGGAGCCAGTCGAGGTCTTATCGGGCATCAAGCGGCTCATGAGAACCCCACGGCAGAAGCCAGAGCCAGTTGAGGTCCTGTCAGGCATCAAGCAGCTCTTGAGGACCCCACAGCAAGACTTGGAACCTATTACAGATGAAACTGCCTTTAAAAGGTTGCTGAAGACTCCAGTACAAAAAAGGGAAGCAGTAAAAGATGTGGCACGTGTTACTTTAATCAAGAAAACTCCAAAGCTGAAATATCAACCAGTAGAAGACATGATTGGGGTCAGCCGTATTTTCAAGACACCAAAGGAAAAAGTTGAACCCATAGAAGATATGTTTGGTATTAGTAGACTAGTGAAGACTCCGAGAGAGAAGTATCAACCAGTTGATGATTTTGTGGGTCTGCAAAGGCTTATGGCAGAACCCAGGCAGAAATGTTCTGATTCTGAAGTGGACTATGTTGGAGTTACAGAAATATTTGGCAGCCCAGAGGAAATTAAGGTAAAATACTTTCTTTAGCTTTTGGAAGGAATGTTTTTAGACTTTGAAGCCTGTAGTTGAAATGAATTCTTAGGCCTCCTAGTATGACATGTTTTATGTTACAGTACTTTCAAATATGTCATGCCCGTAACCTCTGGAGGAAAAGATACCTTCTGGAAAAGCACCTTGTGTTCACTTGAAAACAGTAAAGATGGCAATCTTTTTTTTTTTTTTCCCCTTGATAGCTTTGTCCAAGGTGAATGCCTCCCTGCTAGAAGACACAGCTTATTAGAAATTTGAATCTGAAGGGTTTTTTTCTTGTCACTTGTTCCTGTTATGTTCAAAAGACCCTTTAAATTGCTTACAAACTATGTTCAAATTCTTTCTCCACCTTTTCGTAAGCAAGGCATGTGGTTGGTTTTTTTTGTTTTGTACAGCTGCTTCATACCCTACAGATTACATTTTAAGCTCTTTTTCTCTGTGCATCCAAAAGTGTTGAGCATTTGACAAATGTGTTACCATGTGATCAGTTGATTGCTTACTGTGCCCCTAAGTCATTGCTTCCTGAATGGATGCTTATTTTATAGAGCTAGCTTTATCACTGTACATTTGCCTGTGTTAATATGTATTTTTTTTGAAGAAATCCTGTGGAAGTAGTTACTGAGGTTGCTCTGAGTAACCATTCTGACCTTATAATTCACAGCTTCATCACTCTTGTCATTTGTGAATTTTATTAGTATTGATTTTTATGTTCATTCCCAGATCCATAGGTAAAATGTCGAGTATCACTGGGCTTAGTGCTTATCGGTGTAGAACTACAATAAAACCCTATAAAATACTCAGATGATTCGGCTTCGATACCACAAATTCCTTTTGAGCACTCATTTAGACACTTTTCAGCCAATTTGATTAATACTTTTTTTTAACTCTGTGCAGTGTTTATTAACTTTCACTTTAAAAACTGCTACACTAGCTCAGAAGGCAGGTATTAAGTTTGATATATTTGTGTGCTGGTATCAAATACATGGATGCAGTTGCAAAACAAAGTTGACTTCATTTTTAGAGAAAGGTATTTGACAAGACTCTTTTCAACTATTACTATACATTAATTTTGTATTCTTGGCTCCATTATTTCTTGTCCTGTCAGACATGCATTGATTGATTATTGTTTACTCCCTTAGGTCAGATCAGTAAATGTTACGGATTCTAAGCAAGAAGATACTGCACCTCTGTGTACTAATTCCAGTCATAAATATGGTAAGTTGAAATACTTTTTGCTTTAGCTAGAGGAATAGAGAATATACAAGGTAATATATGTTATTATGAAGTTTTAACATGTTTTAAAAATTAAAAAATATGCAGCGCAAAGCATGCATAGCTCATGGAATTTGTGCAATCATCCCTAATGAACGTGAGGTGCTGGAATTCTATTGGTGTAGAAGTAATGGTGTAGTAGCTTGTTGGTGTGGTAATGTTGGCTTCTCCAAACATACCAGCGTAAAAAACCTGATGCTAAGTTCTCCACTTCCCTTTCTTTGCAAAGACTTTCAAGAACATAGCTTAAACCTATGAAAGCTACCTACCAAATAAACGGAACATCTTTGGTCAGAAGACTGGCCTTTAATGTAGGAGTTGGTTAAAAATATTTATTTATTTTTACATTAAGGCTATTAAGTGTGATTTGTTTGAGGAAGATGACTGTTAGGAAAATTTAAAGTCACAGATACTTTGATCAGGCATAGTAATGTGTAACTTCTGTTTGTGCTCTTTTCTATGTAAAAACTTTGAATGGGGGGGAAAAAAAAAAAAACCTGTTTTAGAAGACAAAGGAAATACTTCACAAGGTGAAGATTCTCAACAGAAGGAATCAAGTAGTGAAGACCAGTCTACCCAGAGACCAACAAGGGGCAGATCACGGAAGACAGTAAATTCTGCTTCAGCAAAGCAGTATGAAAAGGATTTGAATTTAAAAGAATTACAAGGCCTGGAAAAAACGAGCACTCAAGAGGAGACGGGAGAGATCAGTACTTCAACTTCAGTAGCTAAAAACGAAGGAAGAGGAAGGAGAGCAAACCACTGCATACAAGAAGAAAATGTTTCAGAGCACCCTGATCAGGAAAAAGCTGAAACTGCTTCATTTGTGGAACCACATGGGGCTACTCAAAGATCAGGAAGAGGTAGAAGGAAAGAACCAAAGGAGTTAAAACATTCAAGTGAGAATCTTGAGTCTTGTGGCAAAGATCCTTCAGTGCCACAAAAAGAACCTGCAAATATGAAAGAAACTTCGCAGGAGTATGGCATCAGTGATGTACTAGAAACTGAAGATGGTCCAACTGTAAAGACAGTAGGTGTATCTAGTAGCATTCAAAATGGAAACTGTCAACTGCAAACAGGCTTAAAGAAAAATGAAAACAAATCCAATGGAGGTGGTGTGGAAGACAGTGAAGAAATGCTTCTGTCGTCTGGGAAGAGGTCTAGAGGAGTAAAAAACGTAGAAACCACAGAATCACTGATTCCACCTAAAAGAGGAAGAAGAGCTAGAAATGACCAAGTTAAACAAGTTTGTTCAGATAACCTTCATGGGGCAGCAAGGAGGCTTCGCAAAGACCCATCAGCAAAGATGATACAAAGAGATGAACAGACTTTTGACAAAGATACTGAGACTGCCCCAGCAGAAGAATCTGAAAGCGGAACTAAACTTGAGATAATAGAGAAAAGAGTTAGGTCTTTAAGAAGTGCTAGAAAGCACTCAACTGAAGTAAAAGCAGACATTTGTGGAATGGCACTTGAAAATATAGAAAACATTCAGAAAACTGAGGAAACTTCAGCTGGAACTGATACTGAAACACAATCACACATCAAAAATGAGATTAAAGTATCTCAGGGAGTCAAAACAGAAAATGCTCAGGAAAATACAACAGAGGCATCTCAAAGATTAAAGGCAGAGTCATCTTCTGGAGAGACAAACAAAATGCCAGTTACTGCTCTGAACTTGGAAGCAAACAGAAGTGCAGTACAAGAAACAAATAGAACTAGAAACAGGAGAGGCAAAAATGACTCTTTGGAGAAAAAGACTGATGAATTTGCCGAAGAACTAATTAGTCCCAGATTTAAGTCAGAAACAGAAATGGACGAATCCTCTCTCAAAGGTTCTTTGAGCTCTGTTTGTGTCAAGAACACATACCAAGTCACAAAGGACCAGAGCAACCCAGCTGGCACATCAATACCTGCTGCAAACAGTGACAGTCTTGCTCTTAGCCGTCAAAAGCGGACAAGAATTGAACAGGGAATACTTAAACCAAAGCAAACTGAAATCCTGCAAGAGAATCAAGCACAAAACAATGGAACCGCGTGTAGAAGAGGCAGAGGTAGAAAAGTTAATTTTGAACTTGAAGCAGCCAGTTCCAAAGGGGTTGAAGGAAAAAGGAGTTTACCTGGGGATGAGAAAGGAATGACTTACAACGATGGTCAACGTGAGACTTCAGAAAATCCTTCTTCACAAGTAAGGAGGAGCAGAAGAAAGCAAGTTGATCCCATGCCACAAATGCCTTGTTCTACCTTTGTGGAAAAACAAACATTAATTGCAGATCATAGTAAAGATGAGGCATTTGTAAAGGGGCAAGATTCAGCTTTGGAAGCTACTCCCTCTTCAGCAGAAGACAATCTGCTGAGACGAGGGAGAAGACGAGAGGTTGCTGCAGCAGCACAAACATCTAGATCTCCTTCCGTCAGAAAAAGACGTGGGTTGCTAGAAGGTGATGATAAAAAGATGACTGTGAGAGATCAAAATCCAGCTTTGGGAGATAAAAATTTGCAGGCAAAAGCAAATGCATCAGCAAGGGACAAAAGGAGAAAGATTGATGTAGCAGCAGAGGCAAAAAGTTCATCTTCACTCCAGAGAAAATGTGGCTTGTCAGAAACTGATGATAAAGAGGAGAGTGCTAATGAAGAACAAAATATGCCTTTGGAACCGGTGTCCTGTGCAAAAGAGAAGCCTTTAGGAAGGGGCAGAAGGAAAGAAACTGCTCTGGCATCACACACGACTAATTACTTTCCTCTTAGAGGAAAACACGGTTTGCCAGCAGGTAATGGTAGAGAAGAAGCTCCTAAAGAAGATCAAAATGTTCCATTAGAAACTTTTGATTCATCTGTAAAAGAAAATCAACCAAGAAAAGGCAGAAGGAAAGAAATTTCCCTCTTGTTAGAAGCCACAAGTTCTACTTCTATTCGGGGAAAACGGGGCTTATCAAAAGAAAGTGGTAGAAGGAATAATTCTGGGGAAGCAGAAAAGCTGATTTTGGAAAATTCTACATCCCAAGAAAAAATGGATCTTTCAAAAGGCAACTCAAGGCAAACAAACCCTTCACTGGCTGTTGGTTCCACCTCGCTTCAAGGCTTGCCAGAAGATGGTAAGAATGAAGCTCCTGAAGAACAACAGAGTATGCTTTTGGAAGTAGCTCCATCTGCAAAAGAAAATCCGTCAAGAGTGGGCAGAAAGAGAGCCATTTCTTCCAAATCCGAAGAAACTAGTTCCGCTTTAATCGAGGACAAACCTGGCTTGCCCAAAGATAGAGGTCAAAAGAAGAATCTTAAAGGAGGTGAAGATGCATCTCTAGAAAATAATTCATCCCAGGAAAAAACAAGGCAATTGAGGAATAAAAGGAAAAAGGTAGAATTCACATCAGAGGCAGCTACTTCTATCTGTAAAAACGGTGACTTGCCAGAAAACGGTAGCACTTCAGAAACTCAAAATGTGTGTTTGACATCCACTGGTTCCAAAAAAAATAATTGCTCTGGAAAAGGAAAAGAGGTTAACCCTACACAACCGGCAATTTCCACTTCTCGCAGAAGAAAATGTCCGTTGCCAGCAGATGACGTAGCATCCAAAAAATTAAAGTCAGGTGAGACAAGAATTTGCTTTCTGTTTTCTAAGTATAGCGAAGTTATTTATAGATATGACAATAATGTGTACAAAATTCTAGTATTACTGGGGGCTGCCATGCAGGTAGTAGGTCCTCAACATAGCAAGTAGACTTAAGTAAATAGGGTCTGTTTTATCTTATATAAACAAGATGTTTTTCCTCAGTGTGACAATAATGTGTACAAAATTCTAGTATTACTGTGGGCTGCCATGCAGATAGTAGGTCCTCAACATAGCAAGTAGACTTAATAAATAGGGTCTGTTTTATCTTACATAAACAAGATGTTTTTCCTCAGTAGAAGGGATCAGTTTTATGGGCTATGATACGTATTCGTCCTCTGCTGGGGTATTCCAATGTCTTTGTGTTCTTCTATAACACGTTCTCTCTCAATCCATAACAAGGGATTGTAGTTTAGAGTAAATACAGCCACTAACTTGCGTGCAGAAGGTGGTGGTAGTAACAGAACCTGATAATCACAAGTTTGTAGCGCTCATTTTTCACCTTGTTTTCTCCTAAATACCATCTAAGCTCCTCCTGCTTTTATATATCTAGGTTTTGGAGCACCTAGTCATTGACTGGTTTTTTTGAAGTTGACACTAGAAGGGCTTGAGGCTGTATTTGAGCTAAAAAGACAGGAAAAGTTCCACGCGTCTCCTGTTTCCTCCTTTATTGTTTGGCTTTCCCCAAGCCAATAGAACTCTTGCTGCAGACATCTAAAATATTCTCAGGCTTGATGTGATGCAACTTAAAAATTACTGTGATGCAATTAGGAAATATTATTAAATATATGCAAATGGAAATAACAAATCTTTAGAGCTACATACTGAGGAATTTCTTGCTAAATTGTGTTAAAAACCTGGTCGTGATTCAACCATACCCTTTGTTTAATTTCTCTTAGGCTCTTT
>NW_009259037.1:1163247-1167698 GCF_000687185.1 Egretta garzetta | reverse complement strand
TCGTCATATAACACGTGCATCTATTTTGCCATGTATCTGTCTTTGTTTGTTGACTTTTCGTTTCCCTTTACGCGCTCACTAGTTCCTGCTTCCTGATACTGCTCTATGTACTTGCCAAATGCTTGATCTCTTCTGATGCTTTACTACCTGCCTGGATTTTCTCTTCCGGGGAGGTCATCTTTCCCCACGTGGATTTCAGTGGTGGTCTTGATGTCTGGTGCTTGGGTTGATGCTTATCCCTTGGAACGGCTTCACTTTTCTGTGCTATCTAGATACTTAGGTGTCTAGTCTTTTCTTTACAGTGAAAAGCCTGACTTTCCAGCTTTATCTGTCCCATAAACTAGTTGCTACATATTCATTTTTGCAGGATTTTTCTTTGGTGTTGGATATGTTTTAGTTTTACATATCAGTAGAAGGAATTTTAGCTAAAATGGTAGCTAATTGGTTTTGGTGCTCTCATTAATGTTAACCTACTTTCAGAAATAGCTGTAAGTCCTCAGGGATCTATCTTAAAGGATATTGGATGTGCAGAAGTATGGGGTTTGTAACTGGTTTGTTGAATTCATAGATGTAATCTTTGGAATGCAGTCATTAGGGACGTTTCCTTTAAAAACAATGTAACTCAAGATTGAATTTTGTATAAAATGTTTGATTTGTGATAAAAACTTGAGTTAATTTTTTTTGTGTACAAATAGAGAACGATGAAAATAGATCGCCACAAAAAGGAAAAAGAAACAAAACTAAAGAAGAACTTGGCAAAGAGGATGATGTAAGGGCTACTCGGACTGCTGGAGGGACGGACAGGAAGACAAGATCAAGCACAAGAACAAGTGCAAGAACAAGAAAATAGTCTTAACAGTCACAGAACCAGTTTTTAAATCAATTCAGTAATTGAAAATTCAGGTTTTTTTAATGTGAATTGATTTGCACTCAGATTTTTTTAAGTTCAGATTTTGTAAAGCAATCACAGAATTATATTATCAAAATGTTTCTTAACTGTTTACAGATACTGCGTAGAGATCTGTTTTAATAGATTTTTATCTATATGTAGTGGTTCCTAAACCATGGGGTGCTTGTGCAAAACAGCAAACGGAAAAACGAATCATTTTGTAACAGTATTTATCCCCCTTTTTCTGTTGATCAGTACAGCAGTCGAGAAGCCATGTTGCTTTACTGCCAGTTATAATTATAAGCTATTTTCTGCTTCAATTTTTGATGTGCTTAAGTCTTATTTTTCATTACAGGTCTGTAAATACTCTTTTAAAAAAAAAAAACTACAGATGTATTAGCAGAACTATTATGCTGAAATTTTGATAGTTTTTTTAAAAAAAACTTCATTGTACTGAAAAGTGCAGATTTGTAAGTCATTAAATTTGTAAACAATTTGGGACTTGTGTGTTTTGTGTTCTTACAAACAGTTAAGGATGTGCAATTACTACTCTCCCTTCACAAGCATATTTGGAAGATTCGCCCTCCCTAGCCACGTGGCACGTTTTTGAAAGCGTACCGACGGCCTTCTGCAGTGCAGTCGCTTCTCCCGTAAACGCGGCCGTGCTGTGCAGCGCTTCCACCTGCGGGTGGGCCTTGTGAAAAGGGAGAAAATTCACTGCAGGCCTCTAACTTCTGTGCGGTTTTAAGTTAAAAGGTTACATTTTTATTGAGTCCATGAGGAGTTAGAGACGTTTCTACGGAAGAACAGTTGGACGCTATGGTCGGACGCTCATGTTAGCTCTTCTTTTTGGGAGTGGTAATGGCCCTTTCTTCAGGTGAGTACTTGTTTGCAAAGTCTGTTCTCTTTCTTCAAAATCCAAAATAGATTAAGTAAGGAATGCATTGGATGCTGGCCGGATGTTCAGAGCTCATGTGATATGATATTTTTTTTTTAAAGTTAGGTAGTTTTCTTCATATGTGGAATGTGCGGTGTCCCTGTACATAGTTTTGGGGGTTTTTTTAAGTGCCTTGGGCATTTTATCCTGTTACAATGTTCCTTATTTTTTCTGTACTTCAGTTCTAGTGTGTAGAGTTTTAGTGTAAGATGCTGTAGATCTGGTCATATTTTCAAATTAGCTCTATTACTTCCTGTGTGTGTTTGCCATAACTAATATGCTTTCCACTGACCAGGACCAGCGGATGATCTGTTCCTCCTGAAACAGTAGCAACCCCCTAAGCCTTTTTTGTGATTAGAGTCAGCACTTGGTGATGGTTATTGCTTTAGGACTGAGGAGTCTTTTTCTCCAGCTTTGATTTCAGCCTTCCAGATGTGAGGAATATCTTTACCCAAAACGTGTAACTGGTCTGTGGTGCAGGATTTGCAGTCTTCTGAACTTTGAGGTAACGTAGCTTCATGTGTCTTGTGACAGCAGCAACTGAAGCAATAGGTCTGGACTCATGTTTTTCAGAATTGTACCTGTTTTATTGGATTTATATTTATATGAAGTCTCAGCAGGCTGAGCAACTTCTCCAGTTTCACCCTACAATAGCGTGGTCTTTTTCTCGTCGCCCTTGGCTCGTGGCTCTAAGTCTGAGTGCAAAACAAGCTCCAAAGCTCCACCTTCATGAACCTATTGCTTTATCAGCCCCTACTGGCTGCTTCCAAGAAGTATCCCCGGTTGTTTTCGGGGAAGCCCACAGTGTAACCATCAACAGATTCACAGAGAAGGCACGAAGTAACGTAGTGTTTGTGCCCCCTTGAAGTTACTGTGTGGGAGGGGATCGCTTTGCCGGAACCCCATTGCCACTACGGTGCATGTTATGAGGTTAAAATAACCCGCAGCGCCCAAGCGTTGCAGACACTGCTGTGGTTTCAATCCCTAGGCTATGCTATCACTTGAACGTTGTGCTGGAAGGAAGGTTTTTATTGTTAGCACTGATGTCCCATCATTCCTCACCCTGTTTTTCCTAGCATCTGACATTCTAATGGAAAAGGGGGCCATGGCTGTCTACTAGCTGAATTTTTTGCAGAAGATGGCAGGATCTCGGCAGAGAACAAAGGGAAGAATTAGCGATGCACAGTAATAAATGACAATGTGCAGAGAAAATGAAATGCTGAACATGATATCAAGGTAAATGGGTTGGAGAGCACCGCTGTGCTATGCCTATGCATGTGCCATTGTATTCATCTATGCGTCTTACATTGCAGAGGATATTTCTATTTGGAGTATTGCAATTTTCCTTGGCATTGAACTCATCAAGAAATCATTTATGCACTCGTGGTATCCCGTTCGCTGTTTGATCCATCTGAATGAAGGTTTCTGCCCAGAACTCGGCGTTTCTGCTCAACTGCTGCTCAGCTTCCACATTTACATTTCACTGAGCCATACGGAGTTTTTCCCTACTGCGTGTCCTGATTGCATAAATACAGCAAGCTCTCCTTATTTTTGGCTTGGCTATGAACTGTGGATATAAAGAGGAAATACAGTAATGCTTTAACCTCTTAAGGCTTTTGATGTAAGTATCCTTCTTCCAGGTGAGCCCCACAGGCTTGCTGGGTTTTGAGCTCACATCTGTAGATTTTCTCCTCTGTTCTCACAAAAGAGAAGCAAGTGCCTGTAAGTGGCTGTACCTCTCTCTATCTTTTCAGTCTTTAGTATCATTCTGTAGTTATTCAAGGCAGTAATTTCTGGCCTAATGATAAATCAAAGTCTTAAGACAGAAGCTAAGACTTTTTCCAGAACACCGGAAGACCGTGATGAAGGCTCTGTGAGAAAATGTTCCATTCTTAATTGCATAACATGCAACTGTTTCTTCAAATTATAGTGGGTCACACAGTTCCCTAAGGTAGGTAGTAAGTGTTCAGTGGTGAAGCATCCTCCATGCCAAGGAGAACGAAGACTCGTGCAGGTACGCTGAGGTATGCTGGCAGAGGAGGAATCCCAGGGGAGTTTCCACCACTGCCATGAAGTAATTCTTGTTGTTTTTCACTTCAGCCCTGCTGCTACAGCGGTAAAACACGGCATGTTGGCAACCCGGGCTGGTGAACTGCTGCGTATAATTCGGAATATCAAGGTATCTATTGCACATTCAGTGTAAAAACTGGCCGTGATTGATTAGAGACAGACGCTTGAGCAGCTCTGGTGCGTTGGGTTAAAGCAAATTGCAGTGCTGGTTGTTGAACTCTTAGCTGCAAATAGGATATAAGGGCGTGTTGGCCTCCGTGCAGAATTGTGCGTAGTGAATAGATTGTCAGCAAGGTGAGCGAACCAGTGTATTGACTGAGTGGCCTTGTAGGATATGCAAAAAAGACATCATGCATATGCCTGCATATAGAATCATAGAATCACTTTGGTTGGAAAAGACCTTTGAGATCATCAAGTCCAACCTTTAACTTAACCCTGCCATCCCACCACTAAACCATGGCCCTAAGCACCTCACCTGTCCTTCTTTTAAATACCTCCAGGGATGGGGACTCCACCACCTCCCTGGGCAGCCCATTCCAGAGCCTGACAGCCCTT
>NW_009259037.1:1128974-1163043 GCF_000687185.1 Egretta garzetta | reverse complement strand
CACTATTTCTGATACAAGCCAGGATGCCGTTGGCCTTCTTGGCCACCTGGGCACACTGCTGGCTCATATTCAGCTGGCTGTCAACCAGTACCCCCAGGTCCTTTTCCACCAGGCAGCTTTCCAGCCACTCTTCCCCGAGCCTGTAGCGCATAGAGATGCACCCAGTGCACAGGAAGGTGAAGACCAGAAACTTTCCAAGGCAATAGATGCTTCACAGCAATCTCAGTATATTTCAGTCTCAACTGTATTTTTATCTAAGCCTGCACTGGCACTCAACTTTTCAGAGAGATGAGAAATGGCCATACCACTCCTGATCAGCTCCAACTATTGGAGTTGATGTTTCCCTTCAGAAGGAACTTGTAATTATCTCCCCATTATTGCGGTATTGGAGTTTGGGGATGTTTTACGTAATGGGGAAAAAAATAATGAGGTGGTTTGGATGTTGAAACCTGCTTAGCCACAGCTGGCTCTTGCAGATCATAGAACCGTTTAGGTTGGAAAAGTCCTTTAAGACCATCAAGTCCAACTCTGTAGAGGACTGTGTCTCCTAGTGCTTTTGAGGGGGTGCTCGGAGCTGAGCGGGCTCTCTGCTTTCATTCTTATGCTCAGAAGTTTTAAGTGCTGTGATGATACGTATCTGAGCAATTCAGCTGCGGTCAGCACACGCCTGCTGATGAGTTTAGAGCTAACGAACCGTGCGAGAATCCAGCTTGTCCCTTAACAGCACGGGGATGTGGCCTCTGAGCTCGCTCTGTACGCAGGTACCCGGGCTTTGAGCTCCATTCCACAAGAAAGTAACTGCTCTGTGTTTGTTTTCTGTTGAGCAGGTAATGCCTGCTCTAACTAAATACTTTAGGACTTTAAATAGCTATGTAATAACTAAAAAAGGGTCCATAAGTGACAGCTGGCTGCATCTGCTGAGATACCGATGTCTCTGTTAATGAAATAGGTCCTAATGGCCTGTTTAGACAGCCCAAGAAATTCCCTCCAAAAGATTGATTGTTGGTTTTGTCCTCTTACTCTAAAAACCAACGTAGTCCAAAATTGACACTAATAGGAAGAGTGCCATGCTCTTTTGAAGCTTTTCTGTTTCAGAACAGATTTGAGATGGTATTTGCTACTGTCTGATGTCGCAGAACTGGTGATTCTATATGTTACAGCAAAGGCTTTAAAGAGGATTTTAAATGGAAGTGGTTTGTAGATCTGATTTGACTAGTAAACTGCAAAATATTTTGGGGTTTGAGTAGCATTTGAAGATCAGCAGTCTGTGCACTTCATTCTCAGAAGGAACAGAAACAGTGATTTTGAGTAAATCACAACTATTTAACACATGGGGAAAAATATAACGGGGGGTGAAAGGTAAAAAAAATTGACCCTAGCAATATAAATGACATGAGAAGTGGAATATGTTTTTGGGTTTTTTGGTTTGTTTTGGTTTTGTGGGGTTTTATTGTTTGGGTGGGGGTTTTTTGTTTGGTTTTTTTGAAACCGTTTTCCAATCACGGCATCCCTAAAACTTGAGGCCTAAAATGTCAGAGGGAGGTGAAGTTCTACCATCTCATCTAGACTGGAAATGGTCTCCACTGCATAAGCACATATGCAAACTATATAGCATGGTTGGGAAACAGAAGTAGACACTGAGGAATATTTGTCTGATACTAATGAGGGGTTTTTTGTTGCTGTTTTGTTGGGATTTTTTTTCTCCAGTGTCTCTGTTATGTCATTTTTTGTATTTGGTCCTAGTCTGAAATCTAACGGGGCCAGATCAGATGAAATGACTGTGAATTCTCCTCCATGGCTGACGTTTCTCCCTTTCCAGCCAAAACTGTCTTTCAGGAATTGTCTATTTTTCTTGTTCCTACTTCCACAGGGTCCCTCACTATTACATGAATTTGGTCTAAAGACTAATAAGGAATACTACTCGCAGTCTTCTCTCAGGTAGGCAGTAGACTCTCTCCTTAAGGAGTGTACCCCTGGCTTTTCTAGAAGGAGGAGAGATCTCTAAAGTTAGATGATGGTATAAGGCTAACTTCTCGTTTGTTTGCAATGCTAGGAACACCCAAGTCCTACGATCACCTGGGGAAGTCCAGATCTGTTCCATGGAGAGATGAGCAAGATAGGATAGGAAGTCCCTAGTGTAGAAAATTTAATCGATGGAAGTCTCTTAGTAAGTGATGGTGTTATATCAGTTGTGGAAATGTTCTCAGCAAACCAGGAAAGATACCAGGAGAAGATGATAACTGACTGATGTGTTTTATTGTACAGGTCTGTATTTGATATGTGCACATATCGAGTAGTGCTTTGCTCACTAATCCGAACATTTCCACAGTAGATTTACTTAGTGCTTTTTTGTAGAACTGATATTTTACATGAATTCACATTGATTCAAATTCTATAAAGATGTATTGTGTTGGCAACTACATTTCCACTTGAAAAATTTCCCAGGAGGAATTGAGACAAAGCTTTTAACTGAAGGGTTAGCCAAAGAATCAAGTCTTCTCTTTCCTCTAGAAAATTTCTTCCCTAGAAAATTTTCAAATCGCCTTCTCTCTCTCTGTTCTACAGTGACACTTCACCATTGTTGGTCGTGTGCCAACACAAATTTAAAAAACGGAAACGTGGTAGAAAAAGCTCATTGCTAGCTTTTCTCCATCATCCATCTTTTTGATTTTTAATCTGGGCAGATTATGTTCTTATAATGAAATAAAGAAAAAAATGGAACATGAAATAAGGTCAGGAAGCAGAGGTTGTCATGCTCCTATTAAAGAACGCAAAGGCAGTAGCTTTTCTGGCCATTTCTGAGCATTTCTTTTGTATCTCTTAAGGATGCTGTGAGTGTAAGTTCAAGCTACTTCACTGCAGTAAAGTGTTTTTCTGAAGTTGAGTGCTTAAGAAAAAGGGAGTTTAAGACTGGCGATTACCTGTCGTTGTCCGTCTTCCATTGTGAGAATTTTGAATGATCAAAGCAACCATCTTCACATTCCTACATGCTCAGTGTCATTTTTTTTTTTTTTTTTCTAATGGAAATAGTGAACCATTCTGGTGTGATTGGTATTTAAATATGTTTGATTCCGTCATTAGATGCTGTGTACTTCACTGGTGCTACAGATCGTTAGAATGGTCTTTTGGAATGGAGGATGTGTGATTGCTGCAGTATAATTCATTCATCCATCCCAAACCCACCGTTAGCCTCGAATCCCTATTTTCTATGCATATGTAAAGTATGATTATGAAAGTTATATTTAACATAAATATTTTTTCAATGTAGAAAGAAGTTCAGATTCTGCCTTGCTGATATAGAGAGAACATTTCCTTCATAGTGTGTAATTATTTAGTTAGTTAAGTAATAGGCCAGTTATCAGAGGGGGAGGGAAGGGTGCTTTCTGGCCAGTTTTTGCCTGGAAGTGTCCAGGGACCAGCAACATTTCTCAAGTCAGGTAAAAGCACTCTACAAACCTGGTATCTAGATTAAGCGTTGAGTTTAAGAATCTTAAGAAGTCCTTGGGGGATTGCTTTGAGTTGATGTGTATGTGACCTTAAAGAGACAACAATTAAATAAGGGTTCACATTCCCATGTCAAGATCCCTTCAATATTCAACTTTGAATACAAGTTTAGATAGATTATACCCGTGGAATAGATTCCAAGTTATGAGCTATTTAAATATTTTAGCTGTTTTCTAGCTGAATGAAATGCAAGGAGAAAACTTTTGCTTTTTAAGAGCTGAGTTACAGTACAAGCAATAGTAACCGTTATTTCCTGTTACCTCAGCTGACCTGTTTCTAAACATACTAACTGTGTAATTAATATTTGATATACATTTAATATCTGTGTGGCAGAGAACTCATTTACTACTTTTACCATAATGTTTGTTTAAGGGTTAAGCATGCGTAAAGAAAAACTGGGTTTCTGTTCCAAACTGAATGGTGATCTGTGGACCAAGACTCCTCTGCCCATCTCCTGGCTGCTAGCGCTCCAGGACGTGCTCAAGGGTACTAAGAGGTAACACAGCATCGCTTCACTAATTTGCATGGGACAGTTTGGGAGCTGGCAATGGAAAATGTCAGTTTAGGAGAACCATCCTGCAATGACCAATATCAGCTGCAACATCGTAGTAATTCAGGTAGAGAGAGAGGAAAGGCCTTCATCTCATGAGCCTCACAGTCCGTTTGTAACAAGAGAAAATACAAAACCTAAAATTAGTTTCGATAAGAAGCACACAGAAATTACCTTGCAATTTGTTCTCAAGTATAGATAAGCGTCTCAAAGTAACTTAATCTTTCCTCAAGCACTTTACTGGCAAATACATATGTGTGAAGGTATGGTTGTCACCCCATGCTGCGTGTCACTTGTTGTCTTGAATTTACACCTATGTGTGGTTCCTTTCAGGAAACTGTTGCTATTTCTAAAATATATACCACTTTGCACGTTGTCAATGCCACTAATGGCCAGATATTTTTGCCTATTGAGGGCACTGAATGCCTAGTTTAGAAAACCCCATAGAGCTGCAAAATAGTGACAGAATAATTCCCAAACTATCATACTTCTGTTTCACTCTTCTCTTTTAATTTTTTTTTTTTCTGGTAGGGTTTTTGCTTTTTCTGGAGGACCTCTTTTGATCATCCCAACAAAAGATGAAATCAGGTAAAGCACTTGTGAATTTTTCTTTTCTAATGAAATTCCTTGGGAATCACAAGGTGAACCCCAAATAAGTGGTGGAGTCCTGAAAGGTTGCAATTTGCAGTTGTTTTACTGTGCCAAAATGTCTTCTAAAAAATGGGCTTTTATTCTAAGTCTTATCATAAGTAAATATTCTAGGGAAAAACAAGGGTCCCTATGCAGAACTTCTGGACACAAAATTGAAATATAGTGAAAGTTAAACTACATTAAAAAGAGTTCAAAGAAGCTATAGTGCTTATATTTGGTATAAACTGTAAAATATCTTGTAAGGGGATATTTGTAACTCTCTCAACTACCTCAACTTATTTACCTTTGGGAGTTTACAGTGTCATTTTCTATCCCAAAATATGACCTATAAATGGTTGCAGCACAGATGCAACTAAGTTTTTAGTCTACTGTTGGAAGAACAGAGTTTGACTTTTATTTAGAGAAAGATTTGTATCATTTTGAAGGGGCATAATCTGAAAATTAAAGATGGGTTAACAGCTGACCTCTAGTGTTGGAAGAGTTTTTGCAGTTCGTAAGAACAGGATGGATCAAAGCGTCAGGCAGGTGTTGCCATGATGTATTTGTCTGCAGTAAAGCGCTGCTATCCTAAATGGTGCGTGGCTTATCCACCGAACTAGGACGTTTTGATTGTGAATTTTGGAAGAATGTAATAAATTTTCTATATATGCCTCGCTGCTTGTAACGCCTTGGTCCTAAAAGGTTTTGTGTGATGATGGTTAAAAAAATAATAATTGTCTTTTCATACCCTTTATAATGACTTTGGGTTTCAGGGATGTGTAAAACTGCTAAGTTATCCATAGCTATGTTTGCATTTACATGTTTCTATGTGTATATATCTCCATATATTCTTATATCTACAGATATATTTAAGAGATTATTAGACATGGGAAAATAGAGAATAAACAGTAAGTAATGGTGGTGAACATCCAGGTAACATAAAAAAACCCCAAACCATAATCCCCCGCCTTTTCATCAGCAGCATGTTTGCTTTAGACCAAAGAGGGGGTAACAAAAAAAAAAAAAACAAGCATAAGAAACTAAGTGGTGCCAAATAGTGCACAGGACTGGGTTGGTTTTTTTTTTTCAGTTTGATATATTTTAATATTGCATTATGAAAGACTAAACCAAATGTATTTTTTTCTGTTGAAAAGAAACAATAATATTCCAGAAATACTGGCAAGTATGTTAATATAAGATCAACACATTTTTCAGGAATGGTATAATATATAGCCTTGAAAAGACTGTTACTTTGTCTTTTAAATTTTACTTTTAAATAAATGCTGTGTGGATATAATGAGATAGCGAATATACAGACAGACTATTTCTTGTTTGTTTTTGTATTTAAGACCATGGTCACACCTTATTAAATGTGGTCACAAAATTATTACCTTCTAAGGCTGGACCTTTAGTCAGCTCAGTATTCAGGTTCGTTAAGTGATCTTGAACCAATAGTAAAGAAGAAATAAATGTTTTAAACCTCGTTTTCAATAGGGAGAGTTGACTGGTGATGATACTTAGAATCATAGAATAGTTTAGGTTGGAAAAGACCTTTAAGATAGAGTCCAACTGTTGACCTAGCACTGCCAAGTCCACCACTAACCCATGTCCCTAAGTGCAACATCTAAGTGTCTTTTAAATATCTTCAGGGTATATATTATTTAAGCAGGAGACGTTATCCTATTTTTCTAGGGGTGTAGCATGAACATCCTTTTGATGGTATTTTCACTACTGTGCTGTTGATTGTCACTGGCCTACATTAGTTCACTGTGGGAACCTACATATATACTCTAAATTTAATCTTCACGCTTATTAAAAATACATGGACTTTCTACTTCCATTACATAAATAAAGTTGAAAAAGCAACTTGATTGTCATGGCGGGTTTAAAAACCTTCAAAAAATTCCTGACAACAAAACTGGATTTTAATATTTCAAACCTGCATTGTAATCAATGCCACGATCCTGTCTGTTCTTGACATTCTTTCATATCCAATATCCTTTCAGAGTAGTGTAAGCTCCTGGCTTGAAAGAGTTTCTTGACAGCAAGATCAGCTGCTTAATTGCATGAGATGTGGAAAGAAAACTTGTATTGGTTTGAATTTTCCACCTTTTAATTTGTATCTTTCCATGGCACTCCTCTCCTGACTTGACACTAAGGTGCAATGCTATTTTGAGAGAACAGAATAGTTGTTAACCTTGATGCCGAGCTGTAAACACTATCAAGTTTGATAATTTCCCAAAGGCTGAGATCTGATGGAGGCAATTCTCAACGATTAAAAGATATCAGGTAATTGATGATCTTTGAGGATGTTGTCTCCATAGATTCCCACTTCAGCCTCCTTTCCTGTTCCTTTAGAATATAATTTATGGCTGGTACTCAGAGGAGGTCGCAGAAGAACCGGAGGCAGGTGGGACTCTCACCCTTTTTAAAAACTGCGTGTGAGGTTACATGCAACTCCAAAAGTCATAATTAGTGAATATTCTCAGGCTCGCGGCTAGAGGTACGTGCACTTCAATGGCTTAAATTTGTGGAGGCAGTAAACTTGAAGAACATCTCATGAAGTAACCTTTCCTTTTATAGTACTAAAGAAGGTAACAAAAACCCAACTGGAATTTTAACTGTCAGGTGTATTGGGTCATCTGCCAGCTTTTTATGGTATTCAGGACAGATACTAATACATTTTGATGGTTCACATGAGTACCTGTGGCTAGCAGGTATTTTAGTGCCTGTCAATCTGTGACTAGCGCTGTCATTGTTACTCTTACTCACCAAGTCGTCTGCGTGATAAAGAAAATAGCAGTAGATATTAACACCAAAAATTGGAAAAACATCAGTGTATTGGAAAACTCAAGAAAAATTGGTGATCTGATGTTCAGTATTATAAATTAGATTTTTTTTTTTAAATGAGGTTAAGCAAGTTCTCCATATTAATGTAGTATACTTGTTTCTAGAAGGAATTTTTAAATTCCAGTAGAATGCAGGATAGCATGTGGCTAAAATATACTCTCGTAGTCTAAAAGTGATGTTTGGTAGCCACAGCTTCTACAGGATAAATGGCAGTAGTAGTAATGAGCAAACTTCTATCTTTCACATAAAGTGTAAGTTTTAACAAGAACCAGATGTGCAGTGTTTTGATATCTAACCAATTTTAATAGAAGAATTTTAAACCTGTTGCAAGTGCAATCGTAAGCTATTACAAACTACAGTTCTTTGTGTCTTTCAGGCATAAGCGTGCAGGTTAGGACAACCTCTTCAGAGCTAAGTGGCACACAGTTTGCACCAGCAGACATTTTATCAACTGGGGAAAGAACCCCATAAAAACTGTGATGATCCTGTGGAAAGCAAGGTAGTTCCCCAGTTTGGGCTGGGCTGGTGGTCATTCTCGTATGGGGGGGTCTCTGTGCTGGCCACTCAGGAAAAGGTGGCCACATCCACATACAAAAACTGTGATCTATGTTATGTGATACCTAAACAAAGGCAGGTCAGCACCCTTTCAAAAGTCATACACTGCGTATTTTACACTTAGGAAAAAAAAAAAAAAAGAAATTGTACTATTTAAGAGTGTAGAAAGTAAATTGAAAACCATTTTCCCTGCTAGATGCCTTATGAACTCGGCAACCTACAGTCAGGGTTCAGAATTAAGGGTAGGCATACCATATAAATACAGGGAGGGGAAAAATTATTTCAACATCCAGTCACATCTGATTTTTGAGCATCATAATCCAGGATCAGCTTGTCCAGGTCACTAGACTATATGGAAATATTTTAGCCAAAGCCAGAAGAAATCAGAGTACTTACAGACACAGGAATATTTGTCTATATGTATATATATAAAGGAAGAAACATAGGCAACACACCAGCATTTTTAACACTGCTTTTAATGCTACTGTTAGAATTGCATGAATAAAATTACTACATTTTAAAGCCTATCATATGATACTAAGATCAAGTAATCAAAAAATTTTCTGCCAAAAATCTTGGCAGAAAATACCTCATGGCCTGTTTTACCTCCTTAAGATGCGCAGATATTTAAAACAAAAAAAAGTGTGAGAGAAGTCTCATTCTTAAGTGTTCACTCAGGAATAAGAAACCCTGTTCTGATGTCAGAACAGCAGTTTAAAATACGCTGCTGACACAAATCCTTCAGCACACACGTCCAAGCATTAGGAGAGATCTGGGCTCACTGCACTGCGGAACTTTGAAAGAGAAGTTTAATCAAGTTTGAATGCTTGAACAGACATAATATTTTGTTGGGTGGTTGTTGTTTTAATGTATGCACATAAGTTTTTTCCACTGCAAGAGAAACTTCTTAACAATAAAGGTGAGATAAAGAAACTCTTTTATTAAGCAAAAAACTTGTATGTGATTTCCAGAAATGTACCCTTTTTTTGCCATTGCTGGTAGGAGATAAAAGAACTGCACAGATTTGCAGGTATCTGAAAAGTATTTCTAAATATAAGTTTATTTCTAACAAACCAATTTAGTTTTAGTATTTAGCTTTTATATTTCATTTTCTTAGCATTACTTCCTTCAATGAGAGGTTCACATTTTCTGGGAAAAGACATAGTTTTAGAAGTGTTAGCATGGTGGAATGGAAATTGGGATGTTGTGCAATTACGAGCCTTTTCCAGGCTGCTGTGTAAGTATAGGAGCATATAAGGAAATCTAAATGTCTGCTGTATGGCATAGAAATGAGCTCATGATCTTCTCCTCTGCTAGTTTCGGAGGGAGTTGCATCTATATCTTTATCTAATTTACTTAGTTTTGCAACTCTAGAAGTATTATTTTAAAATACTGTGTTTATGAGTACCAGGAAAAGATGCAGGTTTCATTGCCCTTTAGGAAAATTTTTTGACCTTCTTAAAATCAACTAATTAGACTTGTAAATTATATTTAAAGGCTGGGCTCTTCTTAACCACCTAAGACCATTTACCATGTAATCTCTGAAGCAAAGCACATTGCCGTAAATCCTTGCTTTTCTTTGAGGGAGAAGATATTCCACAAGCTAACCAAAACTGTGTTGCGTGAACTTTGTAATTAGTATTTTGCACGTGTTCATAAAGCTCTGAATGACCTATTTTTAAATAATGGAAAATGAGAAAACCCTCTAGGAGGGTCAACCAGATCATTTTGTCAGAAATCATACATAAGACAAGCGAAGGGCCAAATTTGTTTTAATTGAAGCCACTGAGAGCACGTTTTCAGTCAAAGCCTGCAACCAAGTTTAAAAGTAAAACTGAGACTTCCATCAGTCTGGTAGCTGGACCAGGTGAAAAAACATCAACTTTTTACCTCTTGAAGTTCAAGTCTGTCAACTTACCAAGATAGAATTATATAAGCGTTATATTTATACATGTATATATGCACTGCAGTGTCTTTTAGTGTATGTGCATTACTTCGTAGCCCTCCTTAAAATGTGTGTGATTACTACCAGCAAAGTCGAGACCACCAATTAGCACCAGCTAATTTTTCTCCTTTTCTAGCAGTGTGCTTCCTTTGTTACGCTATGCATTGTTCATTAGTTGGTATACCTAATGCCAATTAGGGAATGAGGCAGCCACAAAGACTAATTTGATCATCCGGAGACTTGCCTCCCAAGATCCCTGTGTAGTCAGCAGAGGCGCGGCAGTTCCTCCAGGGCACTTAAGCTTGGGTTTCTGCTCTCATTCACCCTCTAGAGAAGCCTACTTCTTTCCATTAACTAAAGGGAAAGACTAGCATCCCCAGGCAAAACACGGCCCTTCTCAACCACGCTCCCATTTTAATAAAGGAAGTCACAGACGGAGTTTGACTTTTGAGTTTCGGGGCAAAGGCTGCTTTTCTGCCGCAGTGAGAAGAGGCCCGTTCGTGTCACCTGATGAAACATGGACGCCACTTCCCACTCCACATCTCCCAGCTTGTTTCTGCCCATAGGTGTTCCATGGCTGGTCCGTAGGATTGGCATTGTCCATAGACTCAGCGGTTCCCTCTTGGCAAGCTGCTGTGTTTTCTCAGGACACCACTGACCTCACCAATGCAAGATCAGGGAGGAACGGGAGAGTGATGAACCTTTCACACGAGTTAAAATTGTTGAGTACTGTTGGATGGGGCACCTATTTCACAGAATCATAGAACCGTTTAGGTTGGAAAAGACCTTTAAGATCACAGAGTCCAACCATGACACCTGTTTCGCAGACCTGTTCATTGCTATAATAATTAATGTAAACTTTTGAAGTTTCACTTAGATTGACTGTAAAGAAAAAAACCCTTTGCGTTGCACACTGTTTTCTCCTTTTAATGCCAACTTTTAAAAGGCCAAATCCTCCTGCACTGTGTTAGGATGGCAAAGTAGATCGTGTCTGTCTCTTACGAGACACAACGTACTGTGTCGTAAAATGAGGTCCACCCTCCGGAAAGGTTCAGGAGAGCCCACACGGACTGGGTCCTTCCTCCTTAGCGTTTGACCCATAATACAGCTGCACAGAGAGACAACTAGTAAGCGGGTTTAATACCTTCTCATATTTAAAATTGCCTTGTCATTTGAGTAATGAGTTCTCTGTGCTTTATGATGGAAAAGATTACGATTGAGTTTTATTTTAGGTAGGGTAGCCGACTAATTTGCTAAACCGCTTTGGCAGCCCAGGTGTGTTGCTAACTGAACCAAAATTATTAACCTTAATACAATTTTTAAACAATTATTAAGCTAATCGGATGCAAATTAAACAAAATGAACCTATAAATATATGTGTTTTTCAAATTAGTAATTGGATTTTTTGATGATCTTTGGCTTGACATTGATAAGCTGCTTCTCATAACAGTCTAATTAGGCAATATGTAAACTTTGGCATTCGGTTCTGTCCTAGTGGCTTTTTCAAATGATGTTTGTAAAATTTGCAATTTCATATTACAGATTAAAAATTAAAAACTGCAGGAGGCTAACATTAAAATGAGAATTCATTTCATGGAAAGCCCTGTAGACAAAATTCACCCTAATAGAATTGTGCATAAGGGGCTGCAAATCATGATCTATAGTTACACAGGGGAAGGCTTGTCAAAACCAGTATTGTTGGCCTGTAGTTCTATTCACAGTATTAAACCCATCAGTGAAGTCACTTTGGGGAAAATGCGAACATTATCAAAGAACAGTAAATTAGCAAGAAATTAAAGCATATACCCTTGCATTTCCAAAACAAAAGATCCCTTCATTAAAAACCTTTCATCAGTGGTTTAATATTCATAGCAGTAATTTGCATAACTAAATCAGTTTTCACTGATGAGAGACGACCAAAGTTTTTTCACTAATTTCTTTTTTGAATGAGCTCTCTAGTTTTTTGATTAAAATTTCACACCAGTAGTTGAGCAGAATTGAATACATGACTTAACCGTATTTGCGAGCATCATCTTTTAAAATGCCGGGTTAAATGTTGCTGCCGCGCGAAAAAGAAATGGCTCAGGCTGCTTTGTTTACGTTGACAGTGTATATCCCTCCCGTGCCTCCAGTCCTGGAGTCCGTGTTAAATTCCAAACCGAAATGATAGAGGTTGGTTGGGTTTCATTAGCTTTTTCATGTTTTTATACCTGTACATATACCACAAAAAGATGGCACAGGTGATCCAGTAATTAAGAAAAGTCATTAGAGTACACATGTTAAGAACTTTCCAATATCTCTCTGAAAGTGATACCCTTTTTCCATGCCCGTGGTTGTGGGTTTGTTTTTGTTTTTTTTTTTAAATGTTTTGAAAAGACCAGTTCCCTTGTGAAAAGTAGGAAGGAAAGAGGAAATACATTTGCCTTGGGGAATGAAAACAGAAAAGTCTTTCTTTTTTTTTCAGTGTACAAAATATGTATTTGCCTTGGGGAATGAAAACAGAAAAGTCTTTTTTTTTTCAGTGTACAAAATATGCGTATATTATGCTGGGCTCAGGACCACATAATAGCCCTTACCAGAAACCATTTTAAACAGCGTATTTGAGAAATCATGAGAGTTAATCCTGTCTAAGTCACTGAGAGGTGCAGTGGGCAACCAGTCATGCAATATTTACCTGTAGGTACTCTGTGCAATGACTTGTTAAACTGAAATCACTTCATTCATTTGAATCCTGATGTGGCCTCAGTCACACAACAGCCGCATTGAGAACAGGACGCTTACAGGTGCAGGTTTAGTGTTTTGCACCGCATAACCTGACTTCAATTAAATTAGTTTCAAATGAAGAAATGCCCATGTTCAGAAAAAGATACACTGATTAGCAGTTACTAGTTTTTACCCACTTTTTTTAATTGGCTGATACTGAACTTAAAACACAAAAAGATGAGTTGAAAATTAAGAGATCCGCTCAAATGCAGAGAAGCAGAAAACAACTGTAGTACAGTTAACAAAGTCTTCCATTCTCCTTTTCTCCTCCAAATTGTTGTTGTCTTGTTATTAGAACTGGATAGTACTACTTTAAAATATTTAACGTTTACCAGTGCATCCTGCGTGCTCGTCATTGTTCAAAAGTGTGATCCACAAGCCTGTTTCTGCTTAACCAGTAATTACATTTCATGCAATCATAATATTTTAGTTTTACCCTTTCTGTAAATACATTATTATGTTCGCTACGAGTGAAATGCACAGCCGGTCTCGTTACAGGTGTTTCTGCACTGCCATGGCGCTCGCTGATCATTGCTGGGAAGAAGTTATCAACCTTGGGTAAGTTTTTATGCTGTTTCTCTGCATCATACACAGTGGGGAATGTCCTGGCTGTCAGTCTAGGCCAAAACTTCTTGTATTTGCTTTGTTACTTTTTGTTTGTTTGTTTGCATACAATACCTGACAGAGCCCTTGTTGTCGAGTAGAAGGGGCGATTTTCGGCAAGCCTTGCTGGCTGGGAGACACCCGCACGTACCATGCCTCAAGCAGAGCTCCTGCTGCTTCTGCCTGCAGGTTGCAAAGGTCTGACAAGATGAGCTCAGCTTTCTGTTCAACGTACATCACACCCTGAGACTACGGTGATGCTACCAAGGTAGAAACACAGAAGCTTTTCATATTTGCTTGGTTGTGTTGACAAAGTCATTGCAAGTCTTCCCATAGGGACGACCAGTGGAGAGAAAGCCATCCAGGGTTTTTTTACCTTTCATGTCCAACCTGGTCAAATATTTCTGACTAGATGCTTTTCTTATTAAAAACCCTAAAAAAAAAGTCACAACTTTATGAGGTCTTATTTCACTAGAATAAGTGTGAATGCAACCCACCAGTAAATAGACAATCCGGACTTTATAACCCGGTGCTCTTCTACATTTAACGTATTTTTATTTAGATAAAGGGGTTGCATGCAGGTCTAAAACCGAAGCGGCAACCTGCCTCAGGAGTTGGGACCGTATGGACAAGAGGTCTTCATTCTTTCAGGGTCCCCTTTGACTTTTTGATGCTAACAAAGAATACTGATGCGGATACTGACAGGCTCTTCCAACTTTACGTCCCCTTTTTAAAGAAAGGCTTAGTCAGTTCCTTAGCAGATGACTTTTCTTAGATTTATTTCAAGGGTCATGAGATTCATTCTGATATTTAAGTTTAATGGTGTGAACTGGCTATGGAGCATTTTGCTTCTGTACCCTTATTATTGCCTTTCCACGGTTTTCTCCCTGTGCACCAAGGTGGCAACTCATCATGCAATCCACCTTGTATCAAGTATCATATTACTGTTAAAAATTACAGTTTTAAACCCAAACTTTCTGGCCTTGTTTAATAACATACTTCTAAGCTTTGTCATCCTCGTTTCCTGAACTGTTTTTCTAATTTCTTTCTAATCCAATGTGTGTATTTTGTATCATCAAATGGGCTGCAAGCAGACTGCTAAAGTGATACAACAGGATCTGAAAGAAGATGAGAATAAGCACCTCTGGTTAGTTTTCATGCCACTGCTTTTACTAATTTTACGAATTTTGTAAACCATTTGAGATTTCTTTTCTTCCTGGATGTAAATTTAGGGTTAGTAAAAACCAACAAGGTGTTCCTGAAGGGTAAAGGGAGAAGGACCTTGCCTCCATAATAGCAAAGGTGCACGTTTCTTGGGTTTTTGTATTCTTCCTGAATGATTCATTCCATTAGAAGAACTATTCCATCATTTTGATTCACTCCAAAGAGAGTGATAATAAACAGTGTCCAACTGTGAAGGAACAAAAGGAGTCAAGATAAACAGCAGTTGCTTGTTGTTTACATTAATCACATACACTTGTATGAATACCGAAGCATTCCCCTTGTTGTTTCAAAAGGCATGACGCATAAAGGTGCTTCACATACTAGTAATTAAGCATTGTCATTAAAAGTTCCTCAAAAAAGAAGCAAATGAACCCCTCTAAAGAGTTTTTACTCTCTCTGCAAAGATAAAAGGAAAGCTTGTATCCCGTTCTTCGGCTCACCCCACATCTAGAACGTGTAACGCCAGTTCATGTAATACGTTGTCCCGCGTGATAACCTGGATATATCTGCCATAGCAACATTTTATTAATCTGTTGAAGAGGGGGCTTGAGTCTTGTTCTTGACGCTCCAAGAATTTCAGCTGAAGATATTAAGGTTATATTTTTAATATTGTTGATGAAAATTTTGTGAGGAAGTTTCTGTGGGAGCAAATCCACTAAATTGCCACCCCGTGGGCTGATCGCTTCCCAGCGTGCCCTGCTGCCAGGGAGCGTGTTTGCACGTAAACTCAATTGCCTTCAGCCTAAGCACAAGAATAATTTCTTCAGCCTTGCCCATTCTAACATAAATTCTTTACAGCCTGCGTCTGGGACAATAAAAAATGAACTTGAGCTAAATAGCCCGCCAAACTCCAAATGTTTATTAAAGTCTCCATTTAAAAAAAACAAAACAAACTGATTTCCGTCAGTGTGTTCTAAGTCATCTAAAGGACAAGGCAGAAGAAGAAAAAAGGGACAGGCAGATCTGTTATTTTGCTTAATTACACAACTATAATAAACTTGGATGGCTGTAGCTTAAGGATCTAAATAATAAAGGTTAAGACTGAAATTTTGCTAGTAGAATATTATTGACTTATTACAGACTAAAATCCAGATTTTGCTAAAAGCGTAAGGCCTCCCTCAGTTACTGTCTTTCCATAATAATTATTTGTAAAAGCGTAGGATACCCATTTTAAAATGGAAGCTGAGACGTTTGGGGAGGTAAGTTTACAATGTGTAAGGGACTGGGTAAAATAAACTTTCTTCTAAATATCGTTCTTGCCTATTTTGCAGTGCTGACTGCGCTGTTGTTGCAAAACCTAAGTAAGCACTGCGTGTGTGACTAGCCAAAACGTTCCCTACAAAACTTTTTTGTCGTTTGAATTTTTTTTAATATAATATCATCTGGATTTCTAAAGAAATCCTAGCGGTAGCCCCTGACCCAAATGTACATCAAGTGCTGTTCCCCTATGGCCCTGGCCTATTTATTGCTTTCCTAACTACTTGAGTTCAAATAGGAGCTCAGAACAAAATTGAAAATGAGCTTGGGGTCTTTTTCTAGTCCCAATTTGTTCACTTCCAAAACCACTACCCAATTTAGCACAATTGGCAGCGTCTGCTCAAGAGAGGGCAAAGGCTGGAATAACAGGGATGCAGAAGGGCAGGACTGAAGTGTACTGGCAAAACAGCATGGAAGAGCTTTTCCAGCACTACGCTGCCTGATGTAATTTCTCAGCTGTACGAGCGTGACAATTAGCATGCAAAACTGAAGAAGGCAAAAAGGAAGTTTTTGGTTTGTTTTTTTTTTTGTTTGTTTGTCTTTTTCTTTCCTATTGCCAACTCCAAATATGCGTATTTGGGTGTGTAACATACTCTGGCAGCCAGGCAACTAAACTATTGCTCATGACTAAATACAGAATCATAGAATCATTTAGGTTGGAAAAGATCTTTAAGATCATCCAGTCCAACGTTAGAGGTGAAAAACAGCTGATAAGCAAGCGGCATTTCTGCTCTCATTTGTCCCTAATGTTGGAGGAAGTACCTGTACTGTACAGAATTGATAGGTGCTTTACTGTGCTGGGAGAAGGCTTCTGGTTGAAACAGCGAGGTGCTGGGCACCGTTATTGCCCACAGAAGTCCGTGAAGGTTGAGTGCCCAGCACCTCACACAGCTGTGGTTCTGGTTGGGAGATTGGTTGCCCAGAATTGAAGCATTTATTTTATTTTTTTATACAGAGGAATTACTTCCCTTTAATGGTTTACGTGAATGCCTTTTTAGACTGAAAAGGAATTGTGTTGAGATAGATAGGTAAGTAAATATTTGTATATGAAGAAGGCTGAAAATGTGAATGAGAAGTAAAAGAAATAGGTCTCATCCTTGTCTTAATGAAAAATCTTGGAAAGAAAATGTAGCATTAGATTAAACTACTGCTCTTGGATGAATCTCTCTAGTAATCTTCGTTTACCAGGACTCATCTTTCTCCTGCTTCATGTTATTTTCTAGCATTAGCAGCGCTATAGTTAGCGTGCTATATATCATCGGCACGTGATTTTGTAAATACCTGACTATTAGCAGTTTAATTGCATTGGATGTACAACAGCCATATATGAAAACTGTCCTGCTGCAAATTAGTAGTAAAATCAACTAATTAAAAGCAAAAAACAAAGTAAGAGAAGTAGCAAAACCAAAGACTTAAAAAAAGAAAAGCAAAACTCAAACAAGCTTTTTGGTTTGTTTGAGGTATTGACAGCATGTCAAAAGAAACATACACAGACGTTACTCCGTAGCCATTTCTTTAGGTTATATTACTGTTCTCCTGACGTTTTTTCCCTTAGCTTTGTGTGCATTCGATGTCAGGAGACACCCATCACTCAGCAAAGCAGATGCTCAGTCTAAGCAGAAGTAGAATGAAACCTTCAATAATTTTGCTGTTGAAATATCGAGGTGATCTTATTTCATCCGTGCTTTTAAGGTACACTTATTAAAAATACATGTACCTGAATCTGTGATTTATATAGATAGCATGTGAAACAGACTTTCTCCTGCAATTAATTATGCCTACAGCTGCCTCAACTGGAAGCGTTTACTCTTGTCAGGTAAAAAAAATCTCTTCTGCCTGCATATAAATATATACATTTTTTTAAAAAAGACTGTAATAGGAGAGAAGACTTCTTTTCAAGGATTTGTTATAAACTATATTGATAAAATTTTGCTAGTGTAAGCGCATTAACGATGGATTTGGCTTTAGGAAAGATGAAGCAGTAGAATGTGAAGAGGGTATTTGTTATAGTACTTTTAATCTTCTTACAAAATTGTAGGATATGATTCTTCTTAGACTCTCTTGCCTTTTTGTTTTGGCCAGGAAGCCCTCAGCTGTTATAGGCATTCATACATTAAGATTAAAAACAGTGAAGCACGTATAGCTCCTTTCTGTTCTTCTGAAGTCCTTGTCTCACTGGGATCAGTCTGCAAACAATATGTACTTTTTTTTTTCCCCCCTGCCCTGTCATTTCTATCTGGTAAACTCCCATTCTATAACAGATATTCTTGTTCTTAGTCCAGTTCTTTTAGCATGGTGGGATGAGGGCTGCCAGCTGCCCTGATCAAGTCCGTTAGTGCCAGCACAATTCTAGCGGTTCCATCATATGTAACTTTGCCCTACCCTGGTCCCCAGCATCCTTTTTCAAACAAAACCAAAATACCCATCTTTAGAAACCCACCCATGAAGTTTCTGCGTCTGGAAATAGGATTTTTGACCTTTTTGTTGAATATTTCATGTAGGCACTGAATGATACTTTGAGCCTTATCAGTTCCATTTATAATGTATTAAGTAAAGATTTTTCAGTTCCGAAGTTGCATCAATTTATGCAGTAAATTGGCTTGAATTTTGATAGAAGTGGAACCGATAGAAATGTAAGTCAGGTTTCGTGGTGAAAAAAAAAAAACAACCCATGTGTAAACCCAGAATTGAAAACCGGAGATCTTTGTAGTTTGACAGATTTCAAAATAGAAATAGAAATATCTGTACTACCTGAAAACAATCTATGCTTTCCATAAGAAAAGCACTGTCTGCAATTAAGATGGACAAATTTTACTATTTGGCAGGAATTTTTCTCTTCCAAGCTTTAAAGGGCATTTACTTACCTTGCTGGAAATGGGAAGGAGGTGATTTGGCCACCGGAGGCCAGCAGGCAGCGGTGGGGCAAGCTCACCCCTGGGATAATACCGTCAGCATCAGTCAAATGGAAGTGGGCCGAGCTGGCAATATAGAGAGTTATGGTTAAAAATTAATAAGCAGTTGAGCAGGTGCCAATGACTAATGTTCAAACAAAATATGTTCCCTTTTTTTATATTACAATCTAGGTAGACATACTCTTCATCATCTAAACCAAGGCTTTATTATTTAGATTATTTTTTTTTTTCTTTCAGAAAAGAGAAAATTCAGAACATTTCTAAATGGTGAGCTAGGACAGCGCTCAACTCCAAATATTGAGTGTTTGGCTTCTTGTGACTCTTCTCTCCACAAATTCTCAGTTTACCTTCAGTAAAGGGTTGCTTTCCCCCCTTTTCCTTAATACTACCATCACCTCTTGGATCTTCTTATATACTCTCTCCAGTTCCGATCAAGGGTTTGGGGTTTTCTTTGGAATACCCCCTAAGTTATTTCTTCCCCAGAGGCTCAGTTGAGCCTAGACCAGAGGTTTCATTTGGCTAAGACCAGGAATCTTGTTTCACAGGTCTGTGAAAGCCAAAAGCTAGTAGGACTTTTGGACGAGGATGGTTGCTCCCCAGGGCTTTTATCACTCCGGTGCAAGGCTGGGCTGGGCTGGCTGCTATCAGTATCTCAGTAAGTAACCAGATAAGACACATTGGCAGCCCTCGTTCATCTTTTCCAGGTCAGCAGGCATTGCGCTTTCCACCCAGCCCTTTCATCACCAAGCTGTTTTGATGGTTGTACGACCACCCATCAACTGTTTGTAAACATTGTGTGGCTCCAGGGCCATCTTGTCTCCGGGTTATCTTCAGTGATCCTGTTCAGCCTAAAGCACTTGGATTGGGAAGGAGGATGACTATGTTTCTTTTTTTCTTCCTCCTGTTGTGTGGGAAGAGTTGACAAGATTTCCCTCTGCTCAGAAGAAAATGAAAGAAAACAGCAGGGATGCCTGAGCGTGGCATATTCTTCTTCATATACTTGTCTACACATGTTCCCCTCGTTATTTTTTTTTAAATATTATTTTTTAATGCTGCATGCACAGGAGTTTAGATTTCTGCCACACAAATCCCTGCCTATGCCATCTTTTACTTTTAAGATTCTTCTATTGCTTAATCAATTCCTTCATTCCTATTGCAGGAAACATCCCCAGCACTGACAAGATTCTAAAATATTGACCTAAGTCTTCAAAGAGCAGCCCGGACTCTGGGATTATCCTTATCATGAGTACCTTGAAGAGCAGAGGATACCAGTAGCACCATGCCTGCATTAGCAGAGGTTCTGGACTGAAAATCACCATAGCAGAACCATTCAGAGCACCACTCTGAGCATGGTTCTAACTCCACAGGGGC
Organism: Egretta garzetta; assembly: GCF_000687185.1. Taxonomy (NCBI): domain Eukaryota; kingdom Metazoa; phylum Chordata; class Aves; order Pelecaniformes; family Ardeidae; genus Egretta; species Egretta garzetta. Next base: position 1,142,879 of record NW_009259037.1, on the reverse strand, counting down.
TGTATGGCACAGGTCCTGCACCTCAGGAGAGACTCATTCTCCCACAGCAATATTCCAGTCTTCTCGTAATCTCCACAGAGTACAGAGGACTCTCTTCCTTCTTGAACTTTTCTTCCACAGTGAATGGTAAATTGGGATTTGAAGGAAGCAGGAAGTATTTGGAGAACATCCCAGAGGGAAAGGGAAATGAAAACAGCCTGAAAGAGAGACTGACAAGAGAGTGAAAAGCATTTTTTTATAAGTATCAGCCTTACCAGGGGACTGGTACCTAATTGATTGGTTACTACCAATCAATTTCCAAAGAAGTTGGAGAGATGGGATTTGGCCAGACTAATTTTCAATTAACTTAATCTAGTTCAATTTACTTAATCTAGTTGGTTTTGAGAATCTTTTGACTTTTGAGGAGCAGAACATGTTCTGAAGCATCATGAGCATGTAGGAGAACAGTTGGAGCAATGCAGAGACTTCTGGAAAGCCAATTTCCAGCTGCTTTGCACAAGGCATGAACTTCAGGTCCTGGATTATAGAGTGGTCAAACTACATCACCTACGGCTCCATCAGGAGCAGAAATTTGTGCAATTACCTATGAGAAGACCAGCTGGGTCCTTGAAGTAATATAATGTACGTTTTCTGCCAGCTATGACTGTTGTAACAGATATCTTAATTGGGAGTTGGGAACTTTAAGTTTGTTAATTACTGTTGTCTTGCAACAGAAAACTCACTACAAGTACTCCCAGGGGCCAGGAGAATTCCCACAGCACGATCTCCCTGTAGGTCCTTAGGATCACAGACTGTAGGTGCTTTTGCTTACATACTACAGCAATGAGTAGAAACTGAAGGAACAAGATTGTCACTTTGATGCTAGAATGTGGTTTGTCTGTGGACCCGATGTATTCAATTTTACATCAAATCTCAAATGCCACCCTTTCTGGATCTCCAAAACACGCCCCGTAGCAAAGTCCTTTCTGCAGAATGGTTTCTCAATCCTTCTGCCCTAGAAATGCTGCACAAACAGAAACTTTTGTTCATCACTTTCCAGTACAAGTGCCAACAGATCTTCTCTGGGGAGAAAGCAAGTCCAGGCTTGCTGCCAAATGCTTTTACCCTGTCTTGGGCCCTGGCATTATTTTATGTCTTCTTTCCAGTTCTGATAATTTCCAAGACCATTGGGAGGCTCACGCAGGTCTCGGGCCGCATCATTTTTATAACCCAGCTCGGGACAAGCAGTACAGATTCTAAAAGTGACAAATTTCTTGGACAATCGACTCATCATCCTTTCATTCTTTTCCAAACTCCCATGACAGCACAACAGACAGATGTTACACCCTGAACCCTACTTCTAGATGCTTAGCTTGAATCTTTGCCAGGGATCGTCCAGGAGAGAAAGATCAGTCAGCCAATACATAGGATATCCATATGGTAGGGCCCCTTCCTTAGCTTAAGTGGTGAAAAAATTCATCGTGTGGCTCAACTTATCCACCCTCTAAAGGTGGATTTGTAATTTGTAGCTGTTTAAAATCTCTATAACCATCTTTTTTTTTTTTTTTGAGCATGGTCTAGCTGTATCTAATAGCTTTCTAATGTGTAGATCTATTTGTCATATACATTTCTGTCTATAGGTAAATCATCTTTGTCACCCAGAGGTTCAACACTCACATACACATTTACACTTCAGATTTTTGCATGTCGCAAGTGTTATTCCTACATAATTTTCATAATTACTGCTGTACACATAGCTGGTAATGTTGTCTTTTCTCTCCCAGGCCTACCCATGTCTTTGTTATTAACTCCTTTATGATTCTTTTAATCTCCTTTATGACACTTTAATTACATATGATCTTTCTTTTTTTTTTACCTTTGACTCAAGTCGACCAAAGCTTAAGTTATTTTTTCATGCATCTTTAGCTTTTCTGAGTAATACTGGTGATGTTTGGATATGTGCTTTATTTGAGGGGTACATAATTTGCTCAGATGAATACATCAGGTTGCTTATTCCTAGCAGGTTTTCCATTCAGGACTAGTTTTGGGAGAATGCTGAGACCTCCATCGTGAAGTAAGGTACCCTCAGAGCCCGGTTCCGAGTCTGGTTCATCCAGGTCAAAGCCAGCTCTAAGTTCTTTAGGGGAGATTTGTTGTGTTTCTCTGGGGAGGTACCAGGTGCCCTGTCTACAGTTCAGCCTAGGTTAGAGTTTGGATAAAGAGAAAACCCAGAGCTGCGGTTGAATGGAGTTTCTAATATAGTTTCTCCTATCCATCTTTTATCCCTGCTAAATGGAATTTCTGCTAGTAGGTTTTTATTTCGGTAACAGGGGATTGAACGATAGCTGCAGTGGCTCATCCCTAGCCTTGCTTTTAACAGTCAATAAAGGTTGAAGACTATCAACTGCAGTCGCAGTGGGTGTGAGTATTCATAAAAAGTCTGATCTCTTTGTGTTCCCGGGGCAAAGGATCACTTAGAAGAAAAGTAAATTCTGTGAACAGCATGATGACCCTGGGGAAGTGGGAAGAGGTGTTTTTGTCAGGCTTAGCAAATAACCGCATCCTTCATTTTGCTTGCAGAGGTTTCTTGACTCCATTGCTCTTCCTCAAGGAGAGGGTGGAATCACAGGAAAAAGAAGTCATACGTTCAGGAGCCAAAAGAGTAAGTAGCCATCAGTTGCTGTCTTAGAAAACCAATGTGAAGATGGGGTAAGGTCACTGATGTTCTCCTGTTTCTCTCTCTCAACACAAGTTGGTCACTCTCTCTCCATTGCTCTTTGTTCGTCAATATTTGCAAATGTTTGACCTTTTAAAGTAGAAATGCATAATGAATTGCTTTAGTTAAGTGTAAAAACTACCCCACTTTCCCTATGGTATTTATTTTTTAAGTAGATATGCAAGGGATAAATGGCGGAATGATGACATACATACTATTTTCAGGCTACAGAGTCTTTTCAGGTGACGGTTGTCATGTAAAATGACTTTATTCTAGACAGTGGTCCTGAATATCGTCAGCATGTGATGCAGACTATGCATCCTTTCCTATTAAAAAAAAAAAAAATTAAATAGTCAAGTCACAGTTTTGAAAAGTGGCTGCTGTGAATAGGGAGTTACTATATTTTATCAAAAATGTAATGAGTTTAATGTACATAGTTACACAACACGTGAGTGCCTCTTCAGATTAAAGCCTGCCCAAAATACATGTTGACACGATAGACCGGAGCTGCTCCAGTCCAGTCCATCACCGCGATGTACTGCAAATTGATTCTGAGCACATATTGAGTACACGCCTCCAGAGAGCTGCACTTTGCTTGTTCAAAAGCAGTAGCAAAAATGAAGCGTGGTACTTTCTGTGGCCAGAACTTAATTTTCGATCACCTTGTCTTATCTACACGCTATGTTTCTTTAAACACTCAAAAATATTTGTCATCCGTGAGTGTCAGTACAAAGTGTAACTTGTAAAAAATCAGTTTTAATTATTTTGTGCTCCAAAGAGCACGTCAGGAAAAAAATAGCATTTTCACATTCACCTAAATGAGAATCAGACCGGATGACTTAAAAGTCTTTGCAGCTATACAAAATGATTGGTCAATCAGGAATTGGGCAAAGGTTTTACCATCATAACTAGGTGCTATTATGGAGAGTGTTGCTGTGTATCGCATCTAAGCAGATCATGTAGTGGCCACCTAGAAGTTGTTGCTGGAGACCCTGTGGCTTTGAGAATGATGCCCACGGTGCTGCTCAGAAACAAATGGGAGATAAAAGCTGGGTCAGGGTTGAGATCATTCACAGGACAGACTCGCCACCAGCTGTGCTCTCCTCAGCACAATTAAAACATCTCCCTTTGGACTGTTTCTCCCCTCCCTGCATTTCATCAGCTCACCGCTATTCCTGCCCTCCTACACTTCGGCATTGCCATTTAATGCTTTGTGCTCGTTTTGTGATTCCTTGCTCCTTGGGTCTTGAATCTTTGTGCTGTATCTAGCAAGCTCTAACCTACCAAACGCTGTTACATGGCACTCTGGTGTTTGGAAGTGGCAGGAAATAAAGCACGGTCGAGAGGAAAAAGATTCTACAGTGTGAAAATGGAGGGAAGTAGTTGGATCTGTCTAAACAGATCTCTCCAAGCTGCTATGTGTGCAAATCTGCTTGAGTCTTGGTCTGATGTCTTAAAGAACAATTTAGAGAGCTTGAACTACAGAAATAATGTTGACATAATTGTCAGTGAATAAGTTCATTTTACAGATAATTCATTTTTCTGCAAATGTGTGTGCATGGGAACTTGTGAATAACGCAGCATGCTTGGTGGTGGTGTTACAGTTGGTAGAACTGAATTTTTGTGAGGGACAGAGAAGAAAAAATTTATGTGTTGTAGTGTTGTGCACTAAAATGTTGCCACACAAGTGTGTGTTTTGGTGGTGGTGTAGAACGAAGTCAGCGTCTGGCCTAGGTCAATGTGATTGCGTTGTCCCACTTGCAGTTTATGTCGGATGAAGGCCAAACCTGACCCTGTGAAATGTTGTGCAGCCAGATTGCCTTAATGTATTCACCGTTAGCTCTTGTGGCCTGAGCGTTGCGTAGTTCATTGACGTTTTGAAAAAATACTACACGGTTCAACATCACCAGGTATTTTCCATTAATCCGGAGTAATCTCATTAAAAAAAGAGGAGAAGTGATCTTGGGATCGTGCGTACTGGAAGGTGATACTTCAGGATTATGTTCAAAGAAACACTGGGTGAAAATTGGTGCGTAGGTTTATATTAAAGCTGAACCAATGTGTCCGGTTCCCTGTGCAATACTCAGACACTGTTCTCAACCCCTGTTCTAGCTGCTTCCTTACAATGACACTGTTGGGGCATCATCTAGGGATAACCTAGGGTATGATCACCTCTTTTCAAGGGAAGCCTCCAAGCCCAAAAACATACCCTGGGTAGATTGCTCACAAAAGGCTCAGCCTTTCAGAGCCAAAAAGGAAGCAGTCGGAGATCTGGACTTCCATTTGCTTTTGTGGAGGTTCCTGCCTTTATGGAGCGGTTGCCTTCCGCTCGGTGCTGTGCATTGTCTCTAACACAATGGCAGAAATGTACCAGCAAATGGAAAAATCGGGACAGAGAGCTGGAATCTTATACATAACTCGGAATTAATTTCTTTGTGGTTAGTGGATAAAATAACCCGTACTTCCAGCAGCCAACCCACAGCAAGAGCGGGTGCTTTAGGTCAAGATGAGTTTAATTCAAAGCAATACGAAGTCAATGGATTGACTTCCAGCAGGCTTTGTACCAGCTCCATAAAATCCCTGTGCATTCCGCAGCAGAAAGACTGAATAAGGACATTTGTTTCGTGGGGAGCCTGTAATATAGTCTGGTGTTTGTGGCAGCCTTCTAAATACGCGTTTATGCGCAGTCAAGCTCATAACTGTGTGTGTGTGTGTATTGTACGTACACGATTCCAAGTAGAATTCTTGGAGCACTTGGAACAACGTCTGTTTTGTTGAACTTACACTATTATACATCACGTGTTTTTCAGCCACCCATGAATTTTGTAACTTTCCACTGGAGGAAAACCTTTGCCGGAAGAAAAAAGACTTAAAAAAAAAGAAAAATCACCCAGTTCACGTGTTAGCGAGGCTGCTTGTAAAGAGCCCTCCAGAAAGTCAGTTTGGCGCTCAGCCTGACTTGGGAGCTTTGCTGTGTTAAATGATCAAATGTTATAAAATTGTCATACTGGAAACAGACATTTTTGAGGTAATTTGGAACTGTCCACCTACAGTTTGTGGTTTTTTAGGCTACCCCAGTGAAAATAAGGAGTTTTACACAAGCATGGCTAAGGAAGTACAATTTATTAAGTTGTTTTCTATGTACTTGATGAATCATTATGCTCATATTATTTAACAAAGGATTTGTGATATCAAGAGAGATTATATCTGGCAGAGGCAATTTAAAAAAAATAAATAAATAAAAAGAAAGAAAGGAGAGCTGGGATGGTTCTAGAAGAACCTTACCACTGCAATTCCTGACCACTGACCAGTTATTTTTGAAAACTGTAAATACAGTTGAATGCTTTGCATAGCATTTTGCTTTTCTTTCTAATTAAGGAGAGAACTGAAAATTAACACTGAAGCTGTTAGAGCCATTAGGTTTGATATTGCTGAAACTTTGGTTCTCTGTGACCAACCTCTGCCGACTACCCAGGATATCTCTTAGGCATCATTTGTCAATGTGTATGTAAGGGTTGGATAATTTCTGCTTATTTAATACCTGGTTAACTCCTTGGCACTAGTTAAACACATTTCCATTAAGTAAAACTTGTGGTTGTGCTGGTCTGATTAACTAACAGCCGTTCTCTTTCAGTGTCATTTAGGCTTCATCTGTTTCCTAGGGGATGTCTCCTTAGTGTAAAATTCCATTCAGCGGGGTTTACTGCAATAAAATTTTAGCAAAGTTTAGCACAATGTCATTTTGCATTTTAACGACCTCTTTGTTTCCCCTTTGCTTACCCATTACAGAGGAAACCGTTTGGACACGACCGTTTCTGGGAGCGGAGAGCAGCGGCCCCCCCTGATCCCCCTAGGATGCTGCCCAACAGCTGTCAGTAAAGGTGTTTGACACAAGGACAGTTCCACAAATCCCTTCTACAAAACACACCATGTGCTTCCCACCGCCTACGGAGCAGGAAAGGCTTTGGTCTGTGCGGCGTTCTCTGAAAGATGTCCTGAGTTCATGGTAGGTAACCTGGTCTGTCTCGCTGGAGATAAAGACTGATCTTGCCCTGCAAAAGATTGCAGTAAAACAGTGGTAGTATTTCCCACTTCTCCCTCCGTTGGTTGTTATTTGAAAAGCCTGAAGATTTGTATATTTTAGCATAAGCAACAATTTAAGTGAACTCCTGAATAACGGGTGCTCACAGCTGTGATCTAAATCAAAATCCTAGCTGAAAATCCAATACTGCAAATGAGCTTTCTGACAAAATTTGTGAGAATTGGAGTTCCCAGCCTCGAAAGATCATTTCCTTCAAACTTCATTTGTTCCTCAGAGCCATTAATGTCTAGGAAATGGTCAAAAATACTCTGCCACTGAGTTGCATGTGAGCAACTCTCGATTGCAGGACTAAAGCAAATTTTTTGTAAACATTTGCAGAGAGCAAAACAGGTTCTGTTGACTCTTCCAGGAGCTAACTGTTTGCCTCTGGGCTGAGAGCAAACATGGAAAATTTCAGCCCCGCAGGAATTTGAGAAAATTAAGAGCAACTGGGTTAGGGGGGCTATAATCGCCGTTGTGGTTCAGCTTGAGCTGCCCCCTTTGCCGTCACTGCCGTCTATGCGCGGTATCAGATATTCCTGCTAAAGCATAAGGACGCCGGTATGCTTTACCCTGTTAAAAACAAAACTGGGCACGAAGCCAACAATAAAATGGAGATAAAACTGCAAACGCTGCTTTCCACCCGATGTTGGGTTTGGCCTTGAATCTCTCCGCCGTGCAACAGGTGGGGACGGGGACATCGAGACTTGTGGGGACAGGGAGGGGCATTGCTCCCTGCCACCGCTGGCTTGTATGACTAATGTGTCAATAATGTGGAAAACACGTTATTTATTATTTAAAGCTGCAGCAAGCTGCGTGACGGAGGCTCAAACTCTTCTGAATGAGTCTCTCTAGGCTTGCAGAGTCACTGCCATTTGCCTTTTAGGCTTGGGTGAAACGCAGATTTGAGAGGTGCCAGTGTCTGTGTGTGATTCACAGCGGGACTGGGACGAGAGAGACAGAAACAGCGTCTGCCTCTGAGAACAACCACCAAAAAAGTAATCTGCTATTTTTCGCAAGCTCCCACAATGTTCACATTAAACCAAGAAGTGATACTTAGCCCATTTCGAGACAGAATTACGAATCACAGTCTTGTGGGAATGCTGGCTTGTACACCTATGAAATTGGAATTTGTGCAGACTTGAAAATAAGCTTGCTTGTAATACTTTCCTTGTTTTCTTTTTCCTAAAGTCTGAAGAGAAAGGTCTTGCCTGCATGTAAAAATTGCAGTGTTATAAATAATTTGTTCCTTCCCTTTCGAGACTGACTGTAAAAATGGAAATGTTTGCTTTCAACCCAGTTTGTTTTCTGTTGACTTAATTTGATAGCTGTCCAGATAAAAATATTAGCTAATATATTTTGACATATTTACTCAGAAAGTGTGTGACATCAGCTAGCTGTTATTATCTTAGGAAATGTCAGAGTGATGTCATGCAGGCACTTTATTTTAAATGAATTAAAGATGAAATACGGCTCCTCTGTAGGTTGTTACACAAAGTGTAGCGTCCACGAAGCTGCACAGCCAAATTCATTTTGTATGAGCTTATAAGTATTTCAAGTTTTGTTGCCATAACAGAAATACTGATCTGGTGTCTAATAGATGGGAGAAATAAAGTACAACTCAAAACAGGATCTTCTTCGAGATATTTGTCACTGCATGCTGTATAATTTTAATTTATATTTGCTGTCTAACCTGTTTTTCTACAGTCCTGACACTCACAGATGCAGCCATTGACTGTTTGTACGACTGATTCATGGAAGAGTATAAATTACCAAATTAATGCCTCTGCATATTTTCTGCACTTAAGCTAATAGTGGGGGGATTTGCATAGGTGACCTCAGCGCCTTAAAACCTGACATAAATATGAAATAATGAAAATGATCTCACTCCTTTATAGATCTGCCCACTTCGTACTGGGAGCATGCTTAGCATTCCTCCGTTTGTCCAGCTCTTAATTACCAGGTAACAAAGTTATTCCTTAGTTGAAATAACAGTAATATTGGCTGGTTCAGACAGCTCAGAGGGATATCTTGGTACAAACAAAACCAACCTAAAATTCATGTCAAACCGGTCGTGTTTGTGCGTGATCCCCGGTAAACGAAGTCACAGATTGCAGAAGGCTTCAACCCTAAGTCACGCATAGGCTTCAGAGAATTAAAAATGACCCAGTGGTGACTGATAAGGCAAGAGCTGTGATTTCTGGGATTACTGTGTGCTGCTTAGCTTTCTTCTGGCCACCTTCTGTGGCCCTAGCCCTTAGGCTTCACTACTGTGTCCCAGACTCAGGGCTGCAAGCCTATGCTTATTTGGATATAATACTCCTAATTTTATGGACTTCAGGGAAATGAGTGACAGTTTGCTCCAGATTATTGTTTCATTTTTTTGGTTTTTACTTCAGCTGCTATCCCCTTCGCCTACAGCAAATGATTAGTAAAAATTTTACAAAGTAAGGAGTTTCTCATCTAAAAATCAGATTTTGCTGTGAGTGTTTTTTGGCTATCTATAGCCATCATCCACCAGGCACTTTGGTTAAATTGGGACGTTCTTACCTGTAGGTAAGAACTTTGTTGGTCTTGGGCCTGTGTTCAGGTCAAGCAGAAGGAAAGGCCACCAGTTCAACTCAAGGCTGGAGTTACTGAGTCCCTGGTTAGGACACAGCTCTGCAGGTGCTGGTCCAAGTCCACCTACAATTCGGGCCAGGGGGTTCCCAAACTCTCTGTGCCACTGTGCTCTGCAGAACAGATGATCTTGGGAGCTTTGCCCATGGCCTTCAGGTGGCCGGGGCTGTTTGCTCAGTTGTCTTCACTTGGGGCCTTCCTCTTTGCTACTAGCAATTAAATTCTGCCTCTGTAGGCTTGCTTAGTTCTGGTTTGATATTTGTTTGCCTGCATAGCTGCAAATATTAATCACTTCAAAACAGGTCAAACAAAACCGAACAGAAAATCCTCAGCAGGCCAAGATGCTTTTACCTCCACGTGCTCTGAATAAGTCTCCTAATGACTGAGCCACCACCTTCTGTTCAGTGACTTTCCTATTGTACCTTAAAAGTCCACTTTAAAAAGCATGCAAGACTTAAAAAGCAGTGTGATATGTATCTCTAAATATTTATGGCAATAGACATGTTCTTCTTGATTTGTAGTGGATGCAATCGCTTATTTTTTAATTAGAGTCCAAGATAGAAGCAGTCACCATGTGGATGCACCCATAACTAACAGAAAGGCCGGCAGAGAAGACAACCTCCCATTTTTTTCAGTTTCATGAAGATCTGGTAAAAGGAAATTCTTTTGGTAGCTGCCGTAGGGTACCTACAGGCATAGTGTGAAAAATGGGTTCTCAGTAGGATGCGAGAAGAGTTCTTTTCAATTTATTTATTTTTTTTATCCAAGGTTAATTGGGGAACAAACTACTTGAGCTTCACTGGAAATAACTGCTTAAGACTGGGGAGATCTTTACAAATTTAAACTCCAAATAAGACCCTGAATTCATTTTTTTTTTTAAATGTGTTTATTTGTACATAATTTCCTGTCGCTGGGCTTGAATCCAAAAGCTCTATGCGTTGCTCAAAGGGGATGTTTTAGATGTGACCAGGTTAGAACCAGAGAAATGTCTGCATGCCTTTGCAAAAAGACTTCCCAGCCTTCCTGCTGTAAGAAGGAAGACCTGATGAACTGAACCATGTGCTGAGGGGCGGTGGAAATGCATAGGATGAGGAGGACGGGCTACCAGGGTCACTTGGTTGGCCCCGCTCCGGCTGGGGAAAAGCAGAGGGCTGGGCTCCAGGAGTGCAGAGGTGGCCAAGGGACGCTGGTGGCTTGGTTCTGGCCTAGGAGATCCATCAGAAGAGAGGGACCGTGATTACTGCCTTCGGTTCTTATTTACTCCTTATGCTGGTCCTATTCAAATACGTGTTTTGAGAAATTCTTGCTTTGAGTTTGTGGGCTGTGAGGCTGAAAACGAGATGTCTGCATGAAGGCAGGAGGAGCTCTTGGCACATGTGTGCACGCCAGCCAGAGGAGCAGAGCCCCGGCCGGCTCCCCGCACAGATGCCTGCTAGCCAGGGCACGCTGCTCACCTGGCAGCTCGGGCTTTAGGCTCAGATATTGATTAGCAAAACAAGCTCATAACAAAATTGAAGAATTTAATTTTGTTTGGTTTTGTCTTCCCCCAAGGAACCTTGAAACATAGTATTTTAATTCTCATGTTCTTTATTTTACTAGTGACCATCTGGTATTTTGCAGATACTTTACTGGTGCTGGATATTGATTTCTGTAATGATTCCCATGCAACCTGGCTCTAATTATTTCAATTTTTTTTTCCTGTAGATTAGATGCTATTTTTTGATGTTGGCCCTGATTGTTTGCTTTTTCCTCCACAATGAACAGAGAACAGAACTAAATGTAAGTAACAGAATTTTCTTTAAAAAAGAGAAAAAAGCCAACGAAGTACATAATGTTCTTGCAGAAATGGTAAGATGTGTCATAGAGACTGGTTTTTTTACTTGTTGCACTAAGCAGGCATCTAATAGGCTTTAAGAAGAATTGTGGGTTTCTGTAGAGTTCTCGGCTCACCTAATGAGTAAGGACGCGGTGGCCCTGGCTGCGTGGGACCAGACCCCACCAGAGATGTGCATCCACAGGGCGTTTTTTGTTTCTGTCCTCCTGGGCTCTGTCGTGTGTGTCGCTGTTGAGGAGAAGGCTGCAGCCCCAAAACGGTGGCCGGGGACCCCCTGGAGCATCTCTCCTGACTCACATGGAGCCAGACAGCAGCAGAGGACTACACTTTGGGCAAGGTAGGAGCCATCTCACTTGCAGAATCATAGAATTGTTTAGGTTGGAAAAGGCCTTTAAGGTCATCAAGTCCATCCGTTGACCTAACGCCTCTTGATGGCTTTTGCAAACGTTGCCCCAAAACATGATGTTGACCTCCGAGAAGTCTTTTTGTTGCTTCAGGCTCCTCTGTAGTCCTACCTGGATGTCCTTTGCTACGCAGCCTGGACCAGCGCTTGCGGCTGCTGCCCTGACTCCTGCCCGCAGCCGGGCTCCTGCACGGAGGTAGCGGCCTCTCTGCCCAGTGCCGGGTGTGGAATTACCCCCCTGTGCTCTTGGATATCTCACTAGTAGAGAAGTGATCCCAAGAACCTCTTGGAAAACACTTATTTTTGTGGAAACATCCCGCTACGTCCTATTAAAATATTTATGGCGCGCAGTTCCGTTTTATCGTTCCTACATCAATATTGAAGTTTAATGTCAATATTAGTATGAAGTGTCTGTAAGGGTTTGGAAAATAAGAATCAGAAAGATCAAATATTTTATTTATGCGCAGTGAATTTTTAAAGTCTCCCTTGTGTTTTGATCGAAAATGCATATTACTGAACAATTTAGTTTCAAAAGTCTTTCTCTGATGTAAGATTTATTAGGTATCTGCGACGGTCTGATTGAAATATGTGAAAAGTCAACGTTCCCCTTACCTGCACCCCGGGCAGTGCTATTTAAAGGTCTCTACTGTTCTGGGGTTCCTCTCTTATAAACAAAATAATAATCACAAACTGTGCGTGGTGCACGTCTGGAGCAGCGCACCGTTTATCCATGGGATATACATTCCCTGGCTTTTTAAACCACCCCCTGGCACAACCCCGGGGCTCCTGCCTGCCGCTGCCGTCCCAGGAGCCGGTATCGTGCCTCCAGCTTTTTGGCTTTTTGCAGGGGATCTCGTTTGCTTCTGCTCTTACGAACGTAGAGCAAAACCCTGCAAACAATCGTCAGGGGGGGCGGGGGAGCCGCAGGTGACTTGCAGATGTGGTTGCAGAGATCACTGCAAAAAAAAACCCTCCGTGAAAAGGACCTGGTACAGCAGATTTCTGCTGTGGAGTTATTTAATTGTAGCGCGTGGGGAAGAGTACCCCTAGATGCATATATTAATACTGCGGTGGAGCTCTGAAATGTTTTCTGACAGTCTTCAGCTCTCTGGAAAATTGTTATAATTACAATGATACACATATATGGCACTGAACATATTTTTTTTTTAATTAGTAATGGGCAATTAATACATCATAGGCTTTTATTTGTAAGGCAATACTTTTCCCCCTTTTTCTTTGAAGTAAAATGGTGTAAGTAAGAATAATTCTGGAAAAAAGAAATAAACTCCCTTTAGAGACAAATTTTCTTGATTCTCAGTAACCTTTTTTAATTTACTGGCAAATAAACATGTTTGCCTTTAATTACTAATTACTGTCAAGTAGCTTTCCCTTCACCTCCAGATGAAGGCTGCAACACAAGTTGCAGGAGCCTTGCTCTCTTTGGTGGTTATCTTTTATATAAAATAATCTCTTTAAAATATTGCGATGGTTACTGTTAAATCCTGGTACATTGCAGTTTATGATAATTTCAAAAATTTCTGAGTATTTATTATTATTATTTTAAAAATTTGAGGATTTAGCAGTGTATTGGATCCATTTCTGTAGTTGATGATAGCATTTTGTCACTGAAGGCAGAAGGATAGGTTCTTTCAGTTAGTCCCTGTTCGCATCCCTGCTTCCGTATTTCATTTTGCACATTTAGAAACTGAGCCAAATTCCGGTACGGCATCAGCGTGGTTGGCTAATGACTTCGTTGTGGATCTGACGGTGACCACTGTCATAGCAGTGCCATTCCTCCCTGAAAATCTGCTTTGTGCAGAATACCTTAAATTATTATTGTGGTTTAATACGTCCATATAGACATATACACATACACGTATATGTATACACAGATAGATGAATATGTATTTATATTCGAGTGCCACTGTGTACGTAAATATAACTCTTCAAATATCTATAAGCCTCTTTTCCTCCTCTAGGCTACTGCTCCGTCTGTGCGAGTGTGGCCAGCTACGGAGTTTTTGCTTCAATCGCCCGTACCTGGCTGAGGATCCTGTTCTTAATTTCAAGCTAAAGGGCGAGTCTCTTCACATGACTCTGATTTCCCTCTACAAAGTGAAAAGCGAGAAAGTAAGTACCAAGCGCCCGCGTCCCGGGATGGAGGTGTCGTGCCCAGCTGTGGGGGGCAGCACGGAGGGGCCGGGGCTGGCCCCGTGAGCCCCACTGCTGCTGTTTGAAGAGCTGGGGGTCTGGAGCCCCAGGCCTGGGGAGCG
>NW_009259037.1:1122656-1128853 GCF_000687185.1 Egretta garzetta | reverse complement strand
GAGACGGTGCTGAGGGCCGGGGTTTGGGGGTGGGATGGCAGGGGTAGGGGAACGGTTGGACTGGGGGAGCTTAAAGGGCTTTTCCAACCCAAACAATTCTGTGATTATATATAAGACCCTGTGTTGAATGCAGCCCCTTCCAGAAGTGTCCCCTTCTCCGGGTGGCTTCACGGGGTCGGTGCTTAGCCAGTCTGCCCACGCAGGATGAAGGCTTAGACAGCAGCTCGTATTTGGGTCTAGGGATGCTGCTGTTTTCTGTATGGGGCCAAGCATCTTGTCATCGGTAAATAAATAAGCTAATAATGGACTAATTCTGGGCAGGCAGACAAGTGTTTCTGGCTATTGCTATCCTACGTGACAGCAGTGGGCTTTGCAGTCACATACGACCTTCCCTTAACTACGTTCGCATCGCTTTTGCTTTTCATCACCAGTAGCTATAACTAGTGCAAACAACTCGGTCAGTGTAATTTTCACCACTTCAGTATAAATGCCTTTAAGGATTGACTTGAACAACTTCTCTTTTTTTTTTTTTTTTTTTTAGCTTAGCAATGTTTTTTTTTTTTTGGCATGGAAAGCATCACCACTAGTTTGTTCCTTTGCTCAAAGATAGCTCCAAAGCATACGTATGGGCCTTACACGTACCGCTCGTGCCCTTTTCTGCCAAGGTTGTTTATTGTCATATAAAGAAACAGTTTGTGGTTAATCAAACTGTTCATTATAGCAGTTTATTTTATGCGGGAGCACCACATAGGTATTTATTGGAGGCGGTGGCGACATTGCGTGATCAGGCTCCCTGTCCGAGGGCTGGAGTATAATTATAGAACTGCTATCATTTCCATATTGCCAGGATGCTGCCAGTAAATATTAATGGATTACTTTTTATTCATTTAGCCTGTGTTTTTGAAAGATGCCTAAAAACAAAAAGATCATATCTGTATGTTGTTTTTTAATTTATTTTCACCTTTTTGTCTCCTTTGGAGACCCCTAGTGTATCAGCACTTTGTTTACCACAAATTAAACCTTAGCTGATTGTTTACCAGACTGGAGACCCTTGTGCATTACTCCAGCACTTTCCCTTTTTTTAATAATCACAACCTGGGATTCATTTGCAAGAGGCCCTAATCTGCATGAGAATTATACAATTAACTTTTGATTAACCGCCTAGTTCTTTTCGAAACCGCAGTGTATAGGATACTCTGCATTTAAATAATTTTCCTTAAATTGGGAGCAGGCCTTTCATTAAACCAGTGAGTTTGACTAAACAACAACATTTGGAGATAATCAGGGTCAAAACAATAGGCAAGGCTGCAAGGCTAGAATGTCATCTTTAAATATAACAGCTGAGATAAAGGCACCCAGATTGCGCCTTATCGAAACACAAAAAATCAAAGCTCTCTCTTGTCTGTGGCAAAATACCAGGCCCTAGTGTTTAGGGCGACCATTGTTTGGGCCTATAAGTGTTGCAGGATTTGCATTCAGAGAGCCGGGTCTAACACACATTACATCACGTAGGGTACTTATCTCGGAGTCTGACAATAATTATCAGGAAGAATATACTCAGAATGACTTTTTTGTGATTTTTATGCATCCCCAACACAAGGAAGGGGAGATAACAGCATTATGAAAAAGGGGAGAGTCTCCAAAGGCTCTCCCTGGAGCTGCGTTCTTCGATTAAATTTGCTATGCCACTCTGGTGTGCTGAACAAGTGGAAAGAAAGACTATGAGGCTTTTATAGAGGGTAATAATAGTCCTGAACACAGCCCTTACCAAAAGATAAGATCCATTGTCAAAACAAACAAAAGAAGCGGTATTAAACACCACTTGAAGAATATATATGAGCAAAGTTTTAAATCCTTGGCTTTTTTCATACCTTGAACCTGGCTCTGTCGCGTGGCCATGTTCTAACCAGACACCTTTGCACGTGCGGAGGCTTTCATCGTGCCTTTTCCCTCTGTCCTGCACTGGGGCTTTTTGTGATGGGGTCAGTCTGTGGTTCCAGGAAAGACAGAGAAGAGGCAGCCCGAGTTTGCTCTCTGCTCTGTTTTCTTTTTTTTGATATATTTCATAGAATCATAGAATCCCAGGTTGGAAGGGACCTCCAGGATCATCTGGTCCAACCTTTCTGGGCAAGAGCACAGCCTAGACAAGGTGGCCCAGCACCCTGTCCAGCTGAGGCTTGAATGTGTCCAATGTGGAGGAGTCAACCCCTCCCCTGGGGAGATTATTCCCAGGGGTGACTGTTCTCATGGGGAAAAATTTCCCTCTCGTGTCCAATGGGAATCTCCCCAAGAGCAACTTGTGTCCATTCCCCCTTGTCTTCTCCATGGAACTCCTTGTGAAAAGGGAGCCTCCATCTTCCTTGTAGCTCCCCCTTAGGTACTGGTACGTGGTGATGAGATCCCCTCTGAGCCTCCTTTTCTCTAGGTGAACAAACCCAGTTCTCTCAGCCCGTCCTCATACAGCTGAGAGAGGCTTCCCAGTCCTTGGATCATCTTGGTGGCCCTGCTTTGGACCCCCTCCAGCCTGTCCACATCTTTTTTGTACAGCAGGGACCAGAACTGTACACAGTACTCCAGCTGTGGCCTGACCAGTGCTGAGTAGAGTGGGATGAGGACTCCTTTATCCCTGCTGATGCAACTCAGCATCCCTGTTGGCCTTCTTGGCCGCAGCAGCGCACTGCTTGCTCCTATTGAGCTTCCTCATTTTTTAACTCATTTCCTATAATGCCTTTGCTGAAGGGCACTGTAATAATTTATTGCTCGTTTTTCACAAGATGGCTGTGTTCTCATGTCAAAGCTCAGCTACAACTCACCACAAGACAGTTGAGGGTGATGTACACCTGGGCACTAATGGCTTGATCCGGCAAATCTCAGACGGCAACGTGGTAATTCCCAAAGATGCCCTTTGGTACTGGGTCAGTCTCTCCCTGGCTCCAACCATTCCCAACCTGCTGCTGGCTTTGATTTTGATGGAAATATGAGTGTCTGTTTCTCTCTAATAGACATGGATTTGACCTGAAAATTAGGCAATCCAGGTGCACTCCTCCCCAAAAATGCAAGGGTGATGGTTGTTATAGCTGTGTAAAGGGGACGTGTGTTGGGTTACGAACTGTATCAGGGAAAAATCATGGCCACAAGGAATAAATCACAATTTTTTTTTTTTTCTGCCCCCCCCCCCCCCCATGGTTATGATTAGTGGGCTAGGAATAGGCCTTTGGCAGCAAGAATGGCATATGGAGAAACAAATGCATAAATGATATGTCAGTTAAAGCGGGGCTGAATTTGACTCTAAAATTTGGCTACCACCAGACATTCAAAGAAGACAAAACTGCTTAAACCAGCAGGTACATTCTGCATGTTACCTGTAGTTAAATCTAAAGGCTGCTTCTGCATTTCAGTCCTTGTGTTGCTGAATGGTTGTTCCACCCTTCCCTTGTAACCCACTATGGGTATTGCCTTGTTGTCCACCTCCGGCGCAGCCGAGGAGAAGAGCGCGGAGAGGAGCCGCTTGCTCCTACACCTGCTCCCAAACTTCCCTCTGCTGGCGTGGGAGGCTGCCAAATTGCAATTAGGCTGTCGGTGATACAGTCAGTGCTTGGCAAACTCATCGGAAGAAAGAATCAAACCGTTTTCCCCCCCTGCCCTCCAACAAGGCTCCCCGACTAATGCGTGCGGGGAGCCACGGGTGCTTTGCTGCGTGCCCGTGGCTGTTAGCGCGGCAGCAAAGCTGACGCTGCACCCTGAACAAAGTGCTTCTGAAATGCTTTTTTTTTTCACGACACAGTGCATGGAAGCACCAAAAATACGCTTTAAGAAATGTAAGCAATGTCGGAAAGAGAGGGGGAAGGAGAAGTTTTCAGGGGCCTCAGTGCAGATGACTACCAAGGGTGCTTTCGGAAGCTGTTATCCTGGTGGCTGAATGAAACCGAAAATGAGAGCTCAGATATAGTCTGTTTTAAGTGAGAATTCACTTAGAATGTTTATGAAGAAAATCCGCAATTATCCAAGGAAGGAGGATGTGCTAAGATAGGGTGTGGTCAGTACAGTTTCCAAGGATCAAGAACTTTTGATACCACTGAAGAAGTTATTCAAGGAAACCAGAAGGTGTTGATGTTGGCTTGCCTAAGAACGACCCGAAGCCACCAGGGAAGCTTGGTAAGGTGATTAAAGACAACCCCCAGAGAAGAGAAACACACCCAAAGGTGTTTCTGAAAAGAAAAGCCAAGATTTGCCATTGCTTTTATCTCCTATCTGCCCCAATGGTCAGGAGCAGTATGCTCATCTCAGAAAGTGATATGGGCCGTTCAGAAGCGGGGCTGATGGAGGAATTTTGCCAGCATCATACTAAATGCGTGTGCAAAATTTTTCTGATACTGGCTTTTGCATGAGTTATCCCACATGCTTTTAGAAGGTGTGTGTGTATATATATATATAAAACGGTATAGGTTTAAGAACAACAGAGGCCGTAAGCACAATCTCTCTTAAATATTCTGCATCTACCGAAGCAGAGAGAGCCGAGCAGATTTCAGCTCCGCTGCTGCACCTGCGTTTCCTTCTGCTGCCCCCAGCCCCTGCACGGCTCTGCCTCCCGACCTGGGAGCTGCTCCAAAGGTCTCTCCAAGCTAACTCCTGGAGACCTGCTCGCAGGAGGGAGGCTGAACCACAGCTCCTTTACCTGGGCGCTGATAAACTTGGTTTGGGGAGCGATCCGTGCGGAAGGGCTGGAGAGGAGGAGGGGGGAGCGTGGGGACGTGGTTGGAGTCCAGGGAGGTAAATGATTTGTTTGGTGCTTCAGAAAGTTCAGAAGTTCAATCCTGACAAAGCTTTGGTGACTCAGATAATTATCTTTATAAAGGTGTGACCCTTTCAAATCTTTTCAACCTTTTCTTCCCACCCTCCTCTTTTCTCTTTACTCCTTTTCCTAAGCTTTTATTGCTTTCAGGGGACCCCTTTCTTCTCCTAAATTGAATCCAGGTCCTTGCTTCTGTTCCCTTCCTGCTTGTTTTACCCTTTCCCCCCCCCAGCAGATTGTGTAGCTTTTTGTTACTGCACTGTTGAGTCACTTGTGGTATTCAGTTCTTTATAATGTGCTACATGCCAATGATGGAGCACGTCTCATAATGCACAGGCAAACCCAAGCATTCAGGAATTGAGGTGAGTCCCCTCAGATCATGTCGTTTGGCTTAAGAATAAGATTGTAAAAAGAAAAATGTCATTGGCGTCCCTGTACTTGGCTTCTGGGTTTTTTTTAACCTTATGGGTACTTAAAGAAAAAAAAAAAAAAGGAAAAGGAAAGGAATCTGAGCTGTACAAAAGCACAGCTTTGTGAGTAACACGAAGTATCCTGGGGCTTGTGATTAAATCTGTATATAACATTTGAATGGAGCAAGAGAAGATACTTTATTTCCTAAGTAAATCAAAGTGCTTTGATATGGAATAAACTGCAAGCGTGTATTTACACGCTGCTCTCGGCTCCTCTTGTAGAGCATCACACCCACTCCAGGGCACACCAGCAACCAGCAGCAGCCCTAATGCAACACAACGTAAGGGTTTCTAGAGCACACAAAGTAGATGTCTGGTTTTAAGCTTCAGCTATCAAGAGCCCGATAGCCCTGCCAGATGCCAACAAATTAAGACTAAGTAAGCCCCTGCCTTGGGAGCCGCATCCCTGCCGCGACCGGCACGCTCGTCTGCCTGTCCGTCTGCCAGGATGGAGGGGACAAGCCTTTGGGAAGTCTGCTCGTCCCCTCTCCCGCGTGGGGGGAACGCAGGTGATGGTGGCATTGACCTGTCCTCGGAGGGTTTGTGCTGCCCGTGCTTGCAGGGAGAGGAGCCAGGGGAATGGGAAGGCAAGACCCAGGGCTGCTATGGGCAAGGCTGACTCAAGGTGTGAAGCCATTGCTTTTAACACCGATTTCACCAAAAATAGGTGTGAAGTAGGTTGCTGCTAAAAGGCTGCAAGGCAGATCTCTTATTGACACGATGCAGTATTGCCTCAGGGCAGATAGTTCCCTCTTCTTTGATTTTGGTTTTGGGTTCTTTTTTTATTTTGATGGTTGACCTAATATTGATTCTAAAGCTGCCTACTTAGCTGCTGCTTACAAGTTTTATGAGTGATGCCACAGCTTTTCTGCATATGTTTTTTGATTATTTTTTTTTCTTTTTTTTTTCCTGGAGAAACCGGCTGCTCATGGCTT
>NW_009259037.1:1111159-1121897 GCF_000687185.1 Egretta garzetta | reverse complement strand
GCCAGCCCTGGGGGGATTTAACAGCCAGGCAGAGGCGGTGCTGAGGGCCAGGGTTTGGGGGTGGGATGGCAGGGGTAGGGGAACGGGTGGGCTGGGGGAGCTTAAAGGGCTTTGCCAACCTAAAGCATTCTATGGTTTATGGAAGGATGACAAACAAGCATTCTGCTGCATTGACAATGGCCATTGCTTCAATCCAGCTCCAGCAGGCTCAAGTTTGGAGGGGCTGAACCCATGAGGGCCACTTCTTGCCTCTGCCAGCCTGGCACAGCCTCTGCTGCAGGCTGACCGTAGCTAGTGCACTGGGTGTGACTTGACTTCTTTTTATTTCTGCGTTATTATTTTTTTTAATATGACTAACTAGTCACTTTTAGAGAAACGCTTGATTCTAAGATGTGGTGACGATGAGGTGATCTTACCAGAACTTTGGAAGAGACATATTTGTGCAATGCCTAAAGCAGTGCCTGTTTAGAGAAGTCTAACAGCCTGTTACAGACACTGGCTGGAGGAAGTTACTTACTAAAGTTGCTGTGTTTTATTATTTATGCCTCTTGAACTGGCCTGCCTGGAATTGTTTTGCTGCCTTTTCTTTTTTGCCCTGGTTAAGGCCTGCAAGAAAAGCCCAAACTTCCAGCTTTGATAAAACTTCTATGCTAAGACACATCTCAGTTTCAGGGTGAAATTCGTGCTCAGGGTACGAGAGTGCAAAAGCAGCAACGTGGTCAGATTATTCATCTTGGATGTAGGAAATTTCACCTGTATGCTGCTTCATCCGAACCTGGCAGATCACTGGAGACATTCAAGTCCCTGCCACCAAATGAATATCCCGACCATTTAGCAACAGGGGATGCTGGGGTATGTTGTCTTTTTTGTAAAAATATATGACAAACCTTGCTTTCATTTGCACTGGCAACTTTGCTGGAATCCCAAGTCAGTCCTTGATTGAAAAAGATTGTTGAGCTCTGCTCCCAGTTTTCCTTGGTGTTATCTGGGAAGACCTGCTTGCTTTTTCTCCAAGCACCCAGAATCATCCAGAGTTCCAAGATGCATTTACATTGAGTTAAATGAGCCAGCTCAGGTTGTAGAACGCTTTAATTTGTCTGATCTATGTTATCTATGTTAGACTGAAACGATCTCTGCAAAGCGGCCGCTAGTGATTTCATGAGTGTCATGATCTTTGAACACTCTTCTCTGAACCAAAGTACAACTCAGCCAGGACAACTTCCATTGATGGTCCTCAAAGGTCTGCAAGACCTGGCAGACGACAGGGCGTATGCTTCTTCCATTTCAAAACAATGCACTAGTTTGTTCCAGAACTTATTTAAAAAAAAAAAAAATTAAAAAAAAAAAAAAGGAAAACATCTTGTACAGAAACAAGATGCTCACTTATTTTCTGGCAGAGTGGAGAAGCCTTTGGGGGATCTTGAGAGCTTCTACAGCCAGAAGGCATGTGTGACGTGCAGCAGGACGACAGTCTTGCAGCAGGAGAGGTTGGCAGCTTCTCCACATGGCAGAGTCTGGCAGTCCAAGTCAGTAATTATTATCTTTAAAAAAACTGTTGTGGCAAGGAGGAAGGGAAGCATAAAACCTTGGAGATATTAGAGTACCTGTGGTTTTTAAAAAATATATTTAAATGAGAGTTTTCACAACAGTTTCTGCTCTTTACTCTGCACTACTAACCAGGAACGGGGCTGTTGTTGCATACGGGAGGATTGCGGCAGGACTTCAGAGGACAGCATCCTTCCTGCGAGTCCTCCCACCAATTTCCTTCTGTGGAAAGAGCTACATTTTTGTCTCATATTGTCTCACATTCCCTCTCCCGCTCTTCACTGTTTTATTAGGTTCTCTTTTCCCCCCCTCTCTGTCTGACAACACCACGTGGGCACGGATCAGGGAAGAACACGCCGACTGCTGGGATCCTGCGGTGCGTGAACAGATGCTCTGTTGATCGACGTGGTGCTGAGCTGTCCGGCGTGGGCTGTGCCCGAGCACTACTGATACTGCAAACCAGTATAACCAGGAATGGTCTGCTTAACGGTATTTGTGTTAATTTAATACAGTGCTTCAGTCCATATTGCTGTAGGGTATATAAATCTACAGGAGTTTCATTCTCACCCATAATACGGTGTGGAGTGAAATTCCTCTCTAACACCTCACTGGGCTGGGAAACGTTAGATGTACATCTGGATATTCATAGAACAGAGAATCATTTGGGTTGGAAAAGACCTTTACGATCATCAAGCCCCACCGTTCCCCTACCCCTGCCATCCCACCACTAAACCCTGGCCCTCAGCACCTTGTCTGCCCGGCTTTTAAATCCCCCCAGGGATGGGGACTCGACCCCTTCCCTGGGCAGCCCGTTTCAGTGCCTGACAGCCCTTTCAGGGAAGAAATTCTTCCTAAAAGTTTGAAAATTGTGAATGCGTTGCCTTTCTCAAAGTGTAAACCTAACGTATAAACCTTCATGTTTCATCTTATAAACCATCCACTAGCATCCTCTCATAATTAGGGACTTTTTTTAAGCCTTTCTTTCTAATACTTGACATTTTTTTTCCAGAGAATTTACAGAAAATCTTTAACAGTGTCTAGGTTTTATTTCCAGATTTTAGATTTGGCACATGCAGGTATAAGGCTATGCATCTGTATTAAGATGACACCTTTTACTGATAAAAATCAAAGTTCACAGATACATTTACAAGTAACGGCACAGATAGTCATTAACTTCATGCCTCTGTCATTCAAGTCACCATTAATTGAGTAAAATACTAAAGGTAAGATGTCATCACCAATGACCACTTCATTTACAGTTCTGAATGACAGGGAAGATGAGACTATTGACAGGGCTGACAGTGAATTTGGGAAGGAGGATGTATTAGGAAAGATCAGGGGTCCAATTTTGGTCACACTAAATTAGAGTTTGCATGGAAACATTCAGGAACAGGCACCAAAAGAAAGAGAGAAAGGCAAGGCTGACTGAAAGGAGACAAATTGTGACCGGAGATGTAGATCTGAGAGTTATTTGTATAAAAATGGACATTAAACTGTCTATGTGGATCAGCTGCTGAGCCGTCGACCTTGCTGTCAGGAGAAGTAGGAGGTCTGTTGTAAGATGTTCTGCAGAAGAAGATGAAGAGGACAAAGGGAGGAAAGTGGTAACTGAAGGGGAAGAGTAAGAGAAGCAGAAATTTCAAGAAAGGTTCACGAGTCCAGGGATTTGGTCAAAGGATGAGTGGGAGTTGCTGAAATAGGATTGGATCAAAGATGAAAATTGTTAGCGGCATTAGAGAGCTGGCCTTAATTTCCCTGAGAAAGGAGGTCATCTCACTGGTGTACGGCAGGATTGTCCTGTCTGGAGCCATTCTGGCCTATATTCCAGATTAACTAACAGGCAAATGCATTGTGCAGTTCTATTATCTGGGAATAAAAGCTTCAAAGTGTTGCTCTGGGTGGATTAGACCACCTTCAGCGATCCCTTCCAACCTCAAATATTGCATGACTCTTACAGATACCAATAATATAAGTACGTAGTAAGGCTATTTGAAATACTCAGCAGCTTCTGAGGTATACTCATACAGATCTGTTTGTTTATTTTTTAAGGAAAACTATCTTTCAGTGCAGGCAAAGGTTATGTCTGTATTATATGCTACCAAAGAGGCTTCAGGAAAGTTGCTTTAATGTACTGTCAAAAGATAACCTGTGTTAGCCTTCACAGCACAAAGGTGAGGCCTGAGGAATTATTATTGTCCTAATTGTACAGGTAGGGAAATGGGATGAAGAAAGTGAGAAGCTCAAGGTCACGTTGAGAGTCTGTGACAGAGCTGGAAACAGAACCCGGGCTTTTTACTCCAATCAATACATTAAGAACATCAACGACCAACTCGCTTACCTCTTTTTCCCTTGCACATTACCTCAGTGAGGAACTCGCTACTTCGTTAAAAAGCTTGTGAGATTAATTAATTGGTACTGCTGAAAACATATCAGCAGTCGCAACAGCACCACTCTGCAATTATAGTTTAATTCTCTCTCAAATTTAAGGCGACGAGTGGTGCTGATGGCATTGAGAAGATGCTCCGTGAGGAGGGAAGGTGCGATTGAGTCGTACTGCGTCTCTCAACTGTCTCGCCCGGCCCTAGGAAAGTCAGCAGAGAGCAGGGTGATGTATTTCTGATTGCTGCCTTTTAGTTTTACAAAATAACTCCTAAAGCCAATTTGGAATTGTTACAGGACCATCACTTGTGGTGGAGATGCTGCCAGCGCGAACAAACAATAGCAGATATGATAATAAATGTTTTTAAAGGATCTGGTTTGCACTGCTTCCAGTCTAGCAGGAGAGAAGAAGAAATGAGTTGACAGATTTGCTGCTGAGCAAAGGTTATTGGTAAGTAGCTGAATTCACAGTGCTCGTTTCGTTTGGCAATGCATTTTACATCAAGTCTCATTTTTGACTTTTCAAGTCGGAAGAGTACAATAAGATAATATAACCTGATAGCTGTTCTCCCAATCCATTATGGAAGAGGGATAAAATAGTTTTGTTTCTGTATGTAAGGATCTATTGACTTATTCTCCTCAGCCGCATTTATAGCAGTTGCCGTCCTCAGTACTGTATGTCTTAATAGCGTTTCACCTAGGTGGAGTATTGATGAAAGCTCCCTCTGAAGAGCAGAGATAAAGGCATGGGTAATGCCTTGCGCTCTAAAAAGGAATCCAGCTTTTCCCCTTGAACTTCTGTCAGCTGTATTAAGGACTGTGCAAGACAAACGCCATCTCTATCATCATCATTAATCATTCCTTTACAATCCTCAAGCTACAAACCTGAGTGAGCCTTCTCCTGGCAGCACCCCTTGCTCCATCAGCATCTCTCGAGTCCTCTCTAGACTGGCCTTCAGCCGCATCGCCCACAGCTGAGCTCCAGCGCGGCTCGCTGCACAGCAGACACATGATCAGGCCATCCAGACTGACTTTTTGGCCTTGAGAACTGCTCATTTATTTCATTTATTGCTGTAAGCCTGTCTTGTCACACCCCAAAACAGAGCTGCTACCTTAAGCAGCTCCACGGCATTGGCTCACGCACGCTTCCTCCGTGTTCCCACTCTGTTCCTGGCCTCGTGACCCTCAGATTAGGCACACCAAGATCTTTAAAGCAGCAATTCCTAGGCACGTACTTGAAAACCCTTTTTGTTCTTTCGGATACCAGTCATTTTCTTTTAATTCTTAGTTTGGGACGGTCTTCTGAAGAACAGGCACTATGCCCTGCTGCTATCACTGCAAGCCCTGATGGGGTAGAGTGGTAGTTTCACTGCTATTTGAAAGCAGGAAGGAGGAAGAGCAGGGAAAATCTCAAAGGTTTTGCTAAAAGAGTATAAAACTCAAATGTATTGTTCCGTGCTACATGCAGAAGTTTTGGTTGCCCCCCATTTCAGCCTGGGGGGAAGCCCTGCGAGGTGGTCAGGAGTGAGTGTATCCTGCACAAGAAAAACCAGCGGACAGGGGTGGGCGTGTGTCACACGTGGCATGGCCTCAAGTTGTGCCAGGGCAGGGTGAGGTTGGGCATGGGGAACAATTCCTTCCCCTTGGGGCTGTCAGGCACTGGAAGGGGCTGCCCAGGGAAGGGGTCGAGTCCCCAGCCCTGGGGGGATTTAACAGCCGGGCAGAGGCGGTGCTGAGGGCCAGGGTTTGGGGGTGGGATGGCAGGGGTAGGGGAATGGTGGGGCTTGATGATCTTAAAGGGCTTTTCCAACCTTAACCATTCTGTGATTCTGCAGCTTCACCCGTTCCTGTGTCTAACAGGGGAGCTCGAACGTGCTGCTGGGTCTTTGTCGGCCCTTTTATGCTCAATTATCCAAAACCCACAACAGATAGTAACAAACACTACACCCAACTCTACCCTCCTATGACCACCCATAAACCAATAATTAATTTGCAAAGTGGAAGATGATATATACACAGTAGATAATTTTTTTTTTTTAAATATTGCTCCCGACCTGCCTTTACTTTTAATAGACTGGCAGTGATCCATTTCCTATTTATTTCTGTTTATATTTCTCATACAGAATTAAGTATACGAAAGATTAGTAAGGTTACTTATGTTGCTAGGAAAAAAGAAAAGGTTCTGTGTTGAGTAATAATACACTTTTTCTTAAAAGAAATTAATATAAGGTGTTTAAAAAGTCCCGATTATAATTGTTCTTGCCACGGAAAAGGTATGACTGAATTAAATGAATACATAGGAGACTTGTTTCATTCTTCAGTAACTACTACTGTTCTTTGAAAGGCCTTTCTTTTTTTGAGTTCCTTATCTGAAAAGGTTTACCATGTCTTCATGCAAGTAGTTGTCATGCTTTAGAAAAATCACAAGCAGCAAAAAGTCAGAATTGTCAGTTCAGAAGACACTGCTTGTTCCACTGGGTAAAACTGAGAAAGCAACGCTGGCAAACGATCTTTAGGAAAAAAAAAAACACAACGATGGAAACAGCAGCGGAATGAAGATAAAAAGGGTTGCAGGCTTTATTCTCATTGAAGGTTGGCAACGGGAAATCTGTTGGAGTAGAAGAAGAATATCTGATAGGTCATCTGTTGTGTAATGAAGAATAGAAGACAGAAGACAAGCTAGGAGAAGCAAGGTGATTCCAAACCTCGGAGGAATGCAAGATCTTATGAGAGAAACATGAAAGCAATACCTTTATAAACTATAAATTTAATTTACTATCAACGAGCCTTGTAAGACTGCAAGCTGACAAAATCCATTTATAATGTTATGGGTAAGGCTGAAGTCATACATTTTTCTCCTGTGGAATCATTTTATTATGTATTCGTTTCTTTTTTGTGCAGGTTTTCTGATTAAAAATTACCACTAAGATGTCAAATATTTCCTTGTCCTCTGATATCTGGGCTTAGTTACCCAGTAACTATCCATCTTCTATCCATCTTCTTTAGTCACAATAAAACGTGTTTTCAAAGGACGAACAAAAGCAGATAAATATGCTGTCATTTAATATGCACAGTTTTCAGCAAAATGTCCATATTGTTCTGCTCTGTATGTTCCTTGAGAGACACTGGAGTTGTCAGTATGTTTTGTTGCAATATTTTAAATGCTTGGCCTCATGATCAATGAGCATCATAGCAAACGCAGTTGTGGTTTCAAGTAGAAAGTCAGGAAACGCTCTGCGTGGAGTTGTGGTCGCTTTTCTTTTAATTTGGGACGCTCGGAGAGATGCAAAAACTAGATTCTTTACATGGAGAAGATGTTTGGATGGGAAAGACGTTTGGATGGGATGTGATATAAGAGGATTGGTATTGCTCTATAGGAATGCTTTAGGTACCGGCATCCTCAGGCCAGGCTGTGTGTTCTCACGTGCTGTGTGGAGAAAGAGAAAATGGTTTCTAAATTCTAAATAAACAAAATTCGGTGGTGGCCGGTAAGCAACTCACTCATGTCAGTATGTTCCCGAGGTTGGTTTTACATACCCAGTTGGACTTTTTGCTCTCTGTTTGCCCTGGGAGGAGGCTCCGAGCTTTGTGGTTATGGCGTTTAGTTTGGTGGGAGGAAGATATGATCGAGTCCCACCAGCTTCTGAGCTTTATAGACATGGGATTCACGAGCAGAATTTTTCTCTGGTCCTCCATGCTGTGGAAAGAAGTTGGGGTTGGGGCGCTTCATGCCTCCGTGGAGCTTGGTGTTTCTCTGCAGGCCAAATGGGTGAAGAAAGCAGAGGAGAGGGGCAAGCTTCCCGTCACGACAGGCTTTGGAGAATCGTGAGTGTCTTGCACTAACCTTGATTTAAAGGGGCAGATCTGCAGCAGGAGTCCCTCCTCCTCGAACACAGAAAAAAAAATGGCGAGAGAAGATAGGGTTCATTTTATAGAGGGGGTAACGGGGCGTCAGCGTTGTGCTGTCATAGTGGCGGAGGAAACTAAAAAATAAGACTGCGTTAACACTGAGCACCGTATTACATTGTAGTGCTGTGTTATAGCGCGGGGGTTCCTTTGCCAGAATCGTCCTCGAGCCATTACGAAAAGAAGCTCTGTGCGGGGAAACGCTAATTTTATTTCGTCTTGTTTTAGAAATCTAATAGAAAACCAGCTAAATTAGGCTAAACCGCTTGATTCTGCTACGCGCTTCTAAATGCCGTAAAGTAAGAAGATTATGTTACCCCCTTCCCCATAAAGCAGGATTAAACTTGCATTTTCAGGTTTTTGTGCCAACAAAATCCCCAGTTTGCTGAGCTCAAACTCTCTAATCATAAGCCAGAGGCCAGAAGTAGCGAGGCACTTCAGAAATGGCAATGACCGTGTTACGTACATGGAGGAATTGGGATTTTTTTTTTTTTTTTTCTAAACGACCCCGGCACTACTCCCCCTGCCATGGGAGGAGCGTGTTTCTTATCTCTATAACCGCTGGGCTTTCTCAGCGTGGTCCGTGTCGCCTTGTTTCTCACGTACTCCTGTTAGAATTGGGAAATTTCACCTGCAGCCTAGCATGCATCTATTAAAATCCGTGCCAACGTGCTCATATTATTTTTAAGAGAATGTAAGTTTTCCTTCATAAAATTCCAGTGGGCAATGAATTAAAAATGACAACTCTATATACGGCGAAAACAAGAAAATAAAATATACAAAACATTGCTAATGATCAGTTCTTGAAAAATTTACTAGACACATACTATCCAGGGAGCTAAACTCATTAGCAGAGACTGATAGGAAAGCTGAGATACTCCAGGATGAGGCTCAGACACAACAAATTCAAATGAAAGCTCTTTAGCAAAATTGTTTTGTTTCCTTCACAGAAATATTTGGCAACAGCGTGCCTTCCTTTAAAAACAAAAAGTATCTGGGAGGCTACAGCATCTCGTTAATCAGCCATCCCGCTGTTTACGTGCTCGGGAGCTCTTCCCTCCTGGGGGAAGGCAGAGGAGTTCCTAATGATGGGCCGGAGATTTTCCCCGTTGTGTCGGGGTGGGTGCCGGTGTCGTTCTGCCCCGCGTCCCCGGCTGATCCCGCGCATCCCCTTCTCTCCCGGCGGAGCCGGTGGGGAGTTACAGACCTGGGGCACGCTGCAAAGTGACACAGGCCATCTATGCAGGGCCGAGCACGCTGTCAGCACTCAATAAATTGTAATAATTAATAGTATCTGGATGACCTCACTCGCTGACCGCATGACATTGGATATATTGGATGACAGTATACGCCAATCCATTAACTTAAGAGAGCTGCGTACATACTATGTGTGGCACTTGAATGCTGACACCTTCTAGAAACAGACAATTGTTTCACACCTCATTTGCAAACTAAAGGAGATAGGAAATGAATTAAACTTCCTGCAAACACTCAGGAGATTTACAAAGAGTCCTATCTCTAAGTCTACTGTACTATTTGCATAAAAGAATTCAGTATCAATGTAATTATTAATGATAATTCTAAAGTAGTTGTGCTGCTTCAGGATTTTTCAGATTAAGAATGTAATGAATTAGTAATAAAATCCTAACACAAATTTATTCCTAAATACAATTTCCTTTCTGGTTGTGAATCTCCTTGTATTTATTATAAAAGATGTACTTGTTGAAATAGCTTTTCTCCGGCGGCGTGGTTTAAAGATGCATGTCATCGACAAAGTCAAATTTCTATTAGTGAACCACTTTAGAAAAAGTCTGCCTTTTCTTTAAGCAGAAAGAGGATTTGACTGATGTGTCCTTGCGTGCCGTAACGATAAATGTCTTCTAAATACCCGCCTCATCCGCAGCCTTACCCTACGTGCGGCTGGCGGCGCGGAGAAGGGAGAAGACTTTGAGAACTTGAGCTGCTCCTCTCCCTAATGATGCCCGTTCGCCTGCAGCGGGACCCAGCCTAACAACCATGCCTAAGTGAGAAAGCCAGGCCTGTTTGCTCTTGATCGCGCCGCTTTGCCTCCGTGCTCCCAATGTAAATCCTCCGCCGCCTGAACTGCCTGCGCTTACCCCCCTCGTCGTTAACACGTACCTTTTTATTTGTTCCCTTTGCGTGCCGTTAAGCCCGTGTGCCACCGCACATCTGCACCTCAGCATGCCTTTTCTGCAGACCAGTGAGTCATTAGGAGAGATAAGATGAGTCCCAGATGTTGAAGAAACATGGTAGCACTTCGCGGATTACAACTGGGACAAATAAAAGCCAAAGGTTTAACATTTATTTGGCACCACAAGGTAAGCAAGTTCATTTAGTTACTTGGAGGTGGTGACACCTTTTCATTTAATTTTTTTTTTTTTTTTAAGCCCATCTCCTGAAATTATTTTCTCTTGAAATAAGCGTGAAATAATTTTCAACCAGTGAAGGTTGAATCCTAGTCGCAAAGTAAGAAACCCTTCTGTTTTCTCCTCTCATTGCTCGCTCTCCACGAGGCAGCTTCCACTCCTGGCACACCGGTGCAAACGCTGGTACAAATGTAGTGTTTGTTGAGTTTTCAGTTTGGGTGAGAGATGTGTTTTTCCTGAGAAATTATAGGGCTTTGTCATCAGCTCTAGGGCAGGTTACGATTCTGTGTTGGTAATTTAGAACACTTTTTTGGTCTTTTTTTGATATTCTGTGAAGTTAGGAAAAGCAAAATTCAGTTCATCTGGTTGGCGCAGTAAAATCTGGATGTTGGTTTCATTCAAAACAGAGGTCTGCTTCCTCATTTAATACCCAGATGGGAACATACCTTCCTGGTTTGATGGTGAGATCTGGCTCTAGGCTCTGGTTTCCTGTCGGACACGGTCACGCTGTACCCCCCAGT
>NW_009259037.1:1102933-1111138 GCF_000687185.1 Egretta garzetta | reverse complement strand
CAGCAGGAACCGACCGCCAAGCCCGGTCCTTCCAGGGGAAGCTGATGGAGCTGAAATTTTCCGTAACCTAAAGAAAAATCCCTGTGCGTTATATATATATAGATCTACTTTTGGCACCCTACCCTGTGCTAACTCCTCGTGACAAAGTAAAAGCTGAACCCCGTGACAAAGTAAAAGCTGAACCCCGTGCCCCCCATCGCGGCGATCCACCTTGGATCCACCAAGTAACCTACCTTGGAAACGCCTCCAACGCTGCCGCGGATGAATACGTTATCATCTGCCTGCCGCGGCAAGGCTCGCACTTAAATGGGCGAAACATTGCTAAAATATTGATTACTTGGCATGATAAAAATCCCGGAGGAAAAAGTACTTTTGTCCTGGAACACTCCCAGAGAAATTTTGCGCTGACAGGATTGTTTAATGATATTACCATGAAAAAGAATTGATGTTTGCTGAAAATGAAGATATGCTCTTATTCCATTCTCAACTTTGGCCTCCAGAGAACTAATTTACCCAGACATACTTTTCCTTGTATTTAAGACCACTGGAGCACACACTTTGCATTAGACATCCTGATCTGTGTTAATGATGGCTCTGGTAAAAATTTCATATATGAATGTATTTTTCCTAGTGATCCAATTTTCTGTTCAGACTATATTAGCATATTTAATGTGAATAATAGTGGATTCCTGTTTGTTTCAAGCCACCACAGGAGCCCTGGAAAAGTGGACTTGCTTTTTCTCTAGCTTACCTCCAGAAGGGAGTGCTACTGGATGGGGTAGGTCCTAAGCGTGGAACGTACCTGTGCTCTAATGCTGTGCTGTATTTTGGTCTTATCACTGAAAGGTTAATTGTCTTTAAAATTGTTTGCAGATGGGCAGAGCTGCAAGTCTACGTGCTTATTTTATTTTCCTTTTGAGCTGAAGTGTGTGGAGAATCAAAACGTCCAGATTGTTTCATAGAATCATAGAATCGCTTTGGTCGGAAAAGACCTTTAAGATCATCGAGTCCAACCTTTAACCTAACCCTGCCATCCCACCACTAAACCATGTCCCTAAAATTTCTTTCAGGCTGGAGGCTGTAAATGGCTTGTTACTACCAGTAGTGGTCTTTCTGAAGGGAACGGTCTTAGAGCAGCTTCAATTTACACCATGAAGAGTTGAAAAGCAAGAGTAGTGGCTAATTTTATTCCAGCAACACATAACCATTTGGAACTCTTTTGAAGCTATTTAGGTTGGACATTAGGAAAAATGTCTTCCCCAAAAGGGGGGGGAAGGGCACTGCGTCCCGAGGGAAGGGGTCGAGTCCCCACCCCTGGGGGGATTTAACAGCCGGGCAGAGGCGGTGCTGAGGGCCAGGGTTTGGGGGTGGGATGGCAAGGTTAGGGGAACGGTGGGGCTTGATGACCTTAAAGGGCTTTTCCAACCCAAATGATTCTATGATTCTAAAACCAACAGCAACAACAAACGCTCATTTTGTCCCCACGTGTGGGATCCCCACTGGTTGCAGTCCAGGAACAGCTGGGCATAGGTCTGCACCCATCATCATCCCATCACGTAAAACCCTGAGGGAGAGATCCTAGTTAGATCCAGCCCAGCAGTCATGCCTAGCCTTGAAAAAGCTTGAGAGTTAAAGCATGCAAATGTTTTAGATCCAGAAAATGGAGTTATATTATTTGTTGTAGGAATGAGTAAGTTTTAAAAGTTCCCTGAATTTTGCTTCGTTAAAATGAAGAAAATACTAAGGTAATCTTGAATTTGCTTTATGAAGTACTAAAACTGAAAAAATTTCCGGCAAATTACCGTAATGGTTGGTTAACGATTAGTTAAAAGCTGTGTCAGGAAGCAACACTGCAGGCCCCTTCGGTGACAGATACCCAGGATCTGATTTTTGAGTAAGGGCTGCTCAACCACGTCGGCGTGAAGGCCATGGGGAACGGCTGTCACAGCTCTGACCTGTCTGCCCAAGGGAGTGAGTGGGAAGAGAAATAATACCTCCTATTTCCTCCTGGGGTCTCTTGCAAGAGCCCTGGCACTCCTCCCCGCTGCTCCGCAACCTCAGTAGACATCGTGGAGGGGAGAGCGCTTTTGCCCCAAAGCAGGGGAGAAATCCGTAGAGGAGGAGGCAGGGAATGGCTTGCCCCGCTGGGACAGTGGCTCCTAACTTGGGGTTGTTTGCTAAGTCATGATTTACGTTGAGCTGCGTGGGAAACTGTGAAGGAGAATGTTATTCTCTGCGAATTTGCATTTTACTATGTATTTTCTCAACTGGCGACTCTTTAAAATTCTCGCTGTGAAAAGCGCTGCGAGTTTAAGGTTTGAAAAGGCTCTCTTTCTTTTAAATCTGGAAGTTTTTGCATTCTGGAAAAGAGTTTTCAGCCGACCCCGGCTGCCTGCCTTATCGTGGCATTTTGGATCTCCAGGCACCGAAGCCAGCGCTGCCAGCAATGCTTCAGCAGGGTCACGGGTAGGGCTGATTTAGGAACTGATGCTGTAAAGCGCTGAGCGCTCCTGCATGTTCCTGAGCATGCTTTCCTCTGTCCTCTTTCATGTGTTCGGTACCTCCTTGGATCAGACACCGTGTGGCTCCGTGTTTTGGAATTGAATCATGACCCTACAAATATTAAATCACCGTCTTCCGTAAGAATGATGTGAAATGCTGGCCCTTGTCTCCATCCTGATTGCTTGCAGATGTTGGGGTTGTCCTGCAGAAACAGCCGGTGTCTTGACTCATCCCCAAAGATGTTCAACATCTGTGTGAGAGCTTCAAAATATTTTATATATATATATAAAAATATCAGGTAATTAGCACCACATGCCTCCCCCCTCCCATTTATATTTATCGACTTACTTATTTTCGCTTGCTAAGATAGCGTAAGAATTAAGCTGTTTAGTACCTGAAATTTTCTGGGTTTCAGCCTGTGTAATGCATTTACTTCTGCCAGTTGTGAGACTTCTCTGGTTATCAGTGTGTTGTTTCACCTTTTGTTCCAAGCAGTTGTTCCACTCACAAAATAGCTCCATTATCCGTGCATTTGCCTGTTTGCTGTAATGAAGACAACTGGATTCGAAATAGTCTATTAAATGGTCTGTTAAATAATGTAGTTGCTGGAGGGACCCTGCTAATACTGTATGGAGTGGCAGGGTAATAATTCTGCAATTCAGATGTTGCATGGGTTTCCTTTCTATTACAGCTGTTTGAAATGTTTTCTTGAGAGTTTTCATAAATCTTTCTACTTCTTGGCTGGCCTGCAGCCAGGATGGATCCACTTGGTTTACCAAAACCTGGGATATTCAGCAGATGGGGCAAGCTCTTTACTGTTGGACCTGTTAGTCTGTCATCAAGTCTAATGACTACTGCCCTACGAGATATAGAGAATACGATGGCTGGACTGGCCACCTGGCCGAAGATAACATTACGGGTTTGATTACGGGAGATACAAATCTGGATTAACTTCAGGGAACGGAGGCGTGTATTTATGTTTCTGGATGTGACAGCAGAACTGGTCTGATGGTCTACTGACCTTGATCTGTGAACATCGGTGAGCAGCTATTATTTGTACTGCGGTTTCAACCAAAATTGGATCTCCATTTATGAGGTGCCTTAAAAGCCTACTGACCACCCCAGCGCTTCTAAAGTTTTATCTTCAAACGCAGAAGCGATGCTCTGTTTTAGAAGGCTTTAATCGATGCACAGACTGCATAAGCAACTTGCTCATGTCGAAGCACAGCCTGAAAAGTCTGTTTCTTAACTCATACTCCAATACTTTAAGATCAAGACATAATTTCCCTTTAAGAACTTGATCCCAAAGGCATGTGAATGGTCCTGCCGAGATTACGGTTTCAGGATTTTTCTGAATTGAAGATTAATTCGCTACCTTGCCATTTGCAGTGGTGCTAGTTGTTAGACATTACTGCGCTCATATGGTTTAAAATGTGTGCTCTACTAAAATGTTTTGGAAGTCTTTCTTTTTTCCTCCACAAAGAGAATAGTTTTCCTTTTCCCTCTGTTCCTCAGTTTTTCTCTTCCGCCTCTGAAATATTGCATTTACATTCCAGTTTATGCATTATTACTCCAAATCTTCATGATGTAGCACCGTAGGAAGGCTGTGAACTGAAATGTTTTTTCGGGACAAGTGCTCGTTCTTCACTGGAAGATGGACCTTCCCTCAGACGTGATCAAAAATGAGCAGTATTAAATCCCAACAGTACTAAATCCCAACACTCCTTCTCTTTCCCGTTCCATTCAAGTACAAGTAACCATTGCGCATTAAAAACACTTCAAATGAAATTACAGCAACCATGAAGGCAACTTTTTTTTTTTAAAGTGTTTCTGTTGGTAAGAGTTTTTATTGGTGTGACTGTGTTTTATATCACTAACACTTAGCCAATTATTTTGTTCTCTGCCCTTTGAACCGAGCAGGAGAGAGCGTTTCTGCTTTGGTCATGTTTTGATTCATTTAAAGCTCGACTGGATACTGTCTTTCTGTCTTATGGTCTTCCTGGACTCGGAGCTGCTCAGGAGCCCACCGCGCTCTTACGGTAAGAACTTGGTTCCAACCCAGTTTGGGCTTACTGTGAGTGACCCCGTCCTCTCGTCATGTGGGGAAGGAGGATGAGAGCGGCGTTGGCGTTAACGCGTTTCTCATGGCTGGATGGTTTGATAGTATTGCTCCCTTTTGCCATCAGGTTTTATTCTGTACGCTTATATTCAAGAGATAAGTTGATTCCAGAACAGACATGACATTTCTTTTCTAGATGAACTGCTTATCGGTGTTTGTGCTCATGGGTCTTGTTTCTGTGGTATTCCTTACCCAGGGACTCTGGCGGTATTGGGCTACTGGAAGAGCTGAGACCATGTGGATCTTCCACCGCCTTCCACCCTCTACATTTTATTTTTTTTTTTATAATCCTGATTCCTTTGTTCATCATTACTTTGCTTGTTATCTGAAAATCACTGTGCCTTTTAAAACTACTGTGTTGCTTTCTTCCCCCTTCACTTGCCCTAAGAAATTATTGGCTAGTTCTCCGACAGCTCTGTACATTAAGATTTTGGGTTTGTTTATGCTTTGTAGTGCTGTTCCAACATGTAATTTGCTTTAGTGCTTTTGCTGAGGCACCTCAGTATATCCCATTTATTCTGCAGGACCTGTTTTTTTCAGTAGGGTCAAAATTTCCTGGTGAACTTAAAATTCAAACCGCTGCTGACTCTAGGGACCAGAAGCCTTCGCAAGCACTGCAATTCTGTCCTGTCCTGGGAGTGCGCTAAATTGCTAATGGAGATGTATCTTAAGAGCACAAAAGCTCAAAAATGAAAATCTTGGAGTGGTGTCTTCGGAATTTGAGGTCAATGCTTTTTCTTTTTCACCCCATATAAACCCAGCACAATCCACTCCTTTTTAGTGATGCGGTTCACGCGGAGCATTGGTTGAAGCCATGACATCATCGAATGTTGCAATTACATATTTTGGGGATTGTACTTGCAAAAATCCGGTGTAGTCAGAGAATGAGGTCACGTGTTAGCAGCCAGGAAATGGTTTTGTTCTGTGGTTATCATATGGTGGGGCTTAATTCTGAAAAAAAAATGTCGGCTTTACTTGAAATTGCTTACCTGCAATTTGTTCACAGTGTGGTTTCAGCTGGAAATCACATTTCCCTGTCATATCAACCACATATAATCACCCTCTGGATTTGAACCGCAGTCGCTCCAGTTACTCGCTGAAGCTCGCTGGGTATCTGCGAATGAGTTACTTGGCGCGATGAGGTGCAGCTGGTGCAACTGGCGGACAGGGTGCCTTTTGAAAGCCTATTCAAGATGGTTTTGATAAATTCAAAGTTTGAGAGGTTTTATTTTTCTTTCCCTTAAAAAACTGTGAGGTAGAAGACCATTCATATGTTGTAGGAGGAATTTCTTTACCGTAGTGAGATGGCAGATGGAAAAACAAGAATCGTGCATCTCAGTGGTACCCTGCACGTTGTACGTGTTAATGTCCTGCTTCCCATCTTCAACAGACCTCTACATTTAGAGGTGAGAGCGT
The DNA here is from genome assembly GCF_000687185.1 of Egretta garzetta. NCBI lineage: Eukaryota > Metazoa > Chordata > Aves > Pelecaniformes > Ardeidae > Egretta > Egretta garzetta. The sequence continues at coordinate 1,105,101 of NW_009259037.1, read as the reverse complement.
GGTAAGATTAAAACCTGTATCGTGATCTGCGTTGGTGGTTGCTTTCCATTCTTCTGTATGTGTGCGACTGCGTTTCCCCAACTCTGGACATGAGCCAGCCATGGGCGCTGGCAGCCCAGAAGCCCTCCCCTGGAGCCCTGCGTCCAGCTCGGGAGCCCTCAGCACAAGGAGGACATGGACTTGTGGGAGCGGGGCCAGAGGAGGGCTACTAAAATGCTGCGAGGGCGGGAGCCCCTCTGCTCTGAGGCCAGGCTGGGAGAGTTGGGGGTGTTCAGCCTGGAGAAGAGAAGGCTGCGGGCAGAGCTGAGTGCGGCCAGTCAGGGCTTCAAGGGGGCCCAGAGGAAAGGGGGGGACAAGCTTTTTAGTAGGGCCAGCTGGGACAGGACAAGGGGGGATGGCTTTAAACTGAAGCGGGGGAGGTTTAGGCTGGATCTAAGGCAGACATTCTTTCCAGTGAGGGTGGTGAAAGCCTGTCAGGGGTTGCCCCGAGAGGGGGTGGAGGCCCCATCCCTGGGACCATTCCAGGCCAGGTTGGCCGGGGCTGTGAGCAACCTGATGTGGTTCAAGGTGTCCCTGCACCTGCAGGGGGGTTGGACTAGATGACCTCTAGGGGTCCCTTCCAACCCAAAACATTCCATGATTCTATGACTCACCTGCGCATTTTCACCTGCTGGTTTGGAGATCTAGGGGAGGTGTTTGACTTCCAGTTTTGCTCTTTTGTGGCACATTCTATTTCTGGTCACTGTTGGTGTTTTAAGCCAGCGGTCTGCTGGTGGTGTCAGGGTGCTCCTGTCTCCTCGGGTGTGGTGTTTGGGGGTGTGGAGTGGGTGTTCAGAGAACTTTTCTGGTGAGATGTCTGTTGTAGGCTCCTCTCTTCTGCAGCAGAAGCTGCTGTTAGTTACTGTCAGGTTTTCTCCACCGATCAAGGACAAAGGCAGTGGACAAGCTGAACATAACAGATGTTCTTGTTGGTTTTGCTGACAGTCAAAATCCGCCTTTTCTGATGTCCCAGATAATTTTTGTGTCAGCTGAAGAGATGAGATCCTTATTTCCCTGAACATCTCAAATGGATATGAAAGTAATATTTTGCTTTGTCTGATTTATAGGTATGCATTGCCATTGCCAGTAGATTATCTGGACTGATAATGGATTTTTCCTTGATGTTATGGAGACTTGTTACAGATGTAGGTTTCTTCTTCTTATCTCCCTCCGGAAGATTTGTATGTTCTGGTGGACACGACAAGCTTTCTTTTTCGGTTGGGAAGAGAACAGAAAGGGTCTATTCTTCTGTTTGCATGAGCCATAAGAACTGTATCAGCTTTCCCTGGGCTTGCCACTTGTTCAGGATTTGCTTCTCTCCTCCAGTCCCTGGGAGGGAACTTTTATTGCCATTGCAGATTGTGACACTGGATCGCTCGCTCCCTTACCAGTTTGGCTCGCTTGCATTGCCAGCGTTCGGTAAAGTTCCACCTATGTCTGAAAGTTTTGTCAGCTCATTTTTAGGTCATCTTTGGCATCAAGGGCTGGCTAAGAGACACCCCGTGTTTTGGTTTTCTTTATTTCTTTGTGTCAGCCTTTCATGCCAGCGGGTTTTCTGCTGCCCTCAAAGTCAGCACAGGGATATTCGCCAAGGGAGCGGACCCTCGCCAGGGCACAGCATTCCCCCCTCCCCACCCCACAGGCAGGTTCCTACACCTCTTTCCACTTCTCTGGATCTCAAAAGCAGTGAAAAGTGGTTGATTTATGGCCCAGAGTCACTTTTTGCATAACGCCGTGTGACAGGAGCCGGTGCTTCGCTTCATGCACATGCCAGCAGGATTTGACCCTTCAAGAGATTGTGGTAAACCTGCACGAGTGGGGCGGCCCCATGCAAAGCCCCAGGCTGCTGTGTGGGCACACAAACCCCGTCTTGTGTTAGCAGGGGGGCTCGGGAGAAACCTCAGTGGTGGGCGGTGATGTCTGCTCGGGCGCAGCGGTACCCGGGTGCCAGGGCTTGTCACCAATTCCATAACAATTCGTGCAGGACCTTGTCCTGGGGATGCCTTGATGCGACCCCAGGACATCGTTATTCGGGTGAGCAAACAGATAAGTTGAGGAAGACACCGGTTCTTGCTGCGGGAGGAGATGTCCCCGTTCGCAGAGGGGACACGGCGGGGGGTGGCGGGGAG
>NW_009259037.1:1084394-1102833 GCF_000687185.1 Egretta garzetta | reverse complement strand
ACCTTTTTTTTTAAGTCCTTTGTTAAGATATATACTTAGTAAATCGCTCTCATAGTTAAGGCTTACGGGGAAAATGCTGCAGCGTGGATTTAAACAGACCTAAGAAATTCTCAGCATGTGGTCAAAATACCCATTTTCTGAGTGGATGAAACTGGGTTTTAGAGTTTATACTTGTGCTATTGCAACTAAATTAAGTCATGAAAGAGGATAATACAATGTACCATCATTTTAAAGTAATTTAATCATGAAAACTAAAAATTTGGAAGCAAACAGATATTTTACTTAATAGAAACCATCTGCACTGTACAGTAGGCAAATTGTATAAAAATGAATAAAACTGTCTCTGGAGGAAAATGACTCAGGCACCAGCTTATATAATGAAGATGTATATGTGCCTTTTAGCATTTGCATTGTCTATTAGCCTAGGTAAATCGCAGCACTAGTGTAAGTGAAACAGTTACAAATTTTATTACCATCATATGACTGATGACAAAGGCAGTAATAGAAGTAATGCCTATTAGAGAGGGCTCGTTCCAGACCCTAAATAGCTTCGTGCTTTGGACTGGTCTGGGCAGCTAAAGCTTTATTGGGGTGGGGGGGACGGACACACGTTTTCGGCAGGTCGCTGCTTTTCCCGGGGAAGACTTTTCCCGTGTTCGGGCTTTTCCCTGTTTGATTTGGGCCCTCCGGGGCGGGGGCCAGCCCCATTTAGGACACTCCAGAGAGGATTTCCTACTGGACTTTTTTATTAGGCGGAACCGGGCGGATGATCTTTAAACCGGGTTCTTTACTCCCGCCGCCGCGCCGCAGAATGCATTTGTTAGAGAGAGAGAGATGCTTTTCTCCCTCGCTGCTGGCACGTCTCTTTTCCCCTGTTGTTGAAGGACAGATTTCAGTACTTTTCAAAATATTTATTCCCTCGCATTCAGCAGCTTTCCTAAATGATCGCAAATAATATGAATTATTCAATTTCAGGGCTGCAAATAGCCCGCGTCTAGTCTGCTTTTAAAATGAAGTTTATAAGAGCCACTTTCAGTTGCTGAGATTTAACTCTCGAAATAAATGTGCCCTGCATTAAAAGCTTTGTACTGTTTCTCCCAAATCCACAACAATATCTGATTAGAAAAGCAGGAATTTTCCGACACAACATTTTTATATATATATATATATTTTTTTTTTTTTTCACAACAAAGGAAAATCCCACCCTCCCGGTGACATTTGTGCTTATAGTTTCTCAGCTGGCATTTTAAAGGATGGCTATATGAGGGAAATCTGTGCAATGCAAAAGCAGATTTATTTCTGGGTTTGGAAGAGTAAGGAGGCAAAAAGCAGAATAGGTTTCCGCTTGCATATTAAGCACATTTGGCAACGGGAACATTTCGCATTAACAAATATGTAAAGTAAAAATACGTCCCAAAAGATTAAGACTTCTGTGAATTTAAAACAAATCAGATGCGGTTTTCTACCCTGATATTCTCACGTTCTGTTTTGCTTCGTGTTTGTTGTAATGCACAGGTCCACGTGCCTAACCTGCCCCGGTAACGAAGCCTGAGCGGCGGGGAGCCGTGGGGCTGCTATTTCACACTCAGGAGCATAAGCCCCCGCCAGCTCCTAGAAAGCATTTGTGTAAAATGCATTTTTTTTTTTTTTTTTTTTCTGAGCGTGGCTTTGGGTTTTTTTGGTAGGAGTATCAAAGACCCCCCCCCTTCCCCACGGTGTTTGAATTCAGGATTTCTTTAAAAACAAAGCAAATCCTTAGGATCCGGAGGCTGCTCTTCAGCAGAGCACAACGGTTTCAAGGCAGGGAGGTCAAATCTGGGGCCTGAATTGTTTAATAAGGGATATATAAGGGCAAGATGTTCTCTGGGGGCTTGATGCCACCCTCATCGAGGCAATGTGAGTCAATGGACCTGGATTAAAAACTCTCTGGCAAAAAAAAAAAAAAACCCGCCAGGTATTTAGCCCAGACCTCCTGCACTGAGAAGGAATCAGGCCATCAAGTTCAGAGAAGGACCAGTCCCATGCCTCTAAATATCTTGTTAGCAGTATGTCATTAATTAACATCAGTTACTCTAACGAAAAGTGCCTTTGCCTGCCCATGACCATTCAAACCTGAAGAAAAAAAATCCTTACCTGTTGTTTTCTTTGTGAAAATTTAGTCCGCTTTAGGAAATCTCAGCTGTTTCCTTTTTTTACTGAAAGATGCACAAAATTTAAAACCTTCCCGATTTTTCAAATCAGAAATATCATTGTTTGCATATTACTAAGCCGCAGGCACAAACAGCAGTTTATATTTTGATTTTTTTTTTTTTTTAATCTGGTGATTAAAAACATGTAAAACATGAAACTCTGAGATGCAAATAGCCCCGGAGTCCAAAAGCACAAAGGAAATGGCTTCAGCATGAAGACATTTATTTCCTTCTTGCTCCCCTGTAACATGGTTTATTTAGTTTCATGTGCTTTGTGCCAGGACGAAGTGCGTTCTAGAAACAAAAAAAAGGGAAAAGGTTAAACCAGTAATGAAGTGCAATGATAATAAAAAAATAACGATGATTAAAAAAAAAAAAATTAAGAAAAAAGGGTGAAGACTATTGCAAGTACAGAGTGGGGTGAGACAGTGGGACCCCAAAATAGAGTCATGGGGAAAGGAAAGGTATCTGTGTTTGCTGGGGGAAGAGGAGGCTTTTCAGAACCATTTCTGTGATTCCTGGGCTTTGGAAAGCTGCTGGGATTTGTGCTCACAAATCACCTGGGCATTTCGGAAGGTCTGTCCTGTCCTCTGGCTGTTGGTGTTTGGTGCTTGGTCGGATTTTTGCCCGCTACCAAATCCCACCGTCCCTGAGCTGCTCCGTGTCGGAATACTGAGAAAACCAGGGAGGGGTATTTTTTGCAGGAGAAATATCCCCGCGTTGGCTTGACAGGGGGTCGCATCCCTCACCTCTGGCTTTTTGGGGATGGTGCGTGCCAGCCCTGGGCTGTGGCAGGAGTCTTGGCCACCCAGCGAGCGGGGCTGCGGGGGCAACCCCAACCCTGCTCCCATCCCAGGCCCATGGCGCGGGGACGCCGAGGCCCTTATCCACACGATGGCACTCTTAAGCTTTCAAATAATTTCATCTAACTCTCAGCATTTAATGGGAAACCCATTTTTTTCCCCCTGCCAAAAGTAAAGGAGGAGTTGAGGGGGTGGGGGGGGTGGGGGGACACAGCACACACAACTTGGAGTCCCCCTTGAGATCTGAATGTCCCAGGTTGTCCCCAGCCCACCCCATGCCGTGACCTTGTGGGCTGCACCCCCAAATGCCACCACCACCGCATTGCTGGATCCAGCAATGATCAGGGCACCCACCATGCTCCCCGTTTTGCAGGGAGGGAGAGCTCTCGGTCCCTTGAAGGGCAACGGAGAGCAGCTGGAAATACTATTTTAGATGCACCAAAAAAACCCTGTTGAAAAAAAGCCCTTCTGCGTGGCAAGAAGGCTGCAAACACTGCAGCCCAAGAGCAAGCTTGTGTTTGGACATTTAATGGGGGAAAAAGGTCGTATTTTTTGTCTTGTAGTTTATTTTGTGCAGCCTAAGCTGTACAAAAGTCAGGAGCACGGGCTGCTTTCTTGAACAGTTTTAGGTCTTAAGTGTCTTTTAGAAACTAGAATTCATTGCTATCAATCTGGCAGCTTCTGGGAGCGCTAAATTTACTCCATATTAAAGTGCGTGTGGGAGGGAGAAGAAGGTGGGGGGCGGTGGGGGCAGATCCCGTCCTCCTTGGTGCAGTTATTCTGACGGCTATATCGCCCTGTCTGGGAGGTATGCGTGTGCCTGTCGGAACAGTCAGCAAATCACTGCACACCAGCACAGCCGTGGAAGCAATTTCTGCTCCTTTCTCCCCGCCTGCCAGGTGGGGTTTGGGTGTTGTGGCCAGGGGTCTGGAAGGATTTTTCTGGGTCTTGCAGCCTCATGGTACATGGTGGTTGCACAGGGCAGCGGCTTGACCGAGGTTTGTGTGCAGGTCGCTGACCTGATATGTTTTCCTGGCAGGGGAAAAAACAAGACTTTGCTCCTTTGTTCCCATCTTTACCTGAAGGTATCATCTACCTGCTGGATACAGAGCTTCAAACTTCTCCATCAGGTCTTGACCACCAGCACTTAATGCCACTGTTCCTGCTAGGGCAGCATATGCCAACCCATTTTTCAAGGGAAGAGATTTTCACAGCACCGTTTCACTGATGCAAAAAAAAAAAAAAAAAAAAAAGGGCCATATCACCACCAGGCAGGGCAGCAGCTGAACCAGGAATGAAGCTCCGAGGGCCTTTGGTATAGCCCCCGTGTCAGCCGTCCTCCCGTCGATGAGCCCTTGCTGCTGGAGTTGGGTTTAATCTTGCAAAACTGTGCGCAACCCCTTATTAAAAACTAAGTAGTGCCGGGTCACTGCATCGCAAAACCAAGGGCAGCCACAGCACGTGTTGCAGAAAGGGCAAATTTCTGACCCCCTGAACACCAAATGAGCCCTTTGCGGGGCTGCTTCCCAGGTACCGATGTAACGCACATCCTAAAGGTACCAGAGTAATGTACAACCTAAGGGTACCAATGTAAAGTACATCCTAAAGGTACCAGAGTAATGTACATCCTAAGGGTACCGATGTAAAGCACATCCTAAAGGTGCCAGCACGTTAGGGGTGGCACTGGATTGGGATCTCTGCAGGCAGACGGCGTCCTCCCCAGTTGTCGGGGTGTCTGGTATATTGGTGAATATTGGGGTGGCAGGGGGAGCCGGGCTGGGGAAGGGGAGTGAGGTGGTTTGGGGCAGGGCAGGAGCTGGGACCAGTAGTTCCCAGCCCCTACCTGCCCTTCGTTGATTATTTCTGCTGTTTTCTGGGTGTTTGTGGGCTGCGGGGTCCTGTTCTTACCCTCGCCGAGCACCCACGGGGGCACTTCTGAGAGTGGTTGGGGAGAGAGAGGTTTCCGAGCTGTGCTAGATTACATCTTTCGAAAATTGCCAAGCTGGGGTTAGAGGGCATTCTCAAGGGAGTGTCCAAAATCAACACGATTATCTTGATTATTAATATTTGCATTGGCAGAACTACTGTAGATTTGTGTGGAGAAACACAGTCCCTCCACTGCTTATTGCCGCACGTCCGCGGAACCCGTTGAGCAGCAGCTAATCCATCTACATGGTGGATGATCTTATTTTTTTGCTTTTTCATAAATGTCAAGATAGTTTAATGTGCAATCTGTATTAGCAGCTTGGCTGACGGCACCTCTTTTGGGTCAAATCCTGACGAGCACCCTGGAATGAGCCCTGTGCAGAAAGCCTGCAAAAATTGGACCTTCAAAGGACAAGGAGGACCTGTATTTTAGATGGGTGTGGGAGATTTGTGAGCATTTGGCCTGCGCTCCTATGTATCACAGGCAGCTTAATTCTCTATATTTTTCCGTCTAAAGCCAGTCAATTTTTGCTGAAACTTAGTCCTGTGTAATTTTATTTTTTAGCAGCTGCCCCAACCTTCACAAAACTTTCCCTGGCGCGCTAGAGGTTAAAAATAATTCACTCATTGAATTCTTTAGCACGCACTTAGTCAAAAGATGATTTCTACAAAGCAGGAAACAATCATTTGGGCAGAGTTCACTCACATGGTATGTTCTGCCTCCTTTTTACTGAAGAAATTCTTTTGTTATGATTTTGGAGCATGAGCAGGTCATGCGTCATCCCTGGCTCTTTTTTTTTTTTTTTCTTAAAGTATTATAGTGCACTTAATAGAAATATGATGGAGAGACCTATGCTGAGGTATTGCTACAGATGTATTTTTCTACTGCTGTGCAACTACTGGGTTAAATCCATTACTCATAAAACTCCACTTTATCACCAAATACAGCCTTGCTCTATTTTCTTGTTAATTGGAGTAAGAAATTGGGATGTTTTGTAAATATGTAGTAGACATGCTCTAACTTATTGCAAGAAACAATAGATATGGGCACAGGAAGAAGTTAGCGTTGTATCAATAGCAAGTTATTTACAGTGCTTTTCCTTCCGCGTTCGCTAGAAAAGGGGATGCGGCAGGGACTCTTCACTGCAATTACAAGATATCTCTTGAGGTCACCTGCGTTTTCGGTTACATGTATTGCAAAGGGAGCATAATTTATTCCAGTTAATTTTGGATTTGAGGAGCAAAAACGCACAGGCTATTAATCTGGTGAATGTGAAATGTTCGGCGCCTGCGTTGGTGTTTGCAATGCTTTCCGCCGCTCCGCAAGTCTCGGTTGAGGAGGGCAGTTCATCGGTTGGGTTGGGGGGCAGAACTGATCTTTCCCTTATAAAATGCAGAATGCTCAATGAATGGCAAAAGTGCTTTTAAAAGGGGCTCGTGGAACACTTTGAAAATATTAATTAGTGTGTTGAAGCATTCTGCATAGCATATCATAGTAAAACTGCTCCAGGGGGTTGCTTGGAATGAATTATTAATACGAATCCCTCTCTCCCTTATGCTTCACACCCTGATTTTATGGGACTTGGCGTGGGTTGGGGTGTCTATTAGATTCACTTATTGCCTGTTTAGTGGGAGTACTTTGTAGACTGCATCAAAAGGTCACTATTTTTTTTTTTTCTTCAGAATCCCAAATTTTAATCAGTAAAAAGACTCGATTCCGCCAAACGGGAAAGGCAAGCTCTTGAGGAAAAAAAAAAAAGCAGCAAACTCCCCGTAAAGCCATGACTAAAATCCTGTCATCGTTATGCAATAGAGAAAGGGAACATATCTGGACCCTTCACAGCACCCATGGCACCAGGACCAAGCGCTTTGGGGTGCGTTGCCATCGGCTTGTACTGAACTGGGCGCACGGCACAGCCACGTGCGAATCCCACCGACGCGCTGGTCCAGGCGACTCCGAGAAGAGCGTTTTCACTAAAACGGCGCTGTGGCATGTTCACACTTCTTCCACGTTCATTTCGATGCCTTTGACCACAAGTAGCAAATTCATTAAATTCGCAGAGTACAGTTCCTTTTCCCCTTTTGGCTTTACAATATCACAGAGTTGAACCTGTTAACCTAACACTGAAAGGGAAAAGCTGTGCTTAAGAAAAAAATTGTTTTTCAGCTCTTGAGGTCTGTTTTGATGAAGTCCCTTGTGTACAAATATAAATAAATCCATAAAGTAATTTGACTTTTAATTCATACTTGGATTATGGAAATGTTTGTATTTTCATGCCTTCTCGACTGAATTGCAAAGGGTTTTGAGGGTCCAGCTTTTCATTCTTACAAGCAAAAGAAATACAAAATTGATGGTTTACAAAACAGCAGCACCTATAACACAGGGATTCTCAAAGGACTAACTCCTGTGCCAAGACCCAATTTGTTGTCTCCAGTCCATGAAGGCAGGGGGAGGCTGAACTTTGGGCTTGACGTGCTCTCATTGCACATGCGGAGTGCCCAGTGTCTCCAGTATGAGCAGCAAACGGGTCAACTGGGAGTGCGGAGAATGACGGGAACATCATATCAGGCGTTTTTCCCATAATATTACAAAAAAAAAAAAAGGGGGACGCGAATAAGGAAAGAGTTTATTTCTGCATTTTGAAAAGAGATGCTTAAAAATAGATCTGTGTGTCTTATTTGAAAGTCTAAGAGGAGGCTTTCTCTGAAAGAAGGAAAAGGCAAGAAGAAAGGGAGAGCTCCTCACAAACAGCACTGACATTCTTCAAGCAGAAAGGTTATAGTTTATTTATGGCGTTAAAAACTTCAGTTGGAGTCATCATTTTAAAAAGCAAATCACAGAGCGGTAAATGCCAAGGAGGTTATTAATAATAGGGGTTTTTTTTAATATAAAAAAAGGTGAAAGACAGTGCATTATATCAGAGCCTAATAGACAGCGTAAATCTGCACCATCTGCAGAAGTTTGGAGGATTTTACTCTTTTGCTGTACTTCCCAAGAGTTCTGCCAAAGCAAGGTCTTAGCTGCAATTTCTTGTTGATGACAGCTTGCTGCAATTATGACAGAAACTCGTCGTTAGCATCAGCCATTTCTTGCTTTTAAGAAAACGAACAGCTATTTCATTTGTTTAAAAAAAAAAACAACCAACCAACCCAATCCTGAGAAATAACTCTGGTTTAGGAGTTAAACTGGTGATGGATTTTTCTGAGGGAAAGGATCATCTTACGGTTTCTCAAGTTATGAGTGTTATTGGCTCTATGTAACATGTCTTTTTTTTCTTCTTTTATATATATATATTTATTTATTTTTTTTGTTCTGGAGGAGAAAGGTTGCCAACTGATTAATATTTTAAACATGTAGACAACCTGCAGACCTTGCTCTCAGACTCAGATTTCTCCCTTATCCCTCCCGAAAAATGGTTTCATGGCTAAAAACTCATTGTTAGAATGTCATACTCCCAGGTGAAACACGATTATTTATTCACTTTATTTCACCAGAATTACGGACAAATAATAATAGAAAGAGTTCAGCAAACAGTTAAAACAATATCACATGTAATCTCTGTGGAGTTTGGTTAAGATTTCAGCTTCTTGCTTAAAATTATGTGGGTCAACCTTATGATGTGGGCAATGAATAGGAAAATAGGCTGCATTTCAGTAACTGAATTTTATATGTCTTATAAGAAAATACCGGTAATGCTTAGCGCAACGAAGTATAAGATGGCAATTTAAACGTTTCTATGTGCTCAAGGTACTGCAAAGCAAGTTGTAGCGTGCTGTTGTAAGCTCCTCTGGATAATTTATGGGGATTTGTTTTTATTTATTATTCAGATGAGGATTTAAATATCCCACCTTCTCATTTGAACGTGTAAGCTGAGAAACCGAAAGTTTGCTGCGAGATACGGGAGAGAAAGGAACTGAGAAAGGAACTTCCAATGGCCCCCGCGTCCTTGGCCAAGCCCCAAATCCACGATGGCTTTTTGTCAGCCTCAAACGTAAGTGTGGTTGGGACCGTGCGAGGGGGCTTGTTGTGGCCACTCCGGAGGCTGGCGCAATGGTGTAGGCTCACGTTACATCCCGGGGCTGCCTCCCTGAATGTCACCAACCAGACTTAGCACCTGCTTATGTCGGCGTAAATCCAGAGTACTCAGTCAACACTAGAAGAGCCACTCCAAAATTGCACCAGCAAAACTGGGAATGTTGGGGTTTAAGCTGAAAAAACCCCATCCTGATATAGTTTTGCTCTGGAAAATTCTGCATTACTACTCTCCGTAGGGCCCGCTTCTCTTCCCGTCAGGTTTATTTTTTCACTGGGGCTACTTTTGATATATATCTACATGACCATTGCACAAAACTTTGTACTACTTTAAATAAGCGCTGAACCCAGCCTTTCATTTTGATCATTCATTGTTATTTTCATCCCCTCCCTCTCATCCCAGGTTTCTTCTGAGTTGTATGTTAGACTCTGCTCTTGCATCTGTGAAATGCTTATGGGAAGCAACATATAGAGTACAACAGGCAAGGCAGATACGTACACCCATTCACGTCAATGGCAGCAGAATAAATTCTGGTTTGCAAATCAAAAGGAAATGGAGGATTTCTGCATATTCAGAGACCTGCTGAAGAGCCGCTTGCACAAAATGTGCTGTGCGTACTTTACATGAGATACCGACAGAAAACGTTCCCTTTGCTGGTGAATGCTGTGTAGACCTGTGGTTCAGAAAAGGCAACGTGGGAGGTGCTCTTAGTGATAAAGAGCAAAACCCAAACAAATTGGAAAGCGTTCAGATCTATGAACACACATTTGTAGAAAAACTAGTTCAGCATGTTAGATGTTCTCCATCTCTTTTGGCTTCTTGTGACTCTTAATTCTGCCTTTTCCTCCTGTTCCCTGGTGATATTCAGTATCTAGTTACCAACTTTGAGCCTCCACTGAGATCGGGGACCCACTTAGGTGCATTGAACCTGGGCCTACCTGAAATTTTCAGCTGTAATCAAGCTGGATATGTGTTCATTTTAGTGGTAAAATCTGCATCTTAAATATTTGCAAAGATACACGCATCTGTTGTAAAACCACAGATGTGTGTCTCTGCAGATATATATACTTCAGTGTGATATATGATGTTTTATAATTAAAATTTTATTGAATTTTAATATAAAAACAAATTCATACATTAAAAATTAAGTAGAGAACAAACATGTGTGGTATCAGGAGGATACAAGCTGTGGTACAGTAGGACAACAACATCTGACCCATAAAAAACGCCCTGCTTTAGTTATAAAATACCTTTGTGGCTAGGAGATTAGTGTGATATATTATTGAGGTTCCAATATTTGGAAAAATAATACCATTTTGTCACTTCCATTCATGACTAAAGAAACAGCTTCTGAAGTCCCTTTATTAAACATTCGGAAGCAAATGAGTTTAGACAGTGCAAGCACAGTCTCCCAACAAGCAGAGTAAGTGTTGCTTATGCTAGATGGTGAATGTTCTTCAGCAAACTAAATGGTTTCTTGCAGTGCCCAATGCAGCACGTTCAGTCGGGTGCTGGAGTCGTGCGAGCGGAGGATCTGAGTGCTTGAACTGAGAAATAACCCAGCTTTTGCTTGCGATCCTTACCTGGGCAAATCCCTCCAGGACATCGAGGTAAGCGCTGATGCTGCGCAGAGGAACTGACTCTCCTTAGGACGTGTGATAAGTGTATCCTACGGTGCCCAAAATGGGGGGGGGGGGGGGGGGGGGCAGAGTACATTACCAACATGTCTTAATCTTCACATCACCTTCGGGGACAAAACTGCAGTATGGAGAAAGTGGATGACCCACCCTAGGTCCCAGAGGAAGGTTGGTGGTGACAACAGCGATCACCGGATGACCCTACCAAGAGCAACTCATGGGCACCGCATTGCGCTCCCTCCATCGAAACCATTTTCTCTGTGATAAAAAGCAAACCACAGCATAGGGTGTATGCAAATGCAGGGGAGAAAATAGTACTGAAATATTTGAATGCTGTTACATAAAGGGGTGATGTGCCTTTGCCTTGAACGCTGTATTCATTTCCATTTCAAAAAAGGTATAGCCGAAATATAAAAAGTTCATAGACAGCTGATGGAAATGATTAGACAGAGGGCTAGATTTGTGCATGACGAGAGCCTGTCAAGATTGGAAGATGAATTTTGTGGCTAACAAGAATGAAAATCATAAAGAGGCATCAAATAATGAAAAGCACCCAGGAAATTGTTGAGGATACCTTCTCCTGTCACCCTTTCTGCTGATGCAAGAATACAGGAGTGGCCGAAGGACGTGGCAGGGACTGCATCTCAGCTGATGACAAGAGATGGATGTTTTGCAGATGGGTCGTAGGACTCTTGAACAAGAGTTCCAGAAGTTTTGGAGGATCATGGGTTTAAAAAATGAGCAATTAGAGATTGGGATAGCGATATTTGCATTAGATGAGGTAAGGCTAAGGGATATGTAATCTCATTCTCCATTAGCTTGCTGGGACTGAGGAAGGTGTTGCCCAGGAGTTGCATTGTCCCTTTGGGACGATGTCCCTTTTAGGGACACAGGGTTTGGTGGTGGGATGGCAGGGTAACGCTTGGGCTTGATGATCTTAAAGGGCTTTTCCAACCCAAACGAGTCTATGATTCTTTGTGGTGTCTCTTAAATCTTTTCCAAGGCTTTTGGAAGTTGTTGCCAGAGCCGGATGTGCCTCTACCACCAGCCCTCCTGTCTCCTGCACCACCACCCTGAAAGGGGAAAACGGGCCCAGCTGTTTAAAAGTTAAACTTTTAAATCAGTTCCAGAATCTCCTCTGCATCGTCATTTTTCCATCTAATTGAGAAAACTCTGCAAACCAGGTAACAGCAATATTTGGGAGCTTCACTGACGAGCAGAGACAAGCATATCGTGACTGCAGACTCCGAAAATTTGGGGCAAGAGCCTTTTTTAAGGCCCACATACAAGTGCACGCGTGCCCACATGCCTGCACGTAGACCCTGAACTTCACATGACTCTGCGCCGTCAACTTTTAACACACTTCCCCAATTAAGCTATTCAGGGCTCGCACTTAAAGAGCTGTCCACAGCTGCTGCAAATTGATTTATCCCCTGATGACAGTCAGAGTCGCTGACCAAACTGCTGGAGAGAAAGAGTTCTTTAATTTAGGTGTTGTTTTCTTTCTTACTTTTCCCTTTTTACACTGACTTCAACTTGCTTTCGCTTTATGATTAAGTCAAGGTTGCAAGTTTATTGTGTGTATCTCGGCTCCGTTTGGCATAAATAATATTTGTTTTCCTGTTTCTTAGATGGATGAATTAAAATAGGGTTTTATTCAAGAGGATGAAACATTTTTATTTGTAAAAAAAAAAAAAACCAAACCAAAACAAAACCAAAAAAAAAACCAAAACCAAAGAAGGGATTTTTAAAAGAGGACTGCTAAGACATCCCAACATTACAGATATTTTTTTAAAGGTATCTTGTTGTTTGTGCTGTGAGAATTTACTGAAAAAGGTGGTTTTCAGACTGGAAAAAGCATATTTATTCAGTCTATGAAAAGATGATGGCTTCTATCTGGTGAGAAAGGGGTATTTTCCCCTACTTCTACGTTTATGTTGTTAATCTGCAAACTCAGCGCTACATCTCAGCACGCAGCTGCGTTATGTACCATTTACAGTTTATATAAAAGGTTGCAGCCCATCCAAGACAAACCTGCGATGAAAGGTTGTGCCGTACACAGATCATCTAGAGCCCTCTCAAACGATCACTTTATGATTGCGCATACGAAGAACACACTCCTCGCTTATTTTTGGTTCGGAGAAAAAAAAAAGAAACCTGCAGAAATGATTAATAGTAAGTGTCGGTAATTTGTTTTGGAGAGGGACTGTCTTTATGTTATCACATGTCCCATTAACCTGGCAGGAGGATATTGATTACGCACAGGCTAACGAGGCTTGCAATTATTTCACTGGAAAGGATCCACAAAAAAGAAGGTAAACCCCCAAGTTTCAGATTTAGAGATTTAGAGATAACTTCTTGTAAGTCTGCAGCAAAATAATATATAGGTAAAACAGAAAAAATAAAATTTTATTAGATATTGTTTTGATCTGATATTTGATTAGATATATTGTTTTGGTGCAGCACATATTTAGCCTTTTTGCACTACATCACTGTGCAAAGAAAAACAAAAGTTCTGTGAACTCACGGTAATCCCCCCAAATCTTCCTAGATGGATGACGGTATTCGTAGAAGATACTAAATGTGTTTTATTACATTTTTTTCAAGTTGTTCCGGTGCTGAAACCTGGATGCTCTCATGCTGGACGCGCAGCTTCTGCCTTGGCAGCCGCCGCAGACAGGTCCAGCTTTCGCGTGTCGGTGTGCGGCTCGGAAGGGGGAAAGGGAATATTCTCACTCTTGCTATGCCAACGCTCTGCTGCTGACCTGGCATTTCACTCAACTTCCAGGAAAATTTGCCTGGCTGGCTCGATCTCAGCTCCGGCTGTCTTAAATCAGGCCTGAGAAAAAGCCTGCTGAGCTATCCGAGAGACTTAAAGAAAAACCTTATTGTTAATAGCAAACAACAACCTTTACACAGTGCTTTTTATGCCAGACTGTAAAATTTAATCGAGGGTTTTATCTTGCTGTAGAAATCTGGGGTTTTTATAAAAATCCCAAGTAACATGATAATTTCTGTTCAGTTCTTCTTTTAAGTAATGTCTCTAGGAATTCACTCTATTTTTATTTAGTTTTTTTCAGAGCTGAACCTGTTGAATGCTACAGGGCTCCTCCAAGGACAAATTTATTTCCTCAAGAGGCTTGGAAAAATCTTGACACCCCCCACCCCCCCCGTGATGTTGAAGACTTTTTTCACATATAACCTAAGAAAGTCTTGGGGGGAAAAGAAACCTAAAAAATCACAGAATCACAGAATCGCAAGGGTTGGAAGGGACCTTGGGAGATCATCTAGTCCAACCCCCCTGCTAGAGCAGGCTCTCCTAGAGCAATCTACACAGGACTTCATCCAGGCGGGCTTTGAATATCTCCAGAGAAGGAGACTCCACAACCCCCCTGGGCAGCCTGTTCCAGTTCTCTGTCACCCTCAAAGTAAAGAAGTTCTTCCTCATATTCAATATAATTATATTTTGGGAGAACTTAGTGAAGAACACAGCCTCTGCCACTCCCTGACCTAGGGGGAATGGGAAGCTGCACCCCAGCCAGGGACTTTTGGGGGCATTGAAGCTGTAGGGTCGAGCCATCTCCTTCAGCGTCAGATGGAGGGTAGCAGGAGCTGGCTGGAATAAACCCAGGGGACGGCCTAAACGCTCGTGTGTTTTGAAACACTTTGAGGCGTTTTTGATGCTTCTAAGAAGGAATGCAATTAGCTTTTCAATGATAAATAAATTAAAGATAGTTGATTTTGCCTTTCACACATTTGTTTTCTGCGCCTTCATAAGGGACTGCAGCCTGTTTATGATTTTCTGAGAAATTTGAGACACTTGCTCTTGCTTAGTGACAAATTCTCCCCTCTAGGCAGCACAAGAAGAAAAAAAAGGACGAAGGCAAAGACAGTGGGAACCTGAAAATGGCCAGCATGTCTGCAGGGAAAGGGGAAACCCCTCAGGATCCCAGCGGTTTTGGTTGGTTTCTGGCTGTTTATTTACGTAATTAGAGCATGTAATTCCACAACAACACAGAGAGAAATAAAAAGCAGCAACAAAGGAAAAACAAAAAAAACACACAGAAAAGCACAACCGCGTAGGTTGGTTATCAAGGACTAGAGTAAGGCTCCGGTGGACCTTCAAGGCTGCAAGCTCAGGGTGGCTTTGGCTCAGCAGCTGGCGCTCACCATCTCATCTCTGGCATGGATGGGGCTTGTCTTCTCCTGCTCAGGCATCCGAATCCTGGGCAGTGATTTCCTCCACCGCCACCACATACAGCTGAGGGAGAAGCTCCTGATGTCTGTGAGATAGTTGAGGACCATGCTTTAGAGGCCATCATCCAATGGTTTGCAATATAAGACTGGGTTTGCAATATAAGACTTGGTATTTGAAGGCTTTTATAAGCTTTTGTTTTGGACTCGATAATTATTTAATATTTTACAGCTTTGTGTTCATGCCCACGTAGGCAAAGCCTTCCTGTTATTTCAGAGTTTCAAGTAATTCAGAGAAGTTGGTTGAAGGAGGAAAGTCAATAGTTCCACCACACTGGAGGTGCTAGCAGGCTAGAATTGTAGTATTTGGAGAAAGTCTTTTGCTTTATCACAGAAACTATCTGAAGAAAAACTGCTTAAAGTAGCAAGAGTGGGGCTTGGACTTTGTACAAAAGAAAGAAAAAAATACATGTGAAAAGCAAAATTTAAGTAAAAAGTCCCTGCATAGTCAAAATAAAAGTAAAGTAATCATAGAATGGTTTGGGTGGGAAGGGACCCCCAGAGGTCACCCAGCCCAACCCCCCTGCAGGAGCAGGGACACCTTGAACCACATCAGGTTGCTCACAGCCCCGGCCAACCTGGCCTGGAATGGTCCCAGGGATGGGGCCTCCACCCCCTCTCTGGGCAACCCCTGCCAGGGTTTCACCACCCTCACTGCAAAGAATTTCTTCCTTAGATCCAGGCTAAACCTCCCCTGCTTCAGTTTAAAGCCATCCCCCCTTGTCCTGTCCCAGCTGGCCCTACTAAAAAGCTTGTCCCCCCCTTTCCTCTGGGCCCCCTTGAAGCCCTGACCGGCCGCACTCAGCTCTGCCCGCAGCCTTCTCTTCTCCAGGCTGAACACCCCCAACTCTCCCAGCCTGGCCTCACAGCAGAAGGGCTCCAGCCCTCGCATCATCTTTGTAGCCCTAAAGTTATTAAGGTTAAGGAAAAGTTTTGTTTTGAGAGTTATAAAGCTGAGGACTATAAAAAAAAAAAAAAAATTGTGACTTTTTTCCTAACTCTTCCTGAATGCAAGACACCGCTCCTGCGGAAGGTCAGTCATCAGGAACTGATCCAGGATGATAGAGGTATGTCCACGCCGTGGCTGTACAAATAATTTCAGTAACGTTATATATGACCGGTGGGAATGAGGCTGTTCCAGCTTTCTGTCTCTGTGCCGATTTCTATCATGCCCATCACTGCCGTACCTGGGGTGTGAGATCTAATCAAGTGCATTGCATTAAAGCAAGGAAATAGGGGTGGGCAACGGCCCAGCCGGCGGGGCATGCCCAGGCAATCAGAACAGCCCGGCCGCTCTGACCTGAGATTTGATAAACTGCAAGAAGTGGCAAAATGTTTTGTTTTTTTTTTTTTTTTCTTTCCTTCCTAGGTAAAACCTTTATCTGTGTGCGTGTGTGAGTCTGCAGAGCATCAAGCAGGCGGGAAAAGGGAGGACATCCTGAGCTCTTCCACCCACCCGGGGGAGAAGGATTGGTGTGGACCGTCTGCCCTGAACCACCCCCCATCACCTCGTAGGGGAGTCTGCTGGCTCTGCAAAAGGACCCACGTGGTGGAGTTGGTGCCAGCAGACTGGGCAGCGAGGCAGGTAACGAACGAGAGGGACTATGAGGAGATGTAATTAGAAATGATTTCCGAGCTGTGGTTCTCCTTCTCCCAGAGGAGAAGAGTGGGAGGGCTAGGTTCTGCAGAAACAAATATTTCAAAGGTTATGGGAAAAAAAATCTTGTAGATGGTGGTATGGAAAGTAAGCAAAGAGTAAGGTAGAAAATAAATTGGAGTTGCCTAGCGTTGAATGTCAGAAATAGTTGGAGTACCAGAAACAAGATGACAGGCAGCTGCAGAGGGTTGGACATCTGTTGATGCTGCCTACTGAGAAAAAAAAAAAGAAGAAAAAAAGAAAAAAGATTTAAAGAAAGCAAATACATGATTCTCGTTGTCATAAGAAACCAGTCTCAGTGTGCTTAACTCAGGCTTGAAGTCCCCCGACCCATCGTGAGACCGGGAGGAAGGAGCTGCCCACGTAGTTTGGGAAGTGCGTGCGGAGACAGGACAGGGCAGTGGGAAGTGGGCAAGCACGGGACCTGCGTCCCCTTGTCCTGCCCATAGTGAGCACCTTTCCTGACATTAAGAAGAGACAGTAAGTTTGAAATGACCTAAATTCATCTAAAAAAAAAAAAAAAAAAAAGAGAGAGAATTACTGATGTATATATTCAGGTCAATAACACTTTCCCCAGGTTTCAATAATCGGATCAATTATCTGAATCCAATAAAATCTTATTAAAGAAATTCAGAATTATTTTTAAAATAGCTGGCCTTGTAGTCCCTGAGTAGGTTACAAAAACGGCTATGAAGAATTACTGTGACCTACTTTCTGGGCAGTACAGATATCATTACCATATCAGAGGTGCAGTCTGATAAGACTACATGACTTCCATCTCTTATTGAAGATAGTTTGGCAAAGAACCAGCATGAAACTTTAATCTGGGTCCCCAAATTAATTTTTTTTTTTTTTTCCATAAATATCAGCTGAAATTAAAAAAGTCAAAGCATGGTATGTGGAGACGCGTTTATGTCATGGGCTGCACGAGTTGCAGCCAACGGCGGGGTGAATGTTTTGAAGAGCATGGGGTGGGCGCGAGCTTTTGCTGTCGCAGATCGCAAATGCTTGCTCAGCCCCTCGGCGGCGTGAGACGGCGCCGGGCCGGTGGAGGGGCGCTTTGCACCTACTCCCCGCTACGCTAAATGAGTTCTTGACGTGCAAGGTGGAGGAGGAGCAGGACTGCTCTATTCCGAGAGGTAATGGAAAACCTTTCAGCCTTGTCTCTGCCGGGTGAGGTTGTGTGGTTATTGTGTTGCTTTGCTAAAACTTGACTGGAAACTCTTCCTCCTATTCGTAAGCTGTTCTCTGAGACGGCAGCGCGGTGGATCCAGGCTGGGCAGGACTGTCCCAAAGGCACCCGATGGCTCTGCCAGAGCAACTCCTTCTGTGCCTTTGATACCTTGATGTAAACCTGGCCTCCACGCTGGGTGCATTTAAAAGCAGCGTTTGCTTAAGAAATATCCTTAGCCACATCAGGGCTGGGTGTGGAAGCCGGCGGGCCGGGAAACCGTGATTGCAGCAAAGCCAGGATGATCTCTGCACCGGCGTCTTTCTGACACGGCAGCCCTCTCTCAGGCAGAAGGACCACTGAAAAAAGCAGCAGCAGGTACTCGGATGGTTGGGTTTGCCTCCTTTCTGCCCTGCGCCGCGGTGATTGCCACCGGCCATGCCAGCTGTAGCTCGTTCTTGAAGGTGCTATGCTCCTGGGAAAAGCATTGCTGTTCCTGTCACAAATGTTATGGAGCTCCGTAACATTTACAAAATTGTATTTACAAAAATGCTCTGAGGGCTGGAGCCCCTCTGCTCTGAGGTCAGGCTGGGAGAGTTGGGGGTGTTCAGCCTGGAGAAGAGAAGGCTGCGGGCAGAGCTGAGTGCGGCCGGTCAGGGCTTCAAGGGGGCCCAGAGGAAAGGGGGGGACAAACGTTTTAGTAGGGCCAGCTGGGACAGGACAAGGGGGGATGGCTTTAAACTGAAGCAGGGTGGGTTTAGACTGGAT
>NW_009259037.1:1040158-1084157 GCF_000687185.1 Egretta garzetta | reverse complement strand
ATGCATTCGCATCCCCTCCTGCCCAGCTCAGCCCGCTCTCCCCCTCCTCGGTGCCTCCTGGTAAAGCCGGGCAGCCCTCACCCGCCTGACCACAGCTTTGGGGGCGAACACGGCACCGCCGGGGCGAGGAAGAGCAGGGAGCGGCAGTGGGGTTGTGGGATGTCCCACGCGGGACCCCTCCGCTGGCGGGGGCAGTGAGGAATGGGGGGGGGACAGGGCATTTTTATCAGTTAATTAGAAAGCCGAGCCGGGAGGAGCCCGTGCCGTTGGGCTGCTCTCCGCTTTGAGAGCGCACAGGAATCGTGGTCCCAGCTGCCAAAAGCCGGCCCCGCTCGCGCAGACCAGCCGGCAGAGTCGGGCCCTCCTCCCTTCGAACCGGCTGGCTTTGATCTCCCCCGTATCAAACCAGTTGCAGCCTCAGTAGGATGGTGGGAGGCAGCAGGTGCCGCGGTAGTTAGTGGTGGCGTGTGGCTTAGGGCAGGCACCTTATCTCCGCGCGGTGCAGTCAGCCTCCGATCCGCGGCGTGACATCAAGGCAGGTCCGACCGACTGGCGCTTTAATTAGGAGGCTGAAATTATAATATTATGTTAAAGAACAAAGAGTCTCCAAAGAAAAATATGTGCCGCATATCTGACAAAGATAAATTGGATTATTCAAAATATTCCTGATGAAATGTTACATTTTGCAACTAATTATCAATCTGTTTTATCTCCAGACCAGCTGGGCATTTTTGTGCATGCAAGACCTGCCTTACCAATGATCTTAAGATGTCACTGTAGCGTTTACATCTTTTATTTCAAGATTTAAATAACTAGGAAGTAGCTAATGTAATTCACTGCTGAGAAGAAAGGCTAGTTAGTTGAATGCTTTCCAAAGTGATCTTCTCCTAATGAACTTCTTTGGACTGTGAGTAATGAGGCTTTATTCAAAAGATGTTTAAGGGAGATTTTTATAACGTCGTTTTTAAAGAAAGAGCAATATTTAATACATTTAAAATATCTTTATTAATCCTATACCGCCTCATGTAGCGTTAAAGCATTGTGAAAATTCGGTATTGTTCTTCCTGAATGCTACTTTCGAGATGAACAGGTTCTAGCTGAAATGGAACTGCAGCGATCAGGCAATTATCTCGTAAATGTTCAGTGATATCTTACAAATTGCAGTCTGACATGATTACAGCGCCATTTTGCTGTAAAAGCATGTATTGTTTAAGTATATTTATATATCATAGCAGTACATAACTCCCCTGATCCCTAGTCAGACGCTGTACCTACCTACAAGCAATGTGCTTCCCTACCTCTCTTATAGCTTGCCATTTGGGACAGCTATACCTGGATTAATCTACTGGAGGTGTCAATAAAATTTTCTTTTGTGTGTGATTTTGTGGTAGTTTCGAACTGGAATAAGAGCAAATACCCAATAGGTTCCCTTCAACAGCAGGTTTCTGCAATATGTTGTGGTCTTGGTGACGCTATGAAGCCAGAAGTTCTGCTGGAACGGTTCTGGCAAAGGTCGCTTTTATGGGACTGAACTGACGGGGTGGCCAAAAATAAAAATTAAATCTCTGAGTTGAGGTTTTCTTGGCCAGTTGCTAGGAAGGGAGAACAATAAATGTATCTGAGCATTCCCCCACACTTTTGATTAACTAATGAAGTGTAATCACTGGGCATGGGCTGATCTCATCCTTCAAAAAGGTTGACTCCCACTGCATATGGGAACCTGACTGATACACTCTGTGATCACACGTTTCTGAAGCTAGCTTTATTTACAGCAGAGGACCCGCTCAAAAAAGGACTACTGAATTCTAGAACTTTTTTTTTTTTGCTTTTATCTCCCAGTAGTTCAATTTTGAACTCTATACTCAGCTTGTCAGAGTTTTCCCAAAGTAGGAACTGAATAAGAAAGCAGGATCTGTTCTCGTGGGGAGGCTTTTTTTTTTTTTTTTAACTCCAGATAACTCTTTCTGGTTATGGATGCAGAGGAAAATCCTGATGGTGGTACTCGTGTAAATGGTCCCTGTCCACATAGCGTAGTGAGTGGGGAGCAGATCTCTGCCCATGTAAGAAAAGCCAGTAAGTTCATCTGGGCTGCTTGGCTGCAAAGTAGGCTAGTAGCATCAGAGGCGGTGAGCTTCTGTTCCAGTTGACTTGGGCTGGAATACAACTTGTTTCCTGGAGCCAGGTCAAAAAACATGGAGAGTTCAGCCGGTGGCACATGGAATAAAACCAAATCAGTTTGCTCAGTTCATCATTTTTCTCTTGCTGTTTCTACAGAGTAAATTGTGTCCCAACTACTCGTATTAACTGCTCCTAACATCTTCCACTCCATTATATAAACAAATGCTTTCTGCCTTTTTAATCAGGGTCTTCCTGAAAGCCGCTCGCAACGTCCTCTACCCTTCCATGTGCTGTCAAGGACTGATCCTGCAAAGAGCCGTGCGCCTCCTGAGAGGTGCTCGGCACACTCACTTTCTCCCCAAATTCCTATGAGTTAAGAGTGGTCAGCATCTGGCAGGATTTGGCCCTCGCGTTGCACAAAAATCTCTTTCAGTTTGAATGTTTCATAATGTATGTTTAAATAGTCACAGCTAGCAAAGAACTTTGATGAGGCAAAGGGGTAATTGGATTTTCTTGTTCTATAATTAAAAAGGTATATATTACATCCACATTAATACCAAAAGAGTTCATCATGATCAATGTTATTACAATGAATACCAAAGGATTTAACAGTGATTGGCCACTTAGTTTAAAGGGTACCTGAAATCATTAAATTGTTTGCTGGAGGGCTTATGAAGGCCTATTGGATCGCTTGCGACTAAATTTTTTTTTTTTTTTTACTACTGGCCTGCAATGTAAGGTTTACTCTTACAAAGTAGGAGCAACAGGGTGATCATTTTCCTTTATTATTCCCTTATTGACTTCCAGTTAATTTTAATCTTTGCATTAACTGACCTCTATTAAGCATGCCATGTATCTGATTACACTGTCAAGGTTGAGACCGGAATATGACCTATTGCACCACGTCAATTGTCCTTCACTGAAGCCCTTAGTGTTAATCAAGAGAGGAAGATTAAAAGAGATCAGAGCTACCAGCCTGAAGTGTATTTTGCATTTGACTACACCTTTCTACCAGCGCACGGGTATTGTCCTAGAAAAAAAAAATCAACGTAGGGTTTTTTTCTCAAATGTCTGCAGGGAGAAGTTCTCAAGGTAAGGTTATGTATGCAACCTTAGCTCTATCCTTAGACATTTTAACAGATCCATAAAATCATAAATTAAGTTATCTCATACTGGGTTTGGACAAACACAACCTATGTCTTTTCTGCGATATTAAAATGCTCACGTTTAATTTTGTTCAGTTCTGTATGGGTATGAATCAGTTTAATTATCTCTCAACGTGTCTTGCTCACCTTAGGTCGTTGGGTAGGTGATAGCTGACCCTTCATCAACACGTGAATGTTTGTCCAGGTTTTGAGTCAGCTACTCAGGCGGTGTTGGGCTTTGAGCAGGATTTGGGTTTGCAGAATTCTTCGTGTTAAAGCAACGACACTAATTTTTATCAGTTTGTGCATTTAAAACAGGTTTTAGCAGGCCACCTTCCCACCTAAGTGAAACTCAGAGCGCAAGAATGAGTTATGCGTTCAGGATGTGTGATTTTTTTAAAGATGTGACCTCGTTGAAATCAAAACCAGTTTTTCTCACAGCGTTCAGTAACACGTCATTTGGCTGAACGTTATTTTTCTGCCATATTTCACCTTACTACTCCCAGCTATTGCAGTGGTAGAGTGATTCCAGAGGAACTGTTTTTACTGTCATGAAGAAAATATACAGCATGAGCAACTGAAAGCTATATTGCTACCTCAGCTTTTTGTGGTCACGCTCACATTAATAACCGTAAGTGAAACTTAACATAACACTGATGTTTGTAAACTTTTCACTTTTAAACAACGCTCTGCTTCTGAGCAGGTGATTGACTTCCTCTGTTTCTTGGCTTAGCTCACTGTCAGTCCACTTCCCCAAAAATGTCTTTGCAACGTGAAAGAATTTTCCCGAAGAAATTTGCAGATGCAGCGAGGAAAATAGATCAAAGACTGCGTGAAAATATATTTCTCTCAGTTCTAACATCTTCTCCATGTGAATCATGATACAGACAAATTGTCAGGTCCTCAGCAGAAAGGTGGCTGATCAATAATCAGGATACCTTCAGTTGGTTGTGTGCCCAAGCATTGTTGCCTTTTACTGGAAGAGGGTAGCTGGCTTTGCAGGTATCTTCTCGCTGACAAATCTTTTATTGACCTGGAGTTACTATTCTGAGGGCTTTTAAAAAATAGTTCTTAAGCTTATACAAAAAGCCATGGGTTTAGCTCTTCTGAAAGGTTTTCACATTCATAATAATGGTATTTATTACTCTTCAGTCCTTTGGAACCCCTTACCAGATCAGAAGGCACAGGTACCTGCTTTTGTTACCTCTGCTGCAGGTGAGCACATGAACATTTTCCGGGCTGGAACTGGGAAATGTTACGGAGCGCTAGAACCCGGAGGGATGATAAATAGACATGTCAGTATTTAACACTAACCAAAAGCATTTGAGACCAGATTGAACTAATTTTACTAGTAGTTAGTGTAATTAAATGTTTTCGCCAGGATGGAAAGTCATGGTTTGATTTTGCAGTAATTTGCTTGACAAATATCAGATGTTAAAATAATTAAAGCTTAGCCATTTATATTTAATCTCAAGTGGATCCGTGAAAACAAGCCTCTAAATTATATCAGATTCATATATTAATTGACTCATGGATTTTAAGACCAACAGGGACTATTATGGTCATCCAGTCTGGCCTTCTGCATAAGTGGTCATGAAATTCCACCAAGTAATTCATGCATTCAACAGCTATTTTTAGAAGAAATCCATACAAATTGGAAAACTTACGATGACTTTGTAGCCTTCGTTATCTTATTACATAGAAAATCTGTAGAAATACAGAAGCTCTAGGTGAGCATGGAAAGATAAGGTTGTGCACAGTTACAACTGTTCTGGGGTTATTCCCCAAGCTTTTGCAGTCCCGTTGAAGTGATTTTTTTAATACTGCTAAAAGGGAAAGCATCAAATTGTCTTTCATGTTAGAGCCAAAATAAGGCTCTTTGTGCAATTCTGACAAAGTTATAAAGATGAGCTTGGTTTCCAGTCCACGTTCTGTTCTCTGTGTTCACCCAATGTGACCGTAGCTCTGCTGTACTATTTTTACGGTGTGTCAATCACAGAACAATTTTGACCTGAAATAGAGGTTTGACTTTGCTGTTCGTCAGACACCTGTGTTACGAAGTCACGTAAATAATTTTACTGAATTACTGTTAAATTCAAATCAGTAATTATAAAATGCAGTAGTGTTACTTTATTCTTTTGGTAAACCACCCTATTTTTCCTGTGGTGAATCCAAGCGACTCCAAATGGTTAAACCGTAAATTGCTTTGTACAGGTGCAATTTTGGTAAAAAGTTAATTTTATTGTGTTCAATTCTCTTAACGTGTTTTGAAACTTTACAAACCAGAAATTCTGAAATCATTGTTGAAAGAAATTCCGAAATTATTGTTGAAAGCTACACACGTATTGTGTCGAGAAAACATTATATATGAATGCAGGTAAAAAAAAGAAGTACTGACTTCTTCCTGAATATAAATATGTTATTATACATTATGTTACTATAGTTTAAAAATGTCACCTCTTCTGTTCTAGCAGGCTTATGTACGTGACTTCACCCTTGATCTACAGATGTAAAAAACCACCGTCCTTGAAGCTGAAAAAGAAGGTAAGTTGGTGTTAAAGTCAGAGACAGTATGGTCAGCTAATTGGTAGGTCAGCTGTTGCTGTCTAAAATGTTCTGAACTGGCTTTGAACATATTAAATGAATAAATATATCGGTAAGAAAAAAATAACTATGAAACCAAACCTCTTTCTAGCTAAGGAATCCAACAGATGCTTTTCCAAGTGAGCTGATCTTTTGGGAAGACCTACTTCAAAATCTTAAAATCCTCACTTTATTTTTTTTTTTTAAGTATCCCCAGCCTACACAAAGCTTCACAAGCCTGGACAGTTTGTTTAGCTTTCCTAGGAGCTTGTTGAGCTTAATTTCAGTGTAGGGGATCCCAAGAGCATTTAGCTTTTATAATCAATTCTACATGTAGAAGCTTATTCTTAATATAAAAATGACCGGTTAGCTCATAATAATGTCAGTTTATTGGGATTCAGGTCAATAATAGTATTTGTTCTCTAGATAGAAGAGTCACCTCCAAACCACTATGACATTCATTAATTTGATCACTGTGCTTTAGGCATACAGACTTAGCAAAACGGGAGTGACCCAACTCGGAAATGCTTCCGCTGCGTGGCCTAAGTTCTGGTCTGAAAAATAGTTCTATCGTATAGAGGCTGCCATCTACTTGGATTAGACACGAAAATTGCACAGCTCTTCAGATCTTCAAGGGAAATCGAGAATGATTTTAAAAAATATGTGTTTATGCGTCTTTATGACTTAAATCACAGCATCTGTATTTATATCTTTTAAGGCACTGAGCATCTGTTCTTTCTCTTCTAAGATGTATAAACAGGTATGCCTTAGCTTTCCATAAAATATACCTTATTTTCACAAGTCTAACAGATGCACTGTGGCCAATTACAAGGCATCTTTAAGGCAGTCAGCTCTGCTTGTTCTAATCAACTTGCTGCATGAACTGGAGCACCAAGGGATTGGCGAGAGTCAGGAACAGCATTTAGCACTTTACTGACCTTGAGTCCACCTTTTCAGAACTCCTTCTGGAACTAAGATTTTTTCCAGCCATTTTCAAGTGATTTCTTCCACTTTCTCCTGAGACTAAAACACTTGATTGACCCATGATGTTAGGAGAAATTCTTTCACTGGAAAAGAAAATTTGTTGGTAGTCCTAGACATGAAAATATTAATGAACTTTTTTTTTTAGTGGCTAGAATTAAAAACTTCAAAAAGTTTTCAACGTGTCTAACATCTGTCTAGACTCCTTAACAACAGGTATTTTGGAATTTTTTCATTGTGAAGGAAGATACAGAAGGAAACATGCAAGGATGTCTATAAATAGTTAGATATTGAATTTTAAATGTGATTTTTAGCTGTATTTTGGCCTTGTAGATACCACAATTGTATACGTGCGATAGCGCTTTGTCTCATTTGAGAGTTGCTAATAACTGGGAAATGGTTCTTGAGAACTTCTGAAATTACATCAAGTAGAAAATTAAGGGCTTTCAAGTAGAAAATAAAAGCTTTTATAGCTGAGATCATAATAAATTATTTCTCAGCATTCCTTAGGAAGAATAATGGAGCTGAAGTTTGTACCGCATGTATACTGTTACCCCCTGTATACTGTTACTTGATAACTCTCTGGCTAACGGTACCTACATGAGAACACGACTCCCCAAAGAGATGTGATGACTGGACACTAAATAAGTTAACACAGGGTAAGGCAGGTTTTTTTTTTATTTCTAAGACGTCACAGTTACATCTTATACTCTTGCTTAAGCTTGGTAGACTTCGTGTGGCATCAAAAAAGTAACGGTGTCTCTGCTTTAAATTTAGAACTAGTCCACACTGAATAAACTAAGTGGTAGAAATGACTCTCACAATTGATCTATTTTCTAATAGCAAAATTAGAAAAATTAGAATTACCAGTTTCCATAAAGGAAAGCCAGGAAAAAGAAAAAAAAATATGTTTTTTTTCAAAGTATTCAAAAGTATTTTTCATATATTCAAAGGTTAACATTATTTTGAGACATTTACCTATTAATTATTTTCCACATGACATCATCAATCGATATAAAAGATGTATACCAAAGAAGATATTCTACAACAGTAATTTTTTTGGTAGTTGTATTGTGGTTAATCACGTTTCATGTTACCCTGTTAATTTAATCTCTCAATTCATTAGACAGGAATTTTTTCTGTTGAAATGTATCAAATTAACATCCAAAGATGCAACTTAACCACACTGGAGCATGAATTGTAATTCTGTTTTCTGAAATTCTGGATCCTGAAAGGTTAAGCTCTCTCCGTAAATTTCCTCTTATTTCTCTTTAAAAATTGTCCCCTGGCCCAGTTTTAGTTTTTGCTTGGTTTTGTGTGGAAAAAAAAAATGGACCAAACACTGAACTAATCAAAGTTTAAGATGAACACTTGGAAAGAAGATATGTAGGGCTTCCTTTCTTTTAAAACTTATATTTGGGACTCTGTATTTGTTTGAATAGTTGTCTTGGCTGGATGAATTATGGGTTGCTAGGTATTCATCCCCCAAAACGTCTACAACCTATGGCTTGCCATCGGCCTCTGGGTGCTAGTGAACTACGGTGTTAATTTTATTGGTCAGAGGGATTTCCTCCTTCTGGTCACTTTTCCGTTCAAATAAACAGTGTAACACCCAGGACCCAGTTCAGACCTCAGCTGCACTGACAAGATCTCTTCTGCGGCGCATAAAATGGGGTATGGCACGTACAGTATATGTTATTTAATTTTACAGGCTGAACAGTTATTCTCTAATCCCCTTGCTCTGCTATGTCAGAAAGCAAGACTTGATGGTTTGCCTGGGTTTCTGTGTTAGAGGGGTGATCCTGGGTCAGTAAAACAAACACACAGATGAAAAAAAGGAAGCCGTAAAGTTGCAGAATAGTTACATGCCACTGGCAAGTTCATTGTGGTTGAGAGAGAGATGAGTTTTATAGCTTAGGAGAAAATCCTATATGCATCCCAGCAATGGAGTAGGATTCCAGTTTATGAACACGTGGTACAAAAATTTGTGTAGCTTTTGGTGTGTTGTTTAATCTTGTTGCTCATCTGTAAAATGAGAATATCGATCCTTATCTCTCACCAGCTCCTGTGAGGTTTTTAAGAGTATATACAAAGCACCTATGGATCAGTGTGCTCTACAGAGATGCTTTAGAAGTGCAAAATACTTTTAAATGGTGCAGATGTATGTTCTGATGAGTTGTGTTTGAGGGTTAATTCACCTAATGGTACTCCACTTTTTACAGAGAGGATGCTTGGGGGCTTGCCACGCTGCCTTGCGATGGAGCTAGCAGCATCTACTTGAAAACAGAGCTGGAAAAGTCAATTCAGCTATTGCTCAGGTTAAAGCGAGGATTGCACTGTTATACCTTTAGTTGTAATTCTGAGGACCACTCCAGTTGAATGCAGACTGTATTAATGTGCATCAGTTATCCATACACTGAGTCAGTCAATGACTACATTGATCCAGTCCTGTGTTTTCTGTCAGAGGATGCCACAATGAGGCAATAGAAATCATTAGGACCTGTGATATTGAAATCCTCTTGGTGCTGGCAGACATGGAGCTCACATTTCACATCCTGTTGCAGCATCGCAAGAGCAGTCATGCCTAGAATTTCGAGTTAAAGTTTTTGTTTATATTTGTGTTGAGCGAATACACCATTTTGTTCCTTTCCTTTGTACTTCGGTTATTTCACCGAGATAGTGTCATGGTCTGTGAAAATGGACATCACCTATTTTCTCAGGTGTTGAGTGTGATAACGGGGTATGACATTATATAGTTTCTTGCTTTGGTGCTTGATTTCTACTGACTGGACCCTAAAGACCATCCTTACTTTGCTCTACAGATTGAGAGTGCTGTACCGTGTGACAGATTAGCATTTGCATACTCGGTTACAAGATATATGATTGTGCATGCCTGAGAAAAGTTGGAGCTTGCTGGTAAACCCAAAAGCTTCCTCTGAAGGTCCAACACAGCTCTACCCTCTTGTAGGGTTTCAAGGTTATATGGTTTCCTCTTCTTGAGGACTCTGGCCTCCTTAGAAGGTGTCACAAACATTTTAGCGTTAGCCAGGGTTTTTGAACCCCTCACTTTTTCCAAGAAGCTTTTGCAAATGGCAGAGTGTCTGGACACTTACTAGGCTTCCAGAGTTGGTATCTTGTTCATCAATAGTAGTAATCTGGTCATTACAAAAATGTTTTTGAGCCCTTCTACAGATGGCAAAGCAGAGGCACGGAGCAGAAAACAGTCCTTGTTCCAGTCTAAGCATAAAGAGTCTAGTACGAGTAGAAAATACAAAGAAATGATGTGACACTTACTGGTTAACATAATACAGGGTAGTTTTAGCAATCTGCAGCCTCGTTATTGTCAAGTTCTTTAGTATATTCATAAAGGGAGAAGGTGAATAAAGGTCTAGCAATGAAGAGTTGGAGGCATGAATCAAGCAGCGTTCAAAAAGCTGCAAGTTTAATTTGGAGAATATGGCTAAGGAAGAAATGGCAGAAGTGAAAACGGCGGAGAAGTTGGAAGTGGAGAACGCTCACCCAGTCACACAAGTAACGCACCCCGCTAAATACACCAAGTAACATATGCTCATAAATCTGATTGCAGGAAGCTGAGTTGTCAACAGGTCATTCCCATTTTCAAATAAGGTTTGTCCTTGCAGGTTTTCTTCACACCTCTCCTGATGGCTGCAGGATTAAAACTATAAAAAAGCAAGTTATAGAAACAAATTGAAAAATGCCAACCCTCCCTCTAGCTTCAAGATTCCTTCTGCAAAAATTGCTAAACAACAACAAAAAAAAATCCTCCCAAGAAGAACATTGCTGACTTGAGGGATGGAAGAACCAGAGTGATTCCTTCTGCAAAAATTGCTAAACAACAACAACAACAAAAAATCCTCCTAAGAACAACATTGCTGACTTGAGGGATGGAAGAACCGGAGCATGGGTGCTTTAGGAAATGTGTCAGGCTATTGGTAGGTTATGGAGCTGATTCAGCTAATCTGAATATATTAGGTGGCAGTCTCTATGGTCTAACCAGCCTGAAAATGGCAAATACTCCTTTCATTTCCTGCAGTGGACCTGAAGACGTGTTACAAGGCAGCTTTTGCTAGATGATCCTGAGATAAACAGAAACTTCATAAGAAAAGCTGTTCTTCACGGAAACTCCACCGCAAACCCAAGGACTTTTGGATAAAGTTTTGTTAGCACGCTGTTAAGGAGCAAAACGTTATTGAAGGCATTGACATTCAGGTGAAACACTAACCCAAAATCTTGACCCTTTGTTACTATTAAAGACCCCTTGGCACTTTTCACGAGAGCAGAGGTGTGAGCCCTGGTGTCCTGGCCAAATTCCAGCTTGGGTAATTAAATTCTGCCTTCCTAAAATCCCCCCTGTAGTTTCAGCCGAGTACAGTATTCTTCATTTCCTCTCCGAAACTGCTGTACAGAATTGCTTTGTGCTGGTAAACAGCTGCCACATCTCACCCCAGAGGAATTGCTGCATTTCGGTTCTGAAGCTCTCTTTTCCTCTCTCTCTTTCTCTCCCCCCCGCCCAGGCGTACAACACGGTATTGCCCTGGAGCACCGACGAGCATCCCTCCTTGCCCATTTCGGTTCTGAAGCTCTCTTTTCCTCTCTCTTTCTCTCCCCCCACCCAGGCGTACAACACGGTATTGCCCCAGAGCACCGACGAGCATCCCTCCTTGCTGGCGGTGTTGGAGGCAGTAAGCGTGCAAGGCGCGGCGAGGCAAGCTCTGTCTCTGCAAAGCAGCCCCAGACCACGTTCCCCTCTGCTATTGCAATATTAGTAAGCTGTGCTCAGCTTTAGGAATTTAGACTAAAAATACCTTGCTATTTCTAAAGAGCTGGGGAGCTGAAGTGTGTTGGTGGTGCTGCTACCCTTGATTTCTAGATATTGGTCATACCTGGTAAATGGTTTCATTTTCTTTGCTGAGGAAGAAATCTTGAGTCCACTTCTACTGGGGCTTGTTAAGCTGTTGCCTTGGGGGCCAGTTGATCAGTTGTTAAGTAGTAAGCAGCTTTGGCAGTCAACAGGCATAGGATCCCCTGCAGCTACTCCAGCCTGCCTTTCCTATCATTCTTTATAGAGGTAGCAGAGCATTGTCTTAGATGTGCAATAATGATAAAATACGAACAGATATTGTTCATTCAATTTTGCATGTGCGGGTATCTTAGAAAAGTGTGTGGCATCTGTCGGGACGTACGTGTATTTACTTGTCAACAGTGGCTATGAAAGTCCTACTGAGAATTTTTTACAGATTTGTTTTTTTGATGATAGATCACAAACTCTAAGTGAAAAGTTAACAGCCTGAGAATCGCGTGAGCTGTACCTGAATGCTCCTCGGGTGTTCAACCTGGCTGTTATCAGCCAGCTTCAATTCACCATGAAAAACTATGAAAAAACTATGGCAGGGATTACAAGGGGTTTTTTTCTAGGCACTCCGGCAAAAATCACAGCCAGGCCACAGAGATCCATGCTTGGCACAGGGCAAACCTGACACGCTTTTATCTGACAGCAAGGAAGTTCTTCAGCTGTAATGTCTTCTCTGAATTGTCATATCAAATCCTGCATTCTTATTTACTCTCTACTGTGTTGTCACACACTTGCATGAAAGGTGCGATATGTTCTAAGTATTGGGGAAAAAAAGCCAGCTTTGTCATTTCTCTGTCTCAAAAACATTTCAGCGGTTGCAGAAATATTTGTTTACTAATCCATGTGCACGTCAAGAAATTTTGTCCGTCTGATTTTTACTTCCCTAAGTACACCAGGAATGATTCAAAGCAGGCTCGACAGATTTCTACTTTTCAGATGCCAGTAGGGTTTTTTAAAATGTATTTTATGCTGGGGTTATTTTGTTTGGTTTTTTGGTTGACTGAATTACCTATATTCCTTGAAATGGTGTTTAGTAATTCTCAGCGACTGCAGGGATGCCTACTGGGAAGTGGTCAACTGATCACAACAAACCCCACTGACTCCGGGCTCTCCTACTGCTTTAACTCAATTGCACTTTCTTATCCAAAGCCACATCTCTTAGGAAAATCCCAGAAACGCTGTTTGCTGTGAAGCATGGTTTTAATATTATCACAGCTATTTGAAAAGACAAAAGATTAGAAAGACTATTTGGTACTGAGCGAAGAAACAGTTTCAAGGGATGGATTTACCGAAAACAAGGCTCACATTTGCTGCTAATGTTTTCTTCATAGCCTGTCTTCAGCTAACAGATTTTCCCCTTGATGCTGAATGTGGCTTCTATGGATACGATAGGGGATGTCCATTCTTCATCTGTGTCTTGATCTCCTACAGCCTGTAAATAATTACAGGTAAAATGGAAGCTTGGGGATTTTTTTTTTTTTTTCCATTTTGACCTATATAGATAATACATTGTTGGGATTCAAAGCTCATTATATAGTCAGATAGGGAAGTTTGGACATGATAGTTAAAAGACAGATGGATTTTAAAGAAAGCTGGATGCTAAAATCAAAGTCCACAGAGCTGGGGCTCTGAACTAGGGAACTCTGAAGGACTATGAACCTAGTTATGGTTTTGCAGCAAGAAATACGATAGAAATAGGCCATTTAGTCTAAATAGCTGATATTTGCCACGTGTCATGACATATGATGATATATTGTTACCCATACTCGCCGAAAAGAGATCAGGCAAGGTTTTCAGAAGTGGTTAGTAATCGCCCCAGTTCACTCTCTGCATGCCCAACGTGAAATCCGCAGGAATGATGGGCTGAGCCCAACTCATTCCACACGGGAAAGGACAGGGTTTTAATGATGAGTGCCACCTCCTTTTGGAGGGGGGTACATGCCCGAGGCTTCTGCATGCCTGCACACTTACGCTTATCTGCTGTTGGTTCCTCTGAAAACGACCCCTCTTCCTCCTCTTCAACCAGCTTCTCTACGAAAGCACCAATATCAGGTGGATAGCAAGGAGTTGAAGGTAGACGATGGAAATACTTTAGTAAGAACCACAAATTAAAATAGTTAAGGGTGCTATATAGGCAGAGATCTTAATTTCTAAATTAGGATCGTTCTTTGAGGCTTCCTGCCTTCCTCTGCAGTGACTTTCTTCTGGAGCTGGTTCTTTCTTAATGGAAACACCACAGCAGTTTGCTCCTTGCCACACAGGAGACCTCCAGCAAATCTATTAATACTCTGCAGCCAAATCATTCAGATGCCCTGTCTTAGGACGGCATCTTCTTTGTTTCTGCCTCTGAACGAAAACTTTCTTTTTCATTTTTAACACAAAACCCAGCAAACAAGATTCTCTGGTTTGGTGACTTTAGCCCTGCTGATGGCAGGAATCACAGCCTAGAAAGCAGAATCCTCTGCATGTTGGATCTTCGATACATCAAACGACAATTTTGGCATTGTTTTGAGAGGGTTAACTAAGATTAATGAGAAAAGAAACATGAAGCCATGGAGGATCAACATTACAAATCAATGACTGAATAAATTTAATGTGTATTCCAGCTGTACTTTACCTGGCATGAGGCTGATTCTTAAGAGTGTATCTTTTATGCTCCTAAATAACCCACTAAGACAGGAACACAGCTTCCACTTTAATAATGCTTTATTTAAGGT
Organism: Egretta garzetta; assembly: GCF_000687185.1. Classification (NCBI taxonomy): domain Eukaryota; kingdom Metazoa; phylum Chordata; class Aves; order Pelecaniformes; family Ardeidae; genus Egretta; species Egretta garzetta. The sequence goes on along the minus strand of NW_009259037.1, from coordinate 1,069,740 downwards.
TTATACAGTAGTCAATGTATTGATTTAGGAGGAATTTGTAGAATAAAAAAAGAATGTTTAATAAGGTACAAATAAACTCCCCCAGCTTTCTCCGTTCCCCATCCTTAAGATTTGCAAACTGTAACTTCAGTCTTTTAATTCTGGGAAACAAAGTCATTAGAAAATAAAACCAGACTCGCTGGTAGTCAACGTTAGTTTGAACCTTAGACTTTGCATGGATGAAGTAACTTCCTTGAAAGGTGAACTCTTTAAATTGTATAGCTTTGTCTAACACCATTCAGTAAGTTTTGAAAGCATCCCTTGTAGCAGCAGATGAAAAGAGAATGCATATTTTATTTATTTATACCTAATTATTGCTTAGAGCTAGGAAATGCGACCTGTGTCTTTGCGAATTAGATCCTTTGTCGTTAAACTTCATGATGGAGATGGCTTGCTTTCTTCCTTTAATCAAAGCGATATTACCCTTAAATTGCCTCTTAAAATTGCCATTTGTCTAGCACATCTGACGAAGTTGCTTACCTCCTGATAATTACACGTATAAAGCCAGCGACAAAGGGAGACCTTTTACATGTCTGAACGGTTTCGCAGTCCAGCCTCATAATCAGATTCCAGAAATTGAACTTGCAGAAAGTTTGTGCTAGCCTTGTGGATTTTCATTTCAGATGTTGTCAACTCAAGGGCATTTGGACCAATCAATATCTGTCTGTCTTCTCGCACAGAGAAAGTTGGCTATTAGAAAAGAGAGGCTTACAGCAGGCTCAGCCAATACCATTAGCCCTAGCCTAAGGGCAGTTGTGTCCATGTGCCGGGGTAGGCACCTGCCCCCTCCCCTCCCCCACCATTAAGAAGGCCACTGGGGATGTCATTTGGACATAGCGGGCAAAGAGCACTTCTTTATTCTTTCTCTTTTTTACACCCAGACTTCACCAAAAATCAATAAATCTGTTCTTTGCTTATTTTCAGAACTTTACTTCAATATAAGCAAGGACTTTCCTTCCAGCTACAAACTCCAGTAGCACCAAGTCAGGGATTTTGTGTGTGTGCGTGTGTGTGTGTGTGTGTGTATTTTTTATTTTCCTTTCTCTGTGCCAATTTGAGAAATAATTGGAAATAATATCCACTGTTTCTTCTTTTCCCTGTTAAAGATTTTTTAGAAGAAAGACCTTGATCTGCTGACTCTTTTCATGATTCAGCACTTGATTTTTTCTCTCCTTGCTGCCCTTTTACTGCTAATGGTTTTGTATGATGAGGTGATGAAATGTTTCTTTGTTTTTCAGTCAACAAGGTTTTCTCCATATTGAATTAGGTTCTGCTATCTTCTGCATCAAGGCACTATTAGCGACGCTGCTGTTGATAAGTCTTTAAATGTGAAACCATTACCCTTCAATTTTAGGCAGCCTTTATGTATTGGGGAACCAGGTATGTATTCTGGGAAGGCATCAAGCACAAGCTTGAACGTTATGAGATTATTTTTTGAAAGAAACATTTTTTTAATCTACTCTTTCTATAGAAAAATAAAGATAAATTAAGGGATGATTGAACTCAGTGACCTAATGACCAAACCAAGTGGCAATGGGTGTAAATATGGAGCCTGGATGTTAAGAAACCTGCAAGAAATGCAGGCAAATACTCATGGGAGGGCTATTCACTGAGAAAATGATGACAAGGGACAAAAGGAGAGGACAAAAGCAGAAATGGAGTTGATGTGTACAGAGATAAAAGCACTGTAGAGATGGTCCACCAAAAAAAAAGAAGAGAGAGTTTGGAAGGAAAAATTTAGGAATAAATCTTGAAGACTGAAAGCGATTGGCCAAAACTAGTGGAGAGCGCTAGTGGCAGCAATTTAATTTAACAGATCTGTTAACAGAGTTGATCTAAAACGAGCTTTAATAGATACACTAGACCTTGTTTATTTGGCTATGAGAAGTCAAAATGGAAAAAATTCCTGGAAACAGGAGTATCTCGTCTTCTGACCAAAAATTCTGGTCACATAATGCAATCCGTTGAAGACTCAGTCCTGGAAGTCCCAGAGCTGGGATGACATTTAATATTTTGATCTTAAAGAAAGTAATGAATAGTTAGGCAAATGCATCTTTTCCACTCTGTGATTATATTGTCCTCAAGCAACTGAGGAGCTTTGTTTAAATAAGAAGCCTAAGATTTGTCTCAAGTAATAACGTAGTGAAGCTCTGTTAAAGTCAGCAAAGCTGCACTGGTTGAGACTGACTGCAGACCTGGCCTGAAACCGCCAGCCAGTAAGGAGAACTTGGCCAGGAAAGACCTTGCTAAATTCCTGTAAGTACAATATTTGGGTACTTGGGAAATACCGCAGCATGAAGATTCATCTTCTGTGCTGAGTTGGGCTTGAACTGCAGAGATGGAAAGACGCACAGAATTAAAAAGAAAGAGGAGAGAGTCCTGTAAACCCATGAAGCCAGAGAGGGGAAAGTGTTGGTTGGGTTGTGTTTCACTGAGACAATTTGGCATTTTTTGGCCATTTCACTCCAAGAGCAAGCAAAGAATGTTGTTGTTAAATATTCTTCAAATGACCTGTGAGAGCTTGTTAAGGTTCAGAGCTTTCCATCACCCAAAGATCTCTCAGATAGATTTGCGGTAGAGGAAATGTGCTGAAAGTTCAGCCAAGCTCCTCTGGCAGTAAACGGCAGAACCACTTTGCTGAGAAGCTGTGGTCAGTTCTGCTGGTTTGACTTTGAATGGTTTAATCGCCGCTTTACCTATCTTAAATCATCAGTGAGATGCTCCGAGCAGGACAGTTAGGACCAGGAAACTTTCTCATCCCACCATGGCTGATGTGGGTTATGGATGTGTTTCCATAAGGGAAGTGTATGGGAGGATCCTTAGGGCTGGATCCCCCAGGAGGGGTCAGGAAGATGTTAGGATGCAGAGAGCAGAACCAACGCCATCCAAGAGGATGTCAGTAAGCAGGAAAGGGGCTGTTTCCTTAAGAGGGGAGATTTCCATGTGATCTGTGCATATGAAATAAATGAAATTATTCTTTGTGGTAATACAGACTAATTTCTGAAGTGGCTTTAAATAAGCATAATTTGGGGGTTTGGAGGTTTTCTTCTCTTTTTTTTTTTTTTTTTTTTTTTTTTTTTTCCTCTAAAATGTACAAGGTTCAAGGTTTGGGTTCCTCTCAAAACCTGGCAAGACTCATGCATTTTCAAGTGCTCATGCAGCAGTACTTGCTGCTTCATTGAAAATAATAGTACTGTGCTAAACAGCATCATCTTGGGATCACTTATGGGATTTAGTGGTGTTTGAGGGGTGAAGGCTAGGATACTGTGAAGTGAAAACCTCCAGTGCAAAGAAAATAAGGTGCATTTCTTATAAACCCCTGAAATAGCTGCATTTCATTTAAGTGGTTGAAATGTATGTGGAAAAAAAGAGAGCAGAAACATTTTATTTGCTGCCTAGGTTACAATGACTTGGTAGGATTTTTTTGAGACTGATGGGTAAAGGGTAAATCTGGTGGCTACTTAATCTCCAGAGCGGAAAGTATTTCTTCATTTGAGTGAGGAAATTTGTTATGCCGCTGAGTAGTTATTCATTGTATGGATTACTGTTTGGGGCTAGAGCGAGAGCTTTTATTTTTGATATTTAAATGGAAAGAAAAAATAAATAGCATGTCCTTTTCAAAGCAAACATTTCAAAATGACTAGTCAATACCAACTATTAAAAAAACCCAAAAAAAGATCGGTCCCTCAGCTGGGCTCCCACGTCGTTAAACTCCGAGGGAGTTTTGTTGCAGACGTTGCGGAGCAAGATCCTACCCTTATGCACCCATCACAGCAAAAGATCTGAGTAAACCAATCACTTCTAAAACTGCTATCTAAATGTCATTATGATCGCCGAGTTATTTGTTTTAGCTTTTTGGTAACATTAATGTTTGTGCTCGTTTACGTTTTTGTATTTGCTTTGGAAGGGGCATTTTGGACTAATTAGATTTTGGAGTTAAAATCCATGATATGGGTAAACATAGCAGGGACCCAAGGAAGTCCCATATAGACGCCGTGTTCTGCCAGCGTTGCGATGTGCGTTTCCGCTTCGTTCTTTGGCAGGCTTTGATGAACTCCTAATGCACACGTGGCACTCCAACCAAAGAGATAGAGCTGTGGAAAGGGAACTATCGAATGATTCGACAGGTCTTGTTTCTTACAAAGCAATAAAAGCTGATTTCAAATTGCTGACATTCATCTGTCCACAGGTCCAGCCAGCGAGTTGAACAAAAGCTATGAAATAAATTAAATAATGTATTACAAAAGTGCAAAGTCTCCTTAAGAAAAAAAGTCATCAGAGAACTGGTTTTGTTCTATTATGCACATTATCCTTTCAGAGAAAACATCTCGCCAAAACATTTCGCATAGGTACATAGAGATTTTTTTATTTTTTATTTTTTAATACATTTTAAAACCGGTCTGTGTGTACTATAGAGTTTGCTACTACATAGACAGGAATTTGACTGTGACTTCTGTCATTAGACGAAAAAAGGCATCTGGAAATTTATCTATGACCTTCTTAAGACGAAAAATAACAAAAAGGGCTGAAGTAATTTGGAGCATCAGAAGAGTCCATGACGAAAACAAGATCCCACCTCTCAAACCCGAACAGCCCTTTGTGTTTCTGGGTGTCCAATTCTACGCAGGAAACTGAGCTCCTAAGGCTGAAATACGAGCAGGAGCAAAACACACACTTAGACACAGATCTTGAAATAAAAAATATTTCAAGAAGCTGAGCACTGACTTGAAACAGGCTATCTAGCTCCGTGCTTCATCTTGAGCTAGGAATCTTGGTTTTTCTCTGAAGCTTCTAAATCCAGCCTTGGCCGTGTCAGTAAGTCAGCATTCCAGCAATATTTCTGCAGGCTCAGTGGACACGGTCATCTCCTGCTCCTGTTGCACAGCCCATAGCAACAGAACATTTATGATTGGAAGAAATTTCAATAACGGTATAAATGAGAAAGGTGCTTTTGAACTCAAGTCTGTAGAAAATAAAAGTAATGAAGTTGCCACATAGTCTGCTCATAGGTTCGTATTGTAAAGAAACAGCGTGGTGTTGCCTAAACCAAGTATGAATTCAAACTACGGCAGGAAATGCATAAATACTTCTCAGGATGTACTTTAAAAATAATGTTTGTTTTTTTTTTTTTTTTTTTTTTTTTGCTAGGATATTTGGAAATTTCAGTATTAACAAGGCATGAGGCTATGGACAGATGGAGCGGTGGGGACGCAAGCTCCCTCATTCTGCTTTGCCAGACTGGTTCACTTTTTAACCGTGCATGCAACCACAGGTATGAACACATTTTTCTGTGGGTTCCCCAGTGTCAACAGTTGAGCACATTAGTGTCACTTGTGGCTGCAGCATCCCTGGTGCGGGCGCCTGTCTAATGGACAGTGGTGGGAGCCGGCAGACATAAAACCCCTGAGCTGGAGCCCATCAGGCAGCGAGCGTCGGATGTGTCAGCTCCTGCTTCTTTGCAGAAAATGTTTCTTATCGTCTCCAGCCTCATTGCTCCCAGTGAGTGTGTATGCCAGCTTTAGTGCCTGCTCCACTTACTTCAGGTATTTTCATGTCAGCATCCCGATAACAGTCTAAAGCCTCATTTTTTTGCTGACAGTGGTAGCAAATATTCTTCTTCTTTGACCAAATCCTGACTTGTTTGATTCTTGTTCAGGCAAAACTCTGGTTGAAACCCCTGACTGGAACAAAGAATGCTCAATTCAGCCTTACTGCATATTAACCCTGCAAAAAAATTAGAACCATGAAGTTTTTTTTAATAATCTGACCCGTCATCAGTCTCTAAGGAGCAAGAGGAATCCATGTCTTAGAATTTTTAAAGACCTAATAAATAATTTGCCATAACCACAGGGTACCATGGCATAATGGATCTAAGGTAATATTTAATTTGCTTGTTTACAACATGAAGTAAAATATTCTGTTTCCTTTTATGTATATATATAAGTGTGTGTGTGTGTATATATATATATATGTATTTATTGTGATAAATATTTGAAATCTCACTGCCCGGTTCTGAGCAGACCTTCTTGGTGTGTTTTGGTGTCTCACACAGTTAAAATTATTCCATTATGCTATTAAAGCATAGAATGTGCAACATGCCATACACCTCAAGGCATTTCTCAGTTCATTTTTATCTTTTTGAATACCTGTAGCTTCCTTTCCACACTAACATTTTACTGCAAGCATTCTCTCGTATCTGCCAGTTAACTTTCCCTTGAAGCCCAGTGGCCTTCTCTGCTCCGGTGGTCACTCATCTCGCCCCTCTCAGATCTCGGAAGGGGGTGGCAAGCAGCACAGTGAATGAAATATCAAGCAAATTCACATCAAACGGCAGCGTGACCCCCCCAGGTAATAAACAGGCGTCGGGTGTAAAAGCGTTGTGGGCCGTCACGTGTCGCTCTCCTTGGCGTCTGCGCGCGTCCCTTGCCCTGGCTGTGCCAAGGTGCCGACTTTGCCCATGTGCACGTGCAAGCCTGAGTGATTCAGAGCAGCTCGGTCTTATCCCTTACCAGCTCGTTGATGTTATGATTCTTAATTAGAAATGCAAGGCTAGGTAGACGGTGGTCGGGGGGAAAGGAGAAGGGAAGAAACGGACGGCAGACAGTAGCTGTTTTGTTGATGCCTGTAGTCTCGGCTAAAATACAGCTCCTGCTGCATTTCTTCCAGCAGCACAAGCTGAATCTTTTCCCTCATTTGATACAGTGACCTCTCAAGTGCATCATTGCCCTGAGGGCTGAGGGCAGTCCAGCAACTGTTAAACCCCTTGGGTTGATAATCTTCTCCCACATTTGCCCTTAACACCAGACATACCACCATTAGCTACAGCTCCACTGGTGCTCATTAGAGCCGATCAATATAGACTAACATAAAGAATGCTGCTGCGCCTTCTGTTATTTTTCAGTTACTGCAGATTTACAGACTTTCACCTACAATACAAGGCTTTGCTGCTGTACTATGTAAAAAAGAGGATTTGAGACCAAAAAAAAAAAACAAACCAAAACCCAGACGGTTTTTATTAGATGCCTAAATGTTATTTATCATTGCTGCTCAAAACACTTCGTTACTAGAAAGTGTACAGACGATGTTCCGTACAAAATTCTCTTTGGATTAAGTTACCGTAAAATTGCGACTTTTACAAATCGCAGCGGATATGCTGATAAACAAAATCAGGCACATTTTAACATGGAAGAGGTGTTTGAGCCTGTAAAGCCTATGCAAATGCTTTCATGAACTTGGCCTGATATTTTTAAGCGCCCTCACCGAGTCCGTGCTCTTTGCAGTTGGATAGTGGTTGCGCTGCCAGTTGAAGGTCTATACGTTGAAGGCATATATGTAGAGTGGCTACAGCACTGCATGCTACCACCAGCAGGTGTTGCCAAAGATCATAGCAAGAACGGCAACAACAATTAACAAATATATCATTCTTTTTCCACATTTTATCCCAAAGAGTCTTTCAAATTAATCACACACCACCAATCGCAAAACGAAATGACGAGCAAGCTGACTGTATGAAAAGGTACAAAACCCACCTAACATCTACTGAGCATTTTGCAAACAATAATACACACTCAATTCATTGGGAAGAATACAATTTTTTACTTTTCATTTGCAATTGGAGGCAAGGAAGGTCAAAAAACTTCATGGGATTTTTCCAAAGGGTAATGAGATAGAAATATAAAAGTTGGGATTTCTTGTGCTTTGTTCTTCAGTCAGTTTGGTCATTCAAACCTTATAGTACTGTTTAGGACATAAAGCAAGGAAAATATAGCATCCGGCCAACTTCAGGGAAATTTTAACAAGACAGCAAAGCAAACATTTAATTCAGCATAAAGACAGGTACTACTTATCATGGATAAACCTAGCCACCCCAAGTAATAGGATGGTTAAATGGGTATATGAAACATTAAAAGTACTGGCAGCACGTTAAATTCCAATGAGTCAAGTATAAAAAAACCTCATCTACGCCAAGTCTTTCCAATATTTCTAGGAGTTAAGGCCTCCTGTATCTTACTCAAAATGGGGGCTGAAAGAGTTCAACGTCAATTGCTGAGCGAACAGGAATTTCAAGCTGTCTATTTGAGTTAAAGAAGTAGTACGTGGTAAATTTTACCTGTTTTCATCAGGTACATCATTCGACAGTTTAACTTTTTTCCTAGTTCTCCGGTGCTATAGGCGATTAAATACTTCTGTTGAATAGCTTATTTATTCAAGACCTTTCTGAAGAGCTGAAAAGGTATGAGAATTTCATTTGTGAAACCAGGGATTTCTCAAAGTCCATTAAAGCACCTTTACTTACAGAACGACACAACTTCTCCAGATGCGTCCTTTCCTTTAGTGGACTTATTTGCATCTTAGGTATTACTTAGTGTGAGTAATGTGGTAGGACTGAGCCCTTGATGATAGGCTGATTAATGAAATCCGTTCTGCTGGGTGAACATAATGGAAAATGTGATTCTGTTGGCTTCTAAAGTCTGAAATTCATCTCCATGCAAACGACACACATTTTATGTATGTCATAAGCCTTCTACTATCCTTCTGCATAGATGGGGATTTCAGCCGGTGAATGGAAGGGTGGTTGTTACATCCATTAATGTCGTTAAAATGTACCCAGTAAACCCACTGCTCATGACATTGCCTCAAGTTTGAATCTTCCCTTCAAGAAGAACTTGGATAAACTTGAGGAAAAGCGATGAGCGAATCAAACCTGAAAAAAAAAAAAAATAGAATTGCTTGACATGGAGCACTTTTTAGGAAAAAAAAACCATTTGGTTTTAAGACTTTTAGTGAAAGAACACTGGCAAAACCACTTGGTTATATAACTTACAGAGTTAAAAAATGGCAGCTAATTTCTAATTTGCACCTTTCTCACTCAGCTTGCTGTTGTCAGTCGTCCTTATTCATAGTCTGCTAAATTAACGACCTGTATGATCGGAGCTCCCCTGTTTATTTCCATGCAACTGTAAATCTTGCCCTTAAACTTCTGGTCAATTGGCTATGAGTTCCTCACTTCTCCCAGGATGAAGACAGGAAAGAGTCATATTTTCCAAATCGCGCTTCATTTCTGTAGTTCTTTTCTGAATTCCCTCCAACTTTTCCAGCATTCACATTTCAAAGTGTAGGATCCAAGAGGGAGCACAGCTCTCAGCAATGGGTTCACAAATCTTGCTGACAGCAGTAATAATTCCTCACCACGCCCCCACGATAGTCCATAATTTTCAATAATATCACAATATGGAGCTAACAACAACTGTCCAATTGAGAGTAATATATTGTATGTTTTGATCAACAGGGAAAGGGTTTTAGGGACTTTCTCTTGTCAAAGCCTGGATATATATTCCAAGCCCTAATTACTGACCAAGTTGGCACTTCATGCAACGACGTCTTTGGTTGTAAATTAGCTGGTTTTAATGGTCTGCAGCAACACTTTCAGTATCCTCTTTAGTGCCAAGTTTGAGTGATGGAACTTGCTATAGATGCTGACACTTTTTATTCTTAAACACCTAACGTGCAATATGTTCCCGTGAGTTTTAAAGGGTAAGATAAAATGTCAAAATTGTTCAAAAGTATCATGTATATTTTTTACTCGGAAAGTTACATACTCAAAACTCTAATCAGTCCACCTGGATTTATGAAATCCCTTGTTATCATAGCGGTGTGAAAACTGGACTACAGATAAAGAAAATGGTATTTTTATAGAATGGTCCTCTGAGATGGGACTGCTCCTCTGTTGTCAATGTAGGCCAAAGTGCCAGTGGGAAGTGCAGTACATGACCTCAGTCAATTAGCAGGGTCTCCTTAATCTCTTGGGATTACTTTGATCTGCAATATCAAGTCTAACACCTTAATGAAATTTTACAGATAGTCACAGAAGACATCCATGTAGCGAAAAAACAATTTCATTTTATACCTAAACTCCTAACACATGCTTAATAAATCCCCAGAAGGGAAATAATAACTATAACCATATTCAACATAAATTTCTCTCTCTCTCTTTTTTTTTTTTTCTTCACACTGTGTTTATGGCTGAGAAAAACAAGATTATAATAGACAGGACTTTGCTTGTGAAAACTGGGAACAGATCAAGCTGCTGATTCACATTTTTCCTGGGGAAAACATGTTATTTGCTGCTGTTACATTTTAAATCTCCCAAAACAAGGGTGGTGTGCCAAACCTTACTTTTATGCATTGTGTGAATATATTTCAGATATACGAAATTTCCATAGCATATCACTGCCCTGATTTGTGTATTCAACCCTGCTCATTTTAAAATTTATGCTCATTCAAATCTTGTTTGTCATTCTGCTCTGAACAGTTTTGGTGGAGTTAATTGGACAACCTGGCCCATTTCTGATATAATTACTGAGTAACTGAGTGACAAAAAAGATGTTGATCCTATGTCGATTTTGCTCGCTATTATCTTCTCTGCCTACTCAGACCATTTCACCTGAAGATATTGCAGGGCCCAGCTTGCAGATATGCAGAAATACTTCAATGGGATTTTTTTTTTTTTTTTCTTGGAAAAGGCTCCAGGATGCCCAGAACTGAAAGCGCTGCCTGGATTCGCACTGTCTCGAGAAGAAGGGAGGGAGCAAAAGATGGGGTTTAATTAGGCCACAGTTTTGTTAATTTATCTGGGAATTGTGCAGTGACATATTATCTTCTCTGCCTACTCAGACCATTTCACCTGAAGATCTTGCAGGGCCCAGCTTGCAGATATGCAGAAATACTTTAATGGGATTTTTTTTTTTTTTCTTGGAAAAGGCTCCAGGATGCCCAGAACTGAAAGCGCTGCATGGATTTGCACTGTCTCGAGAAGAAGGGAGGGAGCAAAGGATGGGGTTTAATTAGGCCACAGTTTTGTTAATTTATCTGGGAATTGTGCAGTGACAATTCACACCGTGGCCGCTCCCTTTCTCGCTGGTGGTGTGTCCTGCCACCGACCCTGCGCTTCTGGGTGCCCCTCGGGGGAGGGTGGTGAATCCCAAGGTTTGACCTTCTCCTTTCTGCTGCTTCTTGCCTCCTCCAACCTCGTTGGCCATGGTGACCCAGCAGGGTCCCCCTCTGCTGTCCCTCAGCAGCTCATCAGGGCATCCTGCAGTCAACCCTGGGCAGAAGGTCCTGCCTCTGCCCTGATCTCCAGCTTCCTTGCAAAACCCCAAATGGTTTCCAGGTGGGAATTAAATGATCATTTTGGATACCTGGTAGTGAAAGAGCAGAGAAGAAACCACTCTAGCTGCTGCTGGGTGCCTTGGCTGTGATTTGGGGAAGCACCCAGGGGTGCTCGGGGAGGACTTACTGCTTTGTCTGATGGTGGTGGAGGTGGGGTCCTCTCTGCCCTTTGCAGAGTAACTTGGGAAAGGGCTCAGGCAGAAGAAAGAGGGTATCTAAGCTAATTGGGTGGCTCCTATGAGTAAAATAAAGTGGATATGATAACTTCTGCTGTGGCCACCAACCCACCAGACAAAAAGTACAGCATTTTATTCTCTGCTGGTGTTGCTCACAGGGCAATCCTTCTGCTCATCTAAGGTATTTCACCAAAATCTCTTGTTCTTGGGGTCTGACCTGCAGTCCTGAGGCACAGCACAGACTGGCTTTAAAGTGGAATTTTGCCTGAGTGAGGGCTCCAGCATTCACCACCGCACCTTGAGAACATGCAACGTCTCTCCTGATGCTCTACATACAGAACATATCTATCCATAATTAGATATGATTAGAGGAACCGGAGATGTTGAAGAGCTCTCTTTTATAAATTGCTTTTTGCAGTCAAATTAAGGTTTATTGCTGAGTGTCTTGTGGTTTACGCCGACTCTGATTTGCACAGTTTTATACCGTTGTTTTGCTTGTTGTACTCATATGGCTATATAGCAAAACTAAATCAGCTCTCCCCATAGGCCCAACAAGTGAGCTTTCCAGTGTGTAGAATTCAATGGACAATCCCCATAACATTTTCTGGGTTTTAATGCATTCAGTAACTGTAAAAACCTCTTAAAATTGAACAAGGTTATAAAACTTGGCTCTATACAGATTCCCCTAATTAACATATGACAGATACATGCAGTCATTCCACTGTGCTCTCCTCCGGTAACTGCTTAACATAACTATAAAACGGCTTCCACGAGGTAGTGCAGGCACCGGCTTTGTCTTCACACACATCTGTTGCATTTTTTAAAGGAAAAATAAAGTTTTAATTTTTAAAATCTCAATTTTAATAATGCATGAAAAAATGGAAATAATTCTGCTTTATTTTCATCCAGGCCTCATCTTGCATCTCTTGCAGCATTGCCAAATGGTCCCGAGGTACTTTCTGTCCCTTATATCATTCTGACCACGGTGACATGCTCCCGGTGACCAAGGAATCCTGGCGCCAGTGGGTCAGTCCCTGTTGCACATCCAGCAACATCTAGGTTGCGGCAAGTGCACGTGTTTGTGGGACGCGGGTCTGGCTCGGAGGTTGTTTCCGAGGTTGTTAGTAGAAGAATATGGCATATCTCTCTTCCAATATTTGAACTGTTGGGCAAAATTTGCAAAAGCAGTCATTTAATGTCAATAGGCTCTCCTCCAATGCAAAATTGCAAAAATGGTGAACCCACGGAAGTCACGCACATATTTGAGTGCATTAGGTGTTAGGATTGCAAACGCAATTCTCATTTTTTTCCTAAGCAAATAAAACTTTCATTAACTATTTATAGAATACTTGCTTTTCAGTTAATGACCTGTATCTGGAATGCATTAAGTAAAGCATTTTTCACATATATTCATAGGTCCTTCTAAATGAATTAATTTTTAACCTTTTTGGTCTTTGTTTTCCAAAATATCTCCCCCCAAGCAAACCTCTAAGATGAATTCTCATCAAAATAGGGATCTGAAACAGGTGTTCAAGAATGTGTGAAAAAGAAAATTGTGAATATCTAAGCAAGAAACATCTAAGTGTGAGTTTTAGCTAATTTAGCAAATTAAGTTTGATCATTCGAATTGTCTCAACCAGGCACTAAGGGCTTTTTTTAATCAGGTGCATCATAAAAATCTATCTTGTTAATATTATTTGTCTTCTACTTTTGGGCTTCAAATGAGTGTTAGGCCACACGTGAGGTCTCACACACAGGGAGACTAGGAAGGTTCTTTCTCCTGATTTTTACATTTGAACAGGCAGCGTGGGGGAAAGGTAAGGGAGGGAGGAAATGGCACCATCCCCGTTCTACTGACAGAGAATTGAGTGTTTTAAAGATTAAGTGACTTATGCTAAAAAAATGTAACTCTTTTTTTTTACTCCCTTTTCATTGTTTTAACCATAAGATCACACTTTAGAAGTAATTTGGTCGATAGCATCCTTAGAGTATGTTATGAAGAAATAGAATGTTTTCTCCAGACTTTGCTGTTTTGTTCCAGGAGAAGTACCACCAGTTCCCCGCCCGGTAGAGCAGTGATGCCCAGTGTCTGGGTGTCGTAGCCCCCGTGAAAGCGCAAGAGGGAGTTTATTCACAGCGATCAACTCCCGTAAACTGGAGCTGCGAAGGGAAACCTAAGTGCCTGAAATATCGTAAACGAGACGGTAAGTGGCTGAGGCCAAGGTGAGCAAACTCAAGCTCAGAAGAGCAGCGCAGAGCAGTAAAATAAGAGCGTGGCTCTCCCCCCGGCCCAGAGCTGTGCTGAGGCACGGAGCGCTCTTTCCTCTTGCATTTTCCAGGGTCCTGGGCGGTACGTGAGGCAGTGATGAGACCCAGATGGGAGATGGCAAAGCTCTCCTTAATGACCGCTGATGTTTTCCTGCACGTAGCCTAATAGAAGCAGACAGCAAAGATTCTTATCTTATCACGGGAAGCCTGACAGCACAGTATTTCTCTTGATGCCAGGATTATTTTGTTATAGACTCTAAAAACAGGCTCCAAAAATTGCTCTGATTCATACGGTGTTTGCTTGTGCCTGCATGCTAGTACGTTTTGCTTGTACAGGTAAGTCCCACACGCATTTTTAATTTAAAACAACCTCATATAACAATAAGAAAGCTTTCAAATCTAAATATGTGAAATCTCTGTATACAGGATTAAAAAATCTATATTCATTGTCGGGAAAAAAAAAAAGAAAAAAATTGCAAAAGACCAAAAGCTCTAGGGTTCAAGCTAATTTTTCATCTTTTCCATGGGGAAAAACACTGGTAAATGTTAAGAAACACCCTTCAAGAACCTTTAATTTGTTTTTCACTCTCCAAGATATAGATTTTCTCCTTCCCATTTAAGTAAAAAAAATTTCCTGTGGGTTTGTGGAGTCATTTGAGAAAATATATATATATTTGTATAATATTACGTGCTTTCTAACATAGCTTTGATTATGCTGTCAGATCAGCCTAGGCAGAATTTGACTTGTAGCCAGGTCCACTAACTTTCATTATCTTCTCAGGAGGTATTTGTTCCTGTAGATCACACAAATCAATTGCAGGATCAGGTCCTTATTCCAAAATCTCGGTTTCATTGCGGTCAGTGGCAAAATCTCTTTTGACCCAGCATGGGTCAGGATGTTGACATAAATACCCAGTCTTTTGAAGTTAGTGGGAACAAGATTAGGTCATTTTATATTTGTTGTAGCCTGTGATATTGCAGTTCTACAATTGGGTTTGCTGCTGACCTGCCATTGAGTTCAAGCAGATACAAGTGGAGCCAGATCTGTTTATCAGCAGAATGCAGAAAAAGAATTAAAACGAGAGCTTAACCCTATGTTTTAGTGTGGTCCTAGATTAACAGATGTCTGAATATGCTTTTATGGGTGCACACATGCACAAAAATATATATATATATATATAGTGTATAGACACAAACAAATATGTTTACATGTGTGCATTAGCACCCTGTAATGAAGAACTTAATTAGTAATACCTGGGATTTAAGTAAATGTATAATACTTTGCCTTTTCTAAAGTGATGGGTTTATACTTGTCAATAAGTTAACATCCAAAGCATTCTTTGAATACCCATAGAGAAAGGTAAGTCTTTTAGTCTCCATTTTACAGATGGGAAAACTGAGGCAAATCAGCAGAAGACGCTGATGACGATGGGTTGTTGCCAGCTTTAGAGACAAGAAACTGCCCGTGGAACCCGCAGTGGTGAAACGAGGAGTTTAAATGCCTCTGCATTCATCAATCGCTATTCCGTGTTGGTGTTTCAAAGTATTCTGCTACAACTGGCTGTGTTTTATATTCAGTCAGAAATTGCCATTCTTGTAGAATTCAGCTGTAAAGCTCCAGTTGTTGTAGCAAGTGTGAAATTGCGTAGAAGTTATGGTGGACTTAAATAAGAACAGCATATGCGTCCTGCCCCAGGGTTATGGATATGTGTATCCGTCCTTGCAAATTGCCATCGCCTACTCTCTGCTACAGGAGGGTATGGATCCGCACGTGGAAGGCTGTGCAGATTAACATGGTCTGTATTGCAGTATCTAAGATCGAACCTCATTAAAGGAACTTCCTACATCATGTATCAAAGCAAGTCAGAAGGGGGGTCAGCACAGACCACAGTAGCCAATGACCTCCAATCTTAATTTCGTAACATTAGTTAATAGTTTCTGTTACGCAATGTGCAATTTCTTTTTAGCTCTACATGTCTTAAACACATGTGAAGTGAAAATAAAATATTATTCCATTCCATTAAATGAGGTGCTTTTCTTTCAATTTACATACCATCGGCAAAGTCTTGGCCTCCACATTAATGAGTTCCACTTGGATATTTGGAAGTTGCCTTTAGCTTGGCTTTGTTCTCCAGAACTTATCCATGCAAGTATTTGCAGGTGTGTGAGAAAATCCGCTTCACGTTTAATGGGTCGTACGCCACATTTATTATTCTCATCTGTCCATGTCCATATCTGGAAAGACATTCACCCCATAAATGCTGTTGTGGCTGGGACGCTGAGTGGGAATTACAGCAGGTGACAGTGGTCCTATGCGTGGGGCCAGCAAAAGTCCACTGGCCGCTTTGGAGGGTAATGTGGGGCATAAGCAGGATTTAAGCAGGACAAAAGGCTTGCGTTGGCACCCTGTGCAATCACTTGTGCTGCCTGGAGCTAGCTAGGAAGGCAAAGACATACTTTCATTTGCAGCAGGATAATCTTACAGCAGGACTATTAATATCACACATTGTCAGCAGCAGCTAAACCCACTGAAGAATGCAAAGTACAGCAGTGTATTGCAATACTTCCCAAACTGATTCAAAAAAGCGTGCTATAAAGTTTGAGCACGAGATGACAAAGTCAGGGCTGGATATATGTTTCCGTTCATTTTCTTTGATAAATTTTTTGGAAAGTTGCTTGATTTTTGAGTTGGGAATGCCATTTATACGAATACTCCTTATAGGTTTTTTATAGAGATTTTCTGGAAGGGATTTAAAAGCACGGCTAAAACAAGAAAATAAACCTCAAGAAGACCTTAGTCTTCATGCCTGAAATTATGCCATCAGTGAAGTCAGTGGCAAAACTATGGACTTCAAGGTCTGTAGGATTTGACCTCTGGGCTTTGGAGCTGTGTTGGCAAGAAAGAATAAATAAATCCTGAAAAATGATATATGAACTTCATAATCTGTGCCTCACTTCTTAGACAGGCTATACAATAAAAAAATCTAGTACTGGCTTTCTCTGTTGAGCTAATTTGTAGGCAAGCCAGCTTAGCCCATGTTCTTAAACACGCTGAATAAGCTCAGAAATAGAAATCTATCGGCAGTGTGTATTTTAAGGGCTTGGACCAAAACTTTTCAATGACAAAGTGCATTGGATCAAACCCTAATAAGCTGATCAATTAGAAACCAGGTTTCTTCAAAATTGCTTTACTCCTTGCATGAGGTTTGTCGTAACGCCGAATTTTTACCTTCCAGAGCACGGGTCTTTCAGAAACGGTAAGTGGGTTTTGTTACCAAAAATAACTTGAAAAAATGATTTTCTTGCTCTCTGTGCCTGCAGAAAGATGAACAGGTTTTGTTCTGATTAAGACCGAAGGTAAAATATGGAAAAATTTAGGTTAAATTGGCTTGGTTAAGAAATTAAGTGACTGACAAAGAGGTGATAATACCCCAAACCATTGCAAACCATTCCTGCAACCTCCCCTATAAATAGTCTTGCTAAAATCGATTATTTCCATCCAAGGCAGCTTGTGGCAACCATTTTCCCAAGCAGCCTTTTCATCTGCTTGTTTATCCAGAGCCTCTCCCTGCGTAAGCACTCTCTGGAAGGTCGGCCCCCGGGGCTCTTCCCACTTTTAATTCCCTGCTGACAGGTATCAGAAACTCTCCCGTTCTCACTGCTCTCACAAATTTTGTGCGTGCTGGTCAGAGGAGCTGCAAGACGAGAGCCCGACCTCCTCCCTTTGGTCCCCCAGCGTTGTCTGCTAATGGGGCAGCAAGGGACCAAACCCAAGCCAGTCGCACGGGTTCATTTTGCTATCGCTAGGTTACACCAGCATCCCCAGGAAAGTCACTGTGAAAGAAGCTCAGCTCCCCAGGCTGTGCGTGGATCCTCCCCGCCAGCCGCCTTGCTCTTACTTCACGTGCTGGATAATGACACACGGGGAAAAAGTCGGAGCTGGCTTGAAAAAAGTAATCAGTCACGGTAAAAGAAAGGAAATGCTGATGTTACGTTTAACCCCCCCAAATCGTTACTGCAGGTGGAAAATTGGCAAAAGCTGCATCACCTGGATGTTGGAGATAGGTGTGCTGGAGGGTTGTTAACCCGACACGGGCACGCTCATGGGAATGGGGCTGGGGAATGACTTCTCCGCCTCCAAAAGGTGTCCTTTGTGGCAGAAACAGAACTCAGGAGCCCTGTGGGTGACAATCCAGTTGCTTACGTGGCAGCGTGCGTGGGTCCTGCCCTCGCAAAGCCAGACCCAGGCCCCAGAAGGAAGGCTTGGGCCATTTCCCCTCGCAAGCTATAAATGTTTCATGTGTTCTGCTAAAACTACACATGTTTCTAGGACGTATTGCCTTCTCCAAGACAGGTGGATGGCATATGTGCTTGTGGGTTGTTCTTGTTCTGCAGCTACATATTTATGTTTGAAATCTGAGGATATGTTACCTTCTCCTTCATCCATATTCAATGTATAACTCAGCCAGCCGGTGTAAGAAGGACAAGGAAGTAAATATAGTAATATGACATATTTATTTTTATTTGGTTTATGTGTCTCTGATACTGCAATGTTTTATGTACTTTTCTATATCTGTTTTCTATTTTTCCCAGTGTTTCACAGTCGGTTTGATAAGTTTGGAAAATCATATATCTTTCTGGAGTTCGAAAATTACTCATTTTCCTCTTGTTTGAGCTGTATTCTGCATGCTGTAATGCTTCGAGTGTCTGTGTTAGTGGTGCCTTTTCCTACCTTTCCATCGTATTGTTTTTAAAGTATTAGATATATTTTCCCTTAATTTTTTTCCTTAATGCACTTTGCACTACCAGGCTTTAGATTTTACCTGCATTCCATGTTTATCCCACAGCTCCTTCCTGTCCTTTTGCATATCATTTCTGTTATTTTAATTTTGCTGGTTTTGTTGTAGGAACCGGGCAGGCCACCTACCAACCTCCAGCTGCATGCAGGAGAGCCATTTCTCCAGGGGCAATGTAGGGAAGAGCAACTGCCAAGCCTGGGAGTCCAGCGGCTTTTGCTGCGCTTCCAAGTGCTGGAAACCTTCGAGGCAGAAGCAGCGCCGGGTCTGCACTGGAGACCGGGGTGTGGACGGAGAAATTGCTGCCCGCAAGGCAATGGGAGCAGCCTTTAAATGTGCCGCTGTCTTTAGCACCGTGAGCCATCAGCAGGTCGATACAGGACTTTTCATCCTGGGAAGGTGTTGCTCATAACTATTTTTTTTGAGAGACGCTGATTCAGCAAAACCCTTGACCTTTGGTGCTCACAGGGTCAGACCTGATGATCACTGCGGCTCTTCCTGCCCTTAAAACCTATGAAACGGCATCTCCCGCTGGAAAACCCTGGTTTGGGAAGCATGCGACACTTTTTCTTCAGGCAAGGAAGGTTCCTCCTTCCCCTCGGACCACGCAGCAGATCCCATGTCCCAAGCCATGCAGTTCGGTACCAAACTCTTGCTGAAACGCCAAGCCAGATTTTAAATGTGAGAATGCAAATGAATTTTTTGGGCAGCCAACCCGCTCCTATTGAACGCTTGGGATGGCGCTCGAGGCACACGGTGTAGCGGGAGGTGACTGAGTGCGAGGCCAATAAGTACGCCAGGACCAACAGCCCCCCATTAGTCGCCCAGTTTAAATGCTCCAGACACCAGTTGACAAAACACTCGGGCTGGAGCAGCCTCACAGCCCTGCTGTGTGACAACTGGAGAATATTTCCTGGCGTTCATCTGTTTTGTTTGTTTGGCCACTTTTTTTTTCCCCCCAGAAGCAAAACTGGCCCCCAGACAAATCTGTCGCAGGGTACATTACAAAGCCAGGAACATTAAAAGGAGCAAAAGGAAAGCCAAATTCCTTGCAGAAATGAAGATTGCTTGGTTGTTTTTTGGGTTTTTTTTTTGCCACAGAGAGGCAGAGCTCTCCGTGCTGCGAGTGATTCTTGGTTTAAAGACAAACAGTGCAAAGATTTCCAGAAATAAGGTGGTGGGCAGAAATGTTGATTTTATTATTATTTTTTTAAATAGTGCTAATTGTGAAAGCTACATCCCTGGAAGGTGGAGAAAGGCTTCCAAAGTTCACTGACTTCCCAACCCTGACAGTGATTCTCCTGATAATGGCACAGCAGGTCCACAGTGGCAAAGCCTAATTGACAAAGATCAAAATCTAATTTGGATAACACCAGGAGCCGAGGGGGTCATGCTCCAAATAGTACTTGAGCCACAACCAGCCCTGTTTGTCATTTCACGGGGAAAATGCAAAAAAGATCATTTCAGGGCCCCAAATGAGGAAGATGCCAATAATATTGAAAAGCATATGCAGGAAGAAGTCTTGCTCCTGAAGGTACAATTACCGTGGCTGTGAAATGATAAAAAAATATGAAGTAGATTTTAATGCTATAATATAAGGGTGGCACCGCACCGGGCATGAATGGGAAAGGCAGGAAGATCCTTTGGGCACCGAGATGAAAAATAATACAACCGTAGCTATTAGCAAAGCCTTTCATGCCAGTATCTACCCTGTGCGTCACTGGGGTGCGTATTTCCTTACCCGGAATATAGGTCACTTTTCCTCGTAAGGAGGAGGCATCTCGTAGTTATTTTTTATTAATTCCTTGGAAGGAACTAAGCTAACCTGGTCTGTGGCTTGAAACTGAAAAAAAAATACGCCGAGGGTCTTTGTACCATCGTTTTACTTTGGTTTTTGGGGGGTAAGAGGCCACGGGCAGTGTGTTTCACCAGCTGTGCCGTGCGCCCTGGATCCCATCCGGCTCTGGCGAATGGAGTTAGGATGACTGCGGAAATGAAAGGCTGATATTCACAGAGAACCTCTGAAATGTTTTTATGTGCATTTCAAGGGCTTTCCCAAATGAGAGAAAGGTCTCAATAAGGTAACAGCAAATCCTATAAGATTCCTATTTATACTTAGCATCATTTTGCTGGCAATAAAAAGAAATTTTAAGTAAATCTTGCAGCCCTCTTTACACTTTCTAAGAGGAAAACACCGTATTTGACTTGTCCATCTACTCTCTTCCAGCTTCTGTAGGACTTTACTTGCTCCTCGCCTCCATCTGTGAGTCACATTTCACTTTCCCATTTATAATTTGCAAATCGCAGTAGAAAATAATTTCAAGACCTTCCTCTGTGTTGGGACTGAATTCACACGTGCCCTGCAACTCAGCAAAGGCACCGGGCAGCTTCTGGCCTTTGGGGCTGTAGTACGCATAGCGGTTGTGAATTGTATAAGGAGCTTTTACAGAAAAGATTTTAATGCAAAAAGGAAAATTATTTCATAATAGACAGCGAGAGGGAGAGCACTCGGAGGAAAATTGGGACTGAGCTGCGAGGTAACCTGGGCTCAGGGGTGGTGATCCATTTGTTTTCCGTTTTGAGGTTGTGAAAGGATTTAGTGAGATTTCCAAAGCTCTTGAGTGACTTAGGAGCCTGAGGTCCATTGACTCAGCTTTTCAGACATGGAAAGGAGTTCAAAGCACAAACCCCGGTGCATTTGTGCTCCTAAGCAACTTCGGCGATTCAGAAAACACGCTCCCATCCTAACGCTTTATAGAAAAAATAAATACTAATAATATAAATCAAAGCAAAGAAGTTCATGTGCCTACTTTGGCAGCATGAAACTGTTTAGGGGATGAATAAAAGGACAGTAATGAAATGATTCCTGCCGCTGGCCGGCACTCTCGGTTTTGGTAATACTTCAGTTTCGCAGCGATTTGGCAAACCTCTTGTAAACGGTCCAACAACGCTTCAGCGAAGCCTTTAGAGAACAGCAATCTGTACAGCACATTAATTTGGCACGTTGAGCAGCCCAGGTCTAGCTCAACGCAGAGGTAGCATAAAGACTTCTTATACTTACTGTTCCCGGTCAGAGGTTAAAGTCATTGACAGGCAGCGTTGAAAAGATGGCAATAGAGCTGCCGGCGCACCACCTGATCCAAGGGGCGGCATTTTCCCGTGCAGACCAATACCGACATTAAAAAAGGAAGGAAAAGCGAAGGTTTAGCTCTACCTTTTCATGGTCTATGCATTTTTTTTCCTGCTAGTTTCTCGTGAAGCAGAGGGTGATGGTCCGGACAGCACAGGTTAGCGAGAGGTGGGAGGTGGATTCTCAGTGTGACCCCACCGTTCGTCGTGCTTGTCAGGGTACCGGTGAGACCTGAAGATTCTTTTCATGGCAAAAAAAATGAATGATTTTCATATTCTCAGAGGTGAAATCAAACCAATCCCATTAATTTCAATTAAAATGTTACCTGTCTCAAGCTATCTCTTTTTTTCACCCTCAAAGACTGTTTAGGGATGGGAAAAATGAAATATTAATGCATTCTATAAATAATATGTGTGAGGTCCATGGGGACACAGAACCCCCACATCATTAGTTAAATTGATCTTCCTCTTAGATTTTGCAGGAAATCGGGGGGTTGTGTGGCTTAGTTTTCGGGAAAAGCGTTTAAGCCTGGGTCTGAACTGCTGCGTAGTAGATGTAGATGGAGCTGAGGTTTCTCCTTGCTGTTCCTTACTTACGGTCATTGTGCACATTGCCTGGTGGCAGAAGTTTCAGGAGAGTCTCTGCTAGTCTTCACGCTAACCCTTACTCGTGCAACAAGTTCTGCTGTGGCGTTTTCATGTGTAAGGGCTTGCAGGATTGTGGCCTGTAATAGGAAGTAAGGACCGAAGCACAATTTGTTTCCATTGCAGCTAATTGCGGCCACATCGTATTTATAGCGCGGTTTCTGTCATTCTCTTTCTCAGTGCTCCAGAGACAACTTTTTGTTGAATACTTATTGGCATTTTAAACCTACGTGACCATCACATGGTGTGAGGAGCTTCTAAAAAAACCAGGAGCTTCACCTGATTTCTGCAGGAGCCATTACGGGGTAGCTCAGCCTGTTTCGGGTCCCTTGAAAATAAAGCACAGTGTGGTCCTTCCCCCAAATGCAGAAGAGGAGCTGCTAAATCTAGCAATCTTTTTCCCTTTTTTACTTTTTTTTTTTTTTTATTGTAATAACATAAAGTCACTGCATGAGCAACCAGCAATGTTTATTAATAGAGATCTCCAATTTTGGAGTCTTTGGTAAATTGAGAACATACTGAGAAAGAATCTTATCGCTCAAATCATAGGAAATCCATTTCCAAGTTGTCTGTTTTTCATCAAATTAAAATTAGTTTCATGGGAATATGAGAAGGTTTTTATAATTAGATAATGGAAATTTGCCTAGGTTATCTTCCACTTATTTGGATGTAACATAAATAACAAGAATGTCACATCATGCCAGTATTTACTCATCTAACTCAGCACAAATCCTGGGTCAAGTCGAAAAAAAGATTTGAAAACATTTTAGTGCTTGTTGCTTAGAGACCATTTTTAACCACTGGAAGGATCTCACTCAAACCCACGGTTGCACAGTGAAAAATCTGAAAATTGTGAATAGTTGCAAACCTCTCTCTAGCTTTGTTCAGGTAAAACGTTCCCAAGAGTTATCCATCAGGTGACTGAGAGTGATGTTCCCCTTTCCTAGCCAGTACAGAAATGGAATGGGAGATCATTTGGACATATTTCTCCTTTAAAATTAAATCTAGTCAGAAATAAGTAACTCTTGCTTTTGTCATTCTGTAGTTTAAGCACTATGATCGTCACCGTTCTCTGCCCTATCCATGCCCGTACTGAATATTGAACCCAGATGGTTTAGGTGAAAATCTGTGAGGTTTGGAGCCCGTCCCATGGCCGGGAGGTTCCAGTGACGTCTCGGTGTGGCGGTGGCGATGGCTGGCGTTACCGGAGGCGGCTGTCAGCCCTCCCATTGCAATGGGCTACTCAAAGGATTTATGACAACCAGTGCCACCACAAACTATTTCCCCTACAAACTGCAACGTGAGGGAGCTGGAGGCCAGATCGATGGCCCAGGGTATGAAAGGGAGTGCAGGTGACGCTGATAGAGAACCAAAATAGTGCTTTAAGGTACGGGTTTGGTTTTTTATCCAAATAACAAAGAGATGAAGGGCTCAGTTCTGCTGTTGGGAAGGCACAGAGGTCAAAACTCTCAATGACCCACAGTCAGTGCCCAGTGAAGAACAACGCACAGCCCCTGTGGTGTCTGCGGCAGGCCCAGGGTCTTCTGCTCCCCACCACCAAGCCACACAAGCCAGCAGCAGCCATCGCTGCCTCCTGCCCGTTAGGCCATGATTCACATTCATTCTGCACAAAGGGAAGAGTCGTTTTATCCACTTATTTTTAATCAGTGGCAAAATTGAGGCAGGAAGGGGGAAAGTGGGTTTTTCTTCCCTTTTTTTGGCTTTTTTCCCCAGGTCACAGAGCCAGGCAGCGCAGAGGCTGGCGTGCATGGCGGGTCTCCTGGCTTGGCATCCTGTGTGTTCCCATCTAACACATCTATTGATGGGGCTGAAATGCCTCTTTCCATTTCCCCACAGAACAGGGTCTTTAATAATCTCTTCCCTTGAATTTAAACAGAATCTCCTTCTTGTTGGGGCTAATATTGCCTGAAACGTGGCAGGAGGCCCAATCTCCACAGATCATTCTGGAGATTGCTCGTGGGGGAATCACCTTAGATAACTTTTAGCAGAAGTCCAAATGTCATTTAAAAAAGGGCAAAGATGATGTAACCTTGGGCGAACTTTTAGCCAAATCATACTTAGTGTCACAAGGTGGGTTACAAAAGAGCAAATCCAAGAGTTTTGTGTTCATTTGCACAGTGCGAACAAAGAAAAAGATACTGCCTGATGTTGTTCTTTTCGAGTAAGATATGTAATTTAGGCAACAGGACAAGCAGCGAATGGGTTGCTCGCAGTACGGTATGGTGTAATGAGGAGAAAGTGTGACATCACACCCTTTCCAGACAACTGCAATGTAACATCCCAACTAGCACAACCATCTTCCTCCTCAAGTACCAAAAAGTGGGGGTTGGACTAGATGACCTCTAGGGGTCCCTTCCAACCCAAAACATTCTATGATTCTATGAAAAGTACATTTTTCAGTAATCCCATTTCTCTCAATACACGAAGTCTAAAATCCCTTGAAAGCAAACATCCGGTTGGGTAAAATGTCGTGTTTGCACATGCTCCTATCAATCCTCAGATGACATTTATGTGACCATGCCTTTTCAGGTGCACTAAATTCATCGCCGGAAAACTAGGAATTATCCCAATAATATCCCGCACGACTGCCACAGGAAGGCTTTCCTCCCGCCAACGGGCTGGGAGCTGGAACTGGTATAGGGGGATCTTGCAGATCCCAACCAAACCATTCAGTGCTCTGAATAGACGGGGAAAATTCTGCATCAGTGACTGAAGAGACAGCAGAATTAAATAAGCCCAGGAAAAGAGCATGTCCTGCATCATAATTTTCAGAGGAACTTGAAGTAAACATATGTAACCAGGTTTTAGCAGTATTCAATGCCCGTCTGTTCACACTGGTAAGACTGAGGAGCTTTCTCACAGGTTTTGCATACCAGGAGCTTTCATTTCTTTTTTATCCCTATACAGACTGTCAGGCTTTTATATATTACCTGCTGATTGGTTTTGTCTTCCTTTAAGAAATGCGATCCCTGCGAGCACCTCGTCTCTCGGTGCATTCCCTGCACGTGGAAACAGAGTCCTTGGCAAACTAACACATGGAGAATGTAAAACTGTATCGATAAGCATGGATGCGCTGCTAAAAGCAGCCAGGGTATAGCCTTCTCATTTTCGCCTTTGTGGATCTCAAAAATTAATATATTCTAGATGCGTCTCTCGCTCTCTCCCCCCCCCCGGTCTATTTACTTATTTTTTTTTTTTTCCCTGTGCCCTAAATTCTGCACGCCTACCCCCTGGACACGGGATTGGTGAGAGCAGTTTAAAATTAGTGCCTACAGGCAAAGAATTTCCCACCCTGTGCCTGTGCGATGCTTCTAAGGATCCCCAGTCAGGAGCCCAGCACCGCGCGGCTCGGGCTGGAGCGGAAAGGGGAGCTGGTGGCAGTTGCTGAATTGTGCCTGACATCTAATTATGTCCTAGTCCTTGGCAGCAGCTTGAAGATAATCTACCTCTTGCCAATCATCCTGGAAAACTGCTGCTTTTCCCCTTGATTCCTTTAGAGGCTTCCACAGCGTTGCCCTCCCTTTGCAGGTTTTTGCTGCCAGGTACACGGTGGATCTGTGATCGTCTTGGAGGAAGACCCCTTTTGCGCCTTGGGAATGTGCATATGTTCCACTTATGTGCCTGTTTTGTGGCTTCCCAAGGTTTCTGTAGGCAGGCAGGAGGAGAAAGGGAAAACAGTCTGCAGCAACTGCAGAAAGTTGCATTTCTGGCCTTATAATACAGCTGCCATGTCTCCAGCAAATACAATTACCTGTTTCCTAATTAGGACAAGTTTGGCTGAGATTATATGAGTCACTGGGAAGTTCTATTCTATCATTTACCCCAGAATAGCTCTACAGTTTCAGAAATGTTTTCCCAACAGAGTAAACCTTGAATTTATGATGAAGGTCGTATAACTCCCGCTCTTGAAGAAGTCGGGAAGGAGCTGGGGCGCAGGGCGGAGGCGGCTGCTTCGCTGTGCTCTGGTGCCCAGGGTGGCTTTCCAGGGGCTGATCACCAAAGCATCTGGCAAATAACCACGTAAAAGGGGAATATGTGTAAAACAAAGAATGATATCAGGAACAAAAAAATCTCATTATCCAAAGGTAAAGAAACATGGAGTGAAATTCTAGTGTGAGCTTCCAAAAAACATATTTTAAAAAAAAATTATTTTAATCACTCCAGGTACATTTCCTTCGGAATTTTATTACCGAGACCAGAAGTTCTTACCGGCAATCTTCTGTGACCACTAGTAACCCATCCAATATGCCAGGCTAACACGTTACCGTACTAAAACCCCAATGAAACAAAGAACAAAAAATCAAGATTTTGAACTGGTAAAAAGGTCTAACGCTGGGAAAATATTATGGGCTTAGAGGAAATTTCATTAATGTCAGATTTTCCCACAACTGCTACTTTCAGGGTTTTTGCATGGACTGTAAGGCTGATGCAGGGGTGCAATTTGCAGTTCCTAAATACCAGAGGGTATCTACATCTGGTAGGTACTGGATCTGCTGGGAGAAGCTCACTTGCCCACTAGACCTTTAACTCCGCTGTGTTTCAGGTATGTTTTGTGGATCTGTTGATCTAACTCACGCTGCTAACATCCCCTTCTGAAATTAATATTTTGAACACCACCTCCTTCCGTAGCTGATGCTCATTTTGGTACCGAGTTCTGTGCCGTGCACGCCATTAATTCCTGGTTTGGAGCAATGAAGCCCTTTGAAGCCAGCAGAGCTGTGGGTTTTGTGCCGACACTGACGTGCTGCTCTCTGAGCAGAGGGGTAGGACCTGCTCGTTACCTTGATTGACCAGGAGTGTGAACTGGAATCTGCCTTAATTAGGGGTAACAAGTCCTTAATTAGAGGAAAACATGCTTAAGTATGGAGGGGGTGGGATCCAAATACTGTTGTCAACAGGGAGACTTCTGAGTGCAAGAGGTAAAGAGGGAAACGTTACTGTTATTCTTGCTTCGTTCATTAGTTCACAGGCAAAATGTGGCATTTAATGGTAAAGAGCATGTGTTTTACACCAAATTTAAGTTCTGATTTGAAGCTTCAAAACATGAGAGGCAATATTAAGGTTAGCTTTTTGCTTCCTTGGGCATCAAAGAGGACTCCTGCAGTCGTGTGTTGGATTTCAAGTTTGCTTGCTGTAAGTTTTTTCCTTCTTTTTATTTGTTTTTCCATCTTGAAGCTATTTTAAGTGCTCTGTGACACAGTAAGTGGGAAAAATTTGGTTTAAAGTTCTGACAACTCCTCCTTTTTCCCATGTTTACAGCTAAGAAACAAGTTATGTTGTTTTGGACGTAGCTTAAAAATTGTTTCAGTTAGTTTTGCTGCTAAATTGCAAAGTCACTCTTTTATGTGCTCGTGGAGAAAATCTAAAATAGATTTTTGGCCAGAGAGAGGGGAGAATTCACCAAGGAAGGTGATAAAGGGCAGCCAGCATGGTTTACGTACGCTCTTACGAAGAACCGTCTTTCCAGAACTCACCTGGTTCTTTTGTTTTGGCTCAGAGCTGTCACCCCACTAAAAGCTTAAACTGGTTCATGCGCTGTTTGTGAATGGTAAGCTCGATTTGGAAAAGAGTAACGGTGGGTCTGGGAAGCGTACGATGGCTCGTCTGCTCAGTCTGATGAAGAAAGGAAAGACTGGGGTGAATTTTCCTTGCATGGTTGGCAAAGGGGGAAATTCGCAAATTATACGATAACTGAAGGAGCGATATGTGTTATTTAGTGGCTCGCTATGTCATTCCAGAGATACAGAAATACAGCGTTAAGAAAGGAAACTCATAAAGAAAAGGAAATAGCATGTAGCACATATCAAAAAAATTTGACACGTCGCATCTGAGCTATTTCTATTTCTGTTTCTGATGTGCTATTCACCATTGAAGGAAACAGCAAGAGGTACTGAAAAGTAGGTACTACTTGAATAGATCTAATCGTCAATAAATGATTGTCCTTTAATTAAAATGTGCCATGTCATTCTGAGGTACCTATGTGACATAAGCGTGAAGATGTATGGATGCAGAATGCGGTAATAATTAAAATCACAGTTTCCCAACTCTTAAATTGAAAAGCTTGGCAATTATCTGCCTGATAAATCTTACTTTTCTCTGTGTGGTTGTTTTCTTTCTTTCTGGGAGTATTAAATAGTCTTAATTGCTGACTGCACGTTCCTCGATGGTTGGCAGTCTTCTGTCGTGTCCATTAGCTATGACTTGCTCCAAGTATTGCTTTATTTTTGCATGCAAGTCAAAGGTGTTGAATCCCATGTTTAATAAATGGAGAGTTCATGAAGTCCTAAAGCCTCAAAGACACATCCATAAGATCAGGGCAGACAGCGACCTTGATGTCCTGGCCAGAGGTTGGCTCTGGGAGCGGCAGTGACGTGGAATTCGTGCTGCTCTCGAGTTGTTGGCTGCAACGCTTGTACCTCTAAGGCAAATTTAATGATGGATGTTCTCTGATTTTTGTATTTTTAGAGAACCCAGAAATATGTCTACTTCATTTTCATAGCTGAGCGTACTTGTCCCCTTGCTTTAGAAGATGAACTCATAATTTGGCTGCGATAGCTCCTTAAAAGAGCAGATGCTAGGGATCAAGTGGGAGCTCTCCATTTCTGTCCTGTCTCCCAAGGCTGCTGGCCATGGGTGCAAACGGCACTGGTTCTTGCCGTGTTTTTTATGACCTAGACTTTCACTTAAGCAGGACTGGCCCTGCTAGCTCTAGTCACACAACTACCAGCAGGTGAATGACCTTTGGTTGCTTCTAATGTAGGCTGCGTTTAAACTTCTGACCTACGAGAAAATGCTCAACGCCCAGGGCCGAGCGCAGCTGCGCTCACAAGCCCGTGCCCATTACTGGAAGGGTATAAGGCCACCCATTAGGGTTGGGTTTATGTTTTAAGTAGCGATACTTACTATATAGGGATAAGTTGGAGAGAGGCTTTTTTTAGGCTGATGCTGCTGCTTATCAGCTGCTCTCTGGCTGAAAATTTAATGGATGAGTTGTGGGATAACGCGGTGCTGGCTGGTGGCACGGGCTTGCTGCGCACCCTCCGAGTGGGTCCCTGCGACAGCTCTGCCCAAGGCGGCTTCTTGGGGATGCACGGGTCCATCCGATGGGCTCTCTTGGGCTCAGATCGTGCTTTTTACGATTTCTCATAAACGCCTTGCTCTCTGCCTAACAATGAGGAGACCAATGCAAATGCATCGGCGAGAGGTAAAAGCTGCAAAAGGCGATTCCAAGAATACTCTTCCATTTGCATTTTGAATGAGGTCATCAGGCAGGCTCAGCGTAAATTGAATTGAAAATAAAGGCGCTTGCTAAAAATGTTTTCTGTGTTTGATGCGGAGG
>NW_009259037.1:1028052-1039957 GCF_000687185.1 Egretta garzetta | reverse complement strand
TGTGAGAGCAGTCATTTCCTTAAACATTTATTAAACCCCTTCCCTGCAGATGTAACATTTCCCATGTTTTTTCCCCTGCACTTCACAACGCATCTCAGTGCTCACGGCGTGAACTTTACCAGGACTGATTTTTTTAGTGGATGACTGGAGGTGAGCCAGAAGGCAATGACTTCCAGGCATCTCCCCCGACATCCCCCCAGCCCGCCCCACTGCCGCTGAGGGCCCACGCCAGGGACGGGTTGGCAGAGCTCGCTCCGAGCGCTCTTGTCACCAGGGTCTTGCAAATTCATATCATCTTTGGTCTTTCTGAGTTGATAAAGACAGAGATTGGGGGGAGGAAGAAGGGAAGACATTTTAATTCTGTCATTGGAGTCGTCAGCCCAGCTATGCATACGGCTGCGTACTACTGAAATTGCCTGAAGAATTAATTTACATGATTTTTCTGCCTATTGGTTATTTCAGATTAGCTGTGTTTCTCAATTCCAACTCGGTAGTCGTTGTCTGGGCTGTGTCTTTGCTTACTTAAGCTGTGCAGCGACTTCTTGGCCCCAGATTGGATAATTTAATCCTCATAATTTGTGCCAGGTAATGTTGAGGTGCGGTCCCTCCAGCTGGGATTTGGAAAGTTGGCAATTAGAGACGTGACTTCGGCTTCTCGCTGATGCCGCTTCCGCAGTCAGCGGGGAGAAGGTGAGAAGCAGCTTTAGGTGGAGGTTTCTCCTTCTGATGGCACCGTGAAGCCCCCTCTGGAGAGAGCCCTCTCCCCACCGGCAGTGAAAGCCCCAAGATAAGTAGAGGAGTGCAAGCCTTGTGTACAGAAGAAGAAACTAGGGGATGTAAATCCCTCGCTCTTGGTTCTTAGGGGCAAGTTTCTTTACTAAGCAACTGCTGTCTTTGGCCTGATCTTTATTTTTTTCTTTTACGTGAACACTTGCAGACTGCAAACAAAAGCAAAAACGCTTAAAAAAATTCAGGGGAAAGAAGCGCCAATGATAATTTATAAGAAATTAATGCAGATTAATAATAAAAAATGAGGTTATGGCGTGTTTTTTTTTTTTAAGGTTTGCCTTTTATTTCTCAGTCCATATATTGTAGTTGGAACGTATTTTAAAAAAATTTTTGCAACTATGGGGACTTGTTATTTTCTAGCTTATCTGAAGGAAGGCTCTGATTCTCATTTAATTGCGAGTTTCTTCTAATTGCTGCTTGTGAAAGCTGAGGCTTTAAGAAAATCTCCATCTCAGTCAGACTTGCGCTATAACGTTATGAGAGTTGGCAACTATTAAAATATTTGCAAATATTCTTCTTGCCAGTTTTTTTTCCCCTCAGTTCTGTTTGCAGCCACCAGCGGGGGACCTTTTGAGGTATAACTGCTCCCTGTGTCAAATCTTCCTGAGCCCAGTTCAAACGCAACCGTGTTGACTTCAGCAATAAAAAAGAAAAACACCCAAAAAGCCCAAATGTTGTTATAAACCCTTACATATACATGGATTTGGGTTTCGTGCTATTTAAGATTTTTATTTACCTATTTTTCTCCCTGTTTAGCCATTTTTAAGTGGAAAAAAATGTCATTTTGAAACTGAAGGTTAGGAGGCTACATTAAAAAAAATTATTTTAATTTTTTTTTAATGTTTCTTGTGTGTAACACTTCATTTTGGGCACTTTATAATTAAATAAGCTTATACTGGAAACCCTTGCTTCGTATTTTTGAAAACACCTCCCAACTTCAGCCCTTCCTTGCCTCCTTCTCCTGCAATTTTGTGCAAATGTGGCATTGGGGTTTATGTCTTGGCCAAGGGAGCTTTGAGGACAGGCGGGGTGGGGAGGAGACCTGCGATACCAGTCGCTGCTTGGTCCTTGCTGCGCCTTCATCGTGGATGTAGGAAAGCAAACACCGAATCCTTATTGCTTGTCTGGGGAGGCTGCAATTCAAAATCTGGTGTTACTGCCTTATTTTGAGCCCTCTGTTAAAGATTTTTAACTCCTTTTGGATGCAGGAAGCATGTGGTTTGTTAATGGCCTTGCTTTACTCTCGGCACTGTTAGCCACCTCTGAGGAATTTCGGTCAGTTGAGCTGGAGGCACAATTCCCCCAAATACATTGGGGGAAAAAATCAGTTGAAACGGTCACGTGACAAATCAAACAGGAATTTGTCTGGGGAACAGTCAGCATCCGGGCTGATACGTGTTGCGTCATGCTGGAGCATGTCCAGAGGAGAACCACAAAACTGGTGAGGGGTGTGGAGCACAAGTCTTATGAGGAGCGGCTGGGGGAGCTGGGGGGGTTCAGCCTGGAGCAGAGGAGGCTGAGGGGAGCCCTCATCGCTCCCTACAACTGCCTGAGAGGAGGGAGGAGCCGGGGGGGTCGGGCTCTGCTCCCAGGGAAGGGGCGATGGGACGAGGGGCACTTGGGGGTGGGATGGCAGGGGTAGGGGAACGGTTGGGCTTGATGATCTTGAAGGGCTTTTCCAACCAAAGTGATTCTATGATTCTAACCCATCCAAAGGTCTCCTAAGAAGGACGAGGGTGAGCAGTCAGCGGGGGGAGTTAGGGGCAGTGACGAGAATCTCCTCTTTCCCCAAATGCTTCGGCAGAGGCGGGAAGTTCTTGGTCTGTGTTGCAAGGCAAAAAAGCTGTTTCTCTCGCCTTTTGTTTATTTTTTTTTCCCCCCTCCAGCATCAAAAACATAACAAAGAGCAGAAGAGTTTGAATTTAGAGCAACAATTTTGCCCTCTTACTAAATAGATTTATCTAGTAGCTGTCGCTACCTCAAAATTTGGTGTGCTGAGCTGTGGGTACGCTGGAAATCTCATGCTTAAGGGGGAAAGGAATGGAAAGCCAACCCAGAAGGATAGCAGTGGCAGGTTGGATTCAACCAGTTTGACTTGCCCACCAGTTACATGTAACCTACATTGTATTTACAGGAGGTTTGTGACTGGCAGGAGGCTGAAGAGAAATAGTTCTTTATTCAGAGGAAATGAATATTTTTTCCTTTTTTTTTTTTTTCCTCACTTTTTGCCTTTTTTTGGTCTCAGCTCTCCCTTAGCGATGTACGGTGCTGATGTACAGTTAACAATTTGGAACCAGCTGAAGCACTGATTTGATTGTTGTTAATTTGATGTCATTTGTCAGTGAATGGTGAACCGGTGACTGTGCCTATGCGCAGGGGCTCCGTTCAGCGCTTGGGAAATACTGATTATCAGATTGCTTTAAAATCACAGTTTGCTTTTGCGTCACAAGATGCTTTCCTGCCGAGTGAATGGCTGCGAACGGATGAGGTGGAGGTGCAAGCGGGATGGGGGCAGGAACGAGAGGGATGCCATGAAGCGAGAGGAGAACGGGGGGCTCATTAAACATACGCTGACTTTTCGGGCAGCGCTTCCGGACGCGTGCTTAACTACTGGGGAAGACAATAGCTAATGCGGTATCGTAGGCCTTGTTTTAAATGGTTTTTCTGTGTGTTTGTGCCTCTCGTGCTAACCCTTCACGTCCATTACATCGATGTGTGGCTCCTAGGATAAAGGATGTCCCAGAATTAGTGGGTAATTACTGATTTCCAGGAGACACCTTTCCCTCCACCTGCATTGCCCTCAGTTTGGAAACCCCACTGTTTTTTCCCCTGGGATCTTGGCTGGCATGTGGGTGAGGATGGGGACAAGCTCCTCCAGGTGTCCCTGTGCGATAAGGATTCAATCTCTGGGTGAAAAAGGTGATGTCCAGAAAGGATGGGGATTAAAAATGTCTTTTATGGCTGAATTGAAGACGTGTTGGTGTAAAAACGAAGGAGGGTTTCCCCTGCTGAGTGTGGTTGGTGGGTTGGAGTGAGGGTGCTTGTATTTGTAAACAAATAAATTAAATAAAGCACAGTTTGGGTCACATGAGTGATGCTGTAAAAATGAGGCATTTTAACTCCCTATTTATTTATATCTGTGAAGAGAAACTTGTAGCAACTCAGAAGATGACTCTCCAAGGGGCCAATACCACCACAAGGGTGCTGAAAACACGTGAAGAGTTGAAGTATCTCTTCCCTTTCCAACTTCTTCACCAACCACAGAGATTTTATATTAAAATCAACAACAAAAAATGTAGCTGGAATTAGACCGGCTAGAAAATGCAAATTCACGGCACAAAAAAGGAAAACAGAGCATAAAAGGGAAAAGCATCCTGGTTGCTTGCAAAAGGAGGGATGGCTCAAGGGCTTTTTTTTTTTTTTTTAAAGTAGAAATATTACTGCATTTTATTTCCCTTCTTTGCAACAGGAATATTGCTTCAGAGTTGGACGTTGTCTGATGTCCAGGCCAATGTGGGACTGTGCTTGGCCCACCCCTGCCTGCCTGCCCTGCTCAGTGGTCTCCTTCAGGCCCAGGTGGGCAACTCTTGGTGGCAATGGGGTGGACACGGGCCTGGAAACGTGGCCTGGAAGTACCTTATTCTGTTCGTTTTGGGCTGTTCCACCTCCCCTTTCTCCCTGGAGATTTACTGTATTAAATTTTCTGTTTTGTCTAAAGGCTCTGAAAAAAGGGAGATTTGTGGAAGATTTGTATGAGGCAAGGGCTCATATTTGGTCTATATTTCAGAGAGGTAAAATAAAATGCTTAACCTAGTACGGATAAACCGCTGTGGGAGTTTTCCTGGGTACCGGTGGCATATTTCTTTTGTGATCTTTCAGGAGGTTAAGGGTGAAGCTGGAGCTATATGAAGAACAATTTGTTTGCTCTTAACAGAGGCAAAGACAGATGAAGCTGGTGAGCACAGCTTCTGGGTCTTTTGGTCATTGGCTTTTAAACCTCCTCACGTGCCTGTCCTGATGCAGCCCTTATGCCAGTCCCCTTCGCGTGATGCTCTCGTGCTTCCCATACTCGCCTCTGTCTGCAGATCAGTGAAGCTTCCTAAAAATAGTAATTGCGCTGGTATTGTGAGATGATGTACCTATTCTGAACATAAACCCTTCACGATGACGTGCTCTTTACTTGCAGATACATCAAAAGTGGGGGGTAAATTAATTAGTCTGGACGAACTGGCATTAAAATGCTTGTTACTGAAAGCAATTAATTTGTGTCGTCATGTAATTTTCTGTCTTGTAAATCTTATTTTATCCACACATCCCATGAAAGGTTGAACAACACCCTTAGTTTATATGGAATGTTTTTTTCCAAATGTGCAACACAATGGACAGGAATTTCACCGATGGACATAGACGCTGTCTTCCCAGCCTCATGTTGTAGATCATACAGAAAGGCTTCCTTGACCAAAAAAATAGGCTATGTGCTTTTAGGTACTGTCTTTGCTACCATAAAGGGCTTCT
The DNA here is from genome assembly GCF_000687185.1 of Egretta garzetta. NCBI lineage: Eukaryota > Metazoa > Chordata > Aves > Pelecaniformes > Ardeidae > Egretta > Egretta garzetta. Next base: position 1,034,653 of record NW_009259037.1, on the reverse strand, counting down.
TGCCACTTTGTTTGGAGGTCAATGTGAACTGTTCCCCTCTTTATTAGATGCAGGAGACCATGCTTGGTGGAAGGTGCTGGGGAAAAAGGGCCACTTTCCTCAGCTGGGGCTTTCCTGCTGCTGGGGAGGTTGTGAGGTTCCTCACTGTTTGTTCTGTTTTCCAAGCATCAGTTGCATCATGTGTTCATAATTTCTTTTTTCTTTCCCCCTCCATGGATTTGGAGGAAAAGAAGCAATGTGATTTTTTGCATGGCTTGAAAACAGGTGATAAGAGTCCTCTTACCAATCAGTATGTGCCAAAACACCTCTCTGCAAATGGGTGTAACCATGGGCGTCACCATGCACCTTTGCTCTGCCCATGACTGGATGGGAATTTGCAACCTGAGACAGCAGTGGTGCGTCCTCAGGTCGTGAGATGAAGTTAGCAAAGCCATTGCAACCGTTTCCTTCCTTGACCCACCTGAGAATGGGATAGTCGGGTTGGTTGTGCTGTCAGGGCAAAGGCTCTGACCCAGGGGGGTTTCCCATCCAGGGGGTCACCAGCTTCTCCCTAAAACTCCACCAGGCAAAAAATCTTAAAATATTGTGGAAGAAGGGGGGGAATCATAAAAATTAATTGGCATTCACTAATTAACAGTAATAATATAATTTAGAATCACTGCCTGGAAATATAGTAGCTTTGGCCCTGTGCCATGATATAATATGTATGGCTGCTGCCTTTCATGTGGCCGCGCATCCATTTTGCGACCTGACAGTGATGATCAGTTTTTAAACATTTAATTGCTGCCATTGTTTTACTGAAGGAATTTTATAGCCTTGCTTTGCCAGCTAATATCTCGCAGCAGCTGCTATTGATTGCAATGATTTAGGTATTTAGAAAAAAAAAAAAAGAGAAAAAAATGAACTCTGTAACTGGAAATTTTTGTTATTCTATGTAACTCCTTACTATTGAAAGGGCTTAGAAGAAGTTGAACCACCAACACTGTAGAAGTTTCCATATCAGTAATCAAATAGACTCCGTATTTTGCCAAGTATCCTGGGCTGTCACATCTGCCATCACCACCTGTGATAATCTTCCTCCTTTTTTTTTCACCAAATAATCAATTACAATAGTCTGGTTTTTTTCCCCCTCCACGCAGTCATTTATTACAACTGGCTCTAGTTAGTGATTTTGAAAATGTCAGCAAGGAGCTGCGGGTAATTTTGCACCGTGTGGGCTTTTTGAGCACAGCGATGGTCAGCGTGGAGCCCCACACACCCAACTAAGCGGAGCTGCTCTCCATCAGGTGCGTCATTATCACCCCGCATACGTGGATGAGAATTTACTGAGTAAGTAAGACTTTGCAATACTCTGTCGCAATCAAAATGGTCTCTCTTGGAGCACTGTATGTTGGTATTATGCAGTGAGCACGTTTGCAGGATCCTCATTCCCAGTGATGATGGATGAGCCAGACAAGGACCCATCCTGACTTGTATGTCCCAGCTCGAGTTTTGTGGCTGGCAGGTGGGAAAAGCTGTGGTGGAAGCCGAGCAAATTTGGTCAAGAATTGCTAAAAGACAGTGAACAGGGAAGACCATGATCCTACGTTTCCTAGGCTCATTTTAGAAAACAATTGCACTTTAAAGACCAAGGAATGTAATAGGGTTTTTTTGCTTTTTTTTTAATTAAGAAAGAAAATTCAGAGTATGTCGGATATCATGTCTATGTGATGTGCCAATGCTGCCTGAAAGATTTGGGCTGATAGTTACCATGACACATTGAGTACCTCTTCAGCGTGTCCATACTGATGATTTTGAAGACCTGAATTAGGGAGGTGTCGACAGGGCTTTAGCCTGAACCCCTGCAGTACTCCTGTGAGCCCTAGTTTGCCTTGTGTTTGTGCCAATATCGACACAAGGAGCTGTTAAACCACCCTTGTTTCCAGGGAGAAAATTGAAAATGTCAGCACTGGTGGCTTTTAAAGGCAGGAGCAGAGGAGAAAGGGCAGGGACGGGAGTGGAGCGGACATTTACGCTCATGGGGTTTAGTACAGCCTGATCATAGACCCCTTTACATGAATATTTTATAAATAGTCATCTCTTTTATATGCCATTAGTTAAGAGGTGCTACTGGAAGTGTGCTTTGAGATAAAAGGACAGCCCTAGTCCAGCTTATCTGTGAGAGAAGGCTTTTCTTGTCAGTTTGAGGGGAATTTGCCCCAGTGATCTTTGGAAATTCAGTTTCCAAAATCTATATCCTATTTGCTCCCTCACCCTTGCTGAGCAGCACTGGTGTTCTTCAGCACCCACCAAAATACCAGTGTAATGTTTGTTCTGCACTTTTAAGAGCTGCTGTACCCCAGCACAGCCAAAGCTGTGCCCTAGACCTAAATGTGATACCTTTTCTTATAAAGCCTATGAACTTGTTGGAGTTAAGTTGGACTTTTAAAACCAGGATTTTTCTTTTTTTTCTTTCGGCTGGTGCCCGCTTAGGATGGGGAAAGTGCATAGGAACCTGCTGAAAAAAACCCCACTTCTTAATTCAGCTCCTTTTCATATTGGCCAGGCCTAAGTTTCAGTGATGTCGCACGGCTCTGCTATAAAAGGGAATTTTAATATTGTTCTTGGTTCCAATAAGATTCATGAGGGCGTCTATTTGCTTTTTGAAGATACTAACTGAAGTTGTATAAAAGCCGAGTGTTGTGACAGATATTTCTACATAGAAAACTATTCAGGAAATGATGTTTTAAAAAGGGCAAACCTTAAAAATAAAAAGATCAAAATGTGCCTTGGTTGAACTTTTAAAAATATGACACATGCCCTAAATATGCTGCATTTATTTTTATAATATTATAAATAAAAAGTTGAGTGAGAAAATAATCTCTCCGCTGTACTTGGGAGCACAGCCTCTGCCAGCAAAGGGCTCTGTAAATAGCAGAGGTCAAAACTGCTTGGGGTCTCTCCACCACCCACCTGAAACGAAGAAATACATTTTTATGTGTACATTACATAAAACATACAGAGGTATTCCTCCACGTATCATAAATCCTACTGACTATGATAGGCCACGCAGATGCCAAAAAAACCCAGGGGGGGGAAAAAAAAATAAAAAATCTGTTAACCCCCTTGGCTATTCTTTTGTAATGCTGACATATAGCTATATGTGCTTTAAGGTTAAGTATTTTGGCCTGGGAATTTTCTGACAAACCCTTTTGGGCCAAACCCCTACAGTTTATTTAAGTGGGTTTTTCATGAGAAGAGGTCAGTTTTGATAAATCTTCTCACTTAAGGAAAGAGTTTAAGTTGTCCAAAGGTCTATATTTTTTTTGTTTGTTTGTTTCAGTGGAATTTTGGATACAAAACAACTTTCTCTCTTTTTCTTTAATACTGTTAATTTGTACAAAAATGAAAAAGAAATAGACCCGGATAAAAAGAAATTGTTTATTTTTTTCTCTTTGTAGATTCTTCTTCTGTTATTTTCTTAATTTCTCAGTAGCACAGGAAATGGTGCTAGAGGAGTAGGGAAGAACTGGTCTCTGCTTCTTCAGCCTTTATTCTTATTTGAAAGACTTATTTGAATTTTTTTTAGTTTATTCACTTTTTTTAACCTGAAAAAATATTCTTAAATAGGAGGCAAAAGTGAACAGAGTATGGTCGCAGCTGGGGCGAATACATCTGAATGGGGAAAAAGGCTTGTGGAGAAAAATATTGTGTTAACTTCCTCCCTCCGGCGCCTCCGTGTACCCACGCTTTGCATTTTAGATGCTCAGAGCATCGCTGTCGTCAGAAGGGGAGGAGGAGCCGCTCCTCTGTATTTTGTCTTTAAAATGTTGGTGTTAACGGTGACAATATTTGGTATATATGCAACATTATGGTGCCAATATTGTGTATTCAAGCTACTACTGTGAGCAGTCGCGCAGGAGATAGATGGAGAAGTGGGACATCCCACCGAAATGCAGGCGATGAAGGGTTTCCTGGGGCATCTCCGAGCTTCTGGACACTCGTCCACACCATTTGCACTTACTTAACTTCTCCCAAATTGCAGTTGATATAATCAAGTTAACTTAAAATGTGTTTAAACTGCTAATGCACTGGGTCATTGATTTTAACAATGTTCTCGCTACTACATTTAATTATTGTACAAGCTGTTCTTTAAGAGCACAGTTCGGGTGGTGGGATGTAATAACGCCTTCTGAAGTGGTAATAAATGACACAACCCAGTAATGGGCTGTGCGAGACTTTAGCAAAGAGGTTTTCACGGCAGGGAGAGAGGCCAGCTGCGTGTGTGCATGGAGCATGTGCCACCAGATCGGTGGTGAGGTGTGATGTCACGTGACGAGTACATGATGCTATGGCCTCCTGGACACGGATGGTCCTCACCAGTAGTTACAAGAGGAAGCCAAAACCAAATGAAATGAGTTTATGCTGAAGAAACCAAACCAAAACAGCGCTACTGAAGTACTATCAAGGCCTTCACAGGTGCTTCAGCATCGCTTCTGGATGCAGCAGGGTGGGACTGGCCCCAGAATTGGCAGGAGAAGAAAGGCTTAGAGCATAGCGCATGGAGCTAACTGGAGGAGAACCAGCAGGAGCCGTGTCTGCCTTCCCCTTCTCCTGGTTGGTGTCAGTGGAGACATTCCTTCTTTCTCTCTTGCTTCACATCACCTGATTTTTGGGAAAATCCTGCTCATCCGTCTTGTTTCTTGGACACCTCGGAAGGGAAAGTTCTTTAATGTGCTGGCACTGCCAGAAGAGGCTGAAAAGGGCTACGGGGGAATGTGTCAGATCTGAATTCTTTTGAAAATTAAGCTATTTCAGATAACCAAGGAGTTGGTGTTTGAATACCAGGGAGCTCGAAGGACTCAGTTGTTGCAATTTTTTTTGTCTGTGTTGATGGTGTTGATTTCTTTTTTTTTTTTCCTATGAAGATTTTACATTCAATAAGCTTGGTGGCAGTTGCTGGTTTGAGTTTGTTTTGAAATTTATTTTACTTTGTGTAACGGGATTTGTAAGGGATTTTTATTGTCTTGCATGACAATGATTTAGTTGAGGTCTGGTTTGGATGCTGATGTTGCAGCAGGAGGAGCAGAAATAAAGCGCTTTGGCGAAGGGGAGGGGTGGAAGAAAGTGCGTCCTTTCCCACTTCTCCTTTGTACTTCCTATTTTTCGCCCCATCTTGAGAAAGATTAATTCTAATTTATGCACCTTCAGGGTCAGCTGGTGATTGGCTCGGCTTTGCTCTGGGACTCCTGGCAAGCAGGGGGTTATCCCAGCCCAGATGGGGCACCCCCCACCGCTCAGGGTGCTGGGGGATGTCCTGGGTGCTCCCCAAGCAGCTGAGCCCCGTGTTGAGCAGCCACCTCTGCTCTGCCCGTGGAGAGCAAGACGCTGTTTATCCCACAGAGTTCTCGTGGTTTTGTTTTAATTTTCCTATTCCACCGGGAAACGCGATACAATATATGTATGACATGAGCCTCTTTGTATTTCTAGATTAGAGCAATATCGTAGGAACAAGAGGGGATCGATGCTTTCATGAACAGGCTCCGCATCTTACAGAGGTACAAAGGTGAGGCCAAACAGTTTTAGTATAAACAGCTCTACGCTCTCCCGAGATACCAGGCATGCCTGAAAAGTAAGATATTTCTTGCACATCGTGTGAAGAGAGGCATTTTAAAAAACTCCACGCATGGCTTAGAAAATGCTGGGTGAGGGTAGAAAGGTAGGGCCAAGGGCACGCCATGAGCCTGGGTCTGTGAGCCCACCCCTGAACCCCATTTCCACCCCTGTCGTTGTCCTTCCTACCCATAATTTTTTTCCTCAAGAAATTTCTTTTTGGCTATTCTATCATCTTCACCTTTGATGTAACCACACCAAACCCGGACTTGACCTAGCGTGTTTTAAGTTTTTGTTAGAATAAATCCATTCCTCTTAGTGACTCTTACCCCGTCCAAACTTTCAGCTTGTTCCAAGTCCTCCTTCATCCTCATTTGGAAATTTGTTATCAGTAGAGGTTGGTGATATGGAATCGATGGCTGGCTGCGTGCGTACGCTTGCTGCGGTACGTGAGACCCTGCGTGCTGACTTGTGCGCTTATTCGTAAATAGAGATGAGGGAGAGGATGGGTGAGCTTGCACTGTATTTGATTAACGAAGAGGGGTGCCGAAGCACACTGAAGTCTCCTCCGAAAGGCATTTTTCTGGTCTTCTCTGTTTTTAACCTTAAAATAAGCTCTATTCCACCAAGTGACTATCATCTGTCCTGGCTCATGCTTGCCGGGGCTGGTGGCTCTGGGAGAGCATCCTGCGCGCAGGGAGAGCGCCTGGGTGCACGTGATCCTCGCTGCTAGTTATCTTGAATTACACAAATGATTTTAAAACATATGTCAATAGGCTTTTAAATGAGCAGATTCTGTTGTGATTAATTAGTCATACATTCTCGCAACTTCAAATGAACTTTTTAATGAAAAGTATTCTTTTTTTTTTTTTTGGCTGTTTGTTTTTATACATCTGCATACTGCTTAGTTTGAGCATATTAATTATAATAAATAAAAAATAAGGAAAGCAGCAGGTGTTCTCTCATGTATTCTACAAAGAATCTTATTCTTTAAATTTTACCAGATTAT
>NW_009259037.1:1011876-1028036 GCF_000687185.1 Egretta garzetta | reverse complement strand
ATATTTTCTTTTATTCACATGAAACATTTTTTTTGTTGGCAGTTTGAAGGCTGTCATGGTTTGTGGAGAAGAAAACATACTTGTAATATCTCCTTGCTGGTCCATGACTGATTTTACACGGACTCAGGAGTGAGTTTTAAATAAGCGGATTACCCCATAATATTCTGGGTAAGGCACAAAGGGAAGCGTGTTTTTTCCCTCCCTCACTTGCAGGGACTGTGCTTGGGAGTGGTTATTTGTATCAGGCTGGGGATTTTTTTTGGAGGAGAACGGGTGAGTTATGTGTTTTGGTGTTTCACAATTCTTGGGTTTGAGTCTCAACGACTCACTCGTCTGAGCACTTGAAAATATTAGTGCAAAGGTGAGGGGCAGATGATACTTATTATTATTATTAATAATAATACATTTTTTAAATTAATTTTATTTTTGCGGAAGTTTTCTCATGCTCTCCATGTCTCCAGGAGCTGGGACAGACGGAGCAGCCATCATGGATGAGGGGTGCAGTGAGGCTGGGGTTGGGTAGTGCAAGAAAGGTCCCTGTTTCTTGTCCATCACCTCCTGGGGAAGATGAATCCCTGGGTGGTACCTGAGAAAGCAGCAAAAATCCAACCGAAGACATTAAGCAATTTCTTCCAGCCCACAAGTCACTTATCACATCCCCGGGGAAGAGGAGGATCTACATTTAGGTACTTGGGTGGGGACTCAGCCTGTGGCCAGGCTTGCCTGGGGCCACTGGGCTGTGGGGTTGCCTGCGTAAAGTCTTCCCCTCCCCTTCTATTTCCTTGGGTTTTGGTTGGGTTTGGGTTTTGTGTTGCTTTTTTTTTTTTTTTTTTTTCTTTTAATAAATTAAAAATCCACAAACAAAAAACCCGCAGCCAACAGAGTTAAAAAGGAACAGTAGGCATCAACTTTAACTACATCCTGATTGAAAACTCTCCTTTTTATTATTATTCTTTTTTTTTTATTATTTTTTTTTATTTTTATTAAAAGCAAGCTTGGATACAAGCGACAGGCATGGCAAGCTAAAAAGCAAGTTGAAAGTTTTGGAGAATTATTTTTGTACATTTCAAATGCGAAGTGAGGATTATAAACAGTTTAAAAGCTTTACCATTTCAACGTTATCCATCAGAGGCCCCTCCGAATGCCCAGATGAATACAGGAGTGGACAAGGTTCTGGTTCCTTTCAGAGAGCTGCCTCGACCTTCTGGGTTTTTCCTCAGGCATTGATGTTTGGTGCATATGAAAGGATTTCTCCAGGGGTTTTTCCAAGGGTTTTGTGGGAAGTAAAGCAGATTGGGTGAAGTAAGAAAACAGACTTAAGTTCTTTCTGTATTTTTGGTGGTAGAGAACCGACTTCTGCATTATCTCACAAACACATAGGAAACATAAAAAGGGGAAATTATGCAGAAAAACATAAATTATGTAGATGCTAGAAAGCCTATGCAAAACATGATATGTGCACATAATAGCATATTTCCCTAGGGTCTAATTGCATCCTTTGGGTACCTTTTGAAGCATCTGAATATTCAGAAGAAAGCAAATTTATTGTAATTTACAAAATATCACAAAAAATAAGGTTGATAAAATGATGTATGTTGTAAGGGAAACTCGTTCTTCAGTCGTTTTCTCAAAGTTGACCGAAGACTAAAATGTAATAGGCTGGAGCGGCCGTTAGGTGGGGGATAAGGCTGCTTCCCCCCGGCCCCTCAGCCCCTTTCCCCTTGCAGCTCCGGTACTTTTCAAGACGCTTTTTTGGCAGGTCCTCATCGCCAACCCTTGTGAGGAGAACCACGGGGCTGCTGCGGTGGGTAATAAACGGCTCGTATGCCATTTATTTTCTTTCCAGCAGCTGAGATTTAGTCAGGGTAGAGAAGCCCGGTGACAGCTCCTCGGAGTGGCTCTAAGTGGACATGATGGGGGAGGTCCGGTGTCAGAAGGGCTCATCATGATATCTGGTCTCCCACCGAAACTCCTCCTGAGCCCCACTGAGCAAATTGACAGATATTTCTTTGCATCAAGAAACAGGTAATCTGCAGATAATCAAAATGCCCCTGGACCAATTACAGCTGCCCTCAGTGATCTCTTCCCCATTGGGATGAATATGTAAGCTTTTGGGGAAACTTGTGATCAGTCACCAAAATCTAAATATATTCATCTGTCTTTGAAACAGCTTCGCTGCTTTGAACTCAAGAGTCAGGAGGTAAAGTAAAACAATCGGAAATTCTTGCTGAGCCACATTTTAACATTTTTCTAGAGTCAGGAGGTTATCATAGCTCTTCTTCACTAACTGTTCCCTCATCAAAGGCAGAGTCAAATGCCCTAACCATCTCTCACTGGGGTCCCCTTCCAAGCCGCAAGGATTATCGGGAGCCTCCTGACACTGCTGCTGGGGAATACAGACTGTTCCTTTTGCAGTGCCTCGATTGGATGGAGACTTGAGTAATTACTTTTGATTACTTGGTATCTATATATAGATGTTCATATTTCAGGTCAGCCATATGTAGGCATTTGATATGGAGAACAAATTCTTTTGAAGAGTGAGCTATCAGTAGGTTTAAGAGTTTTCCTGGTAGAAACTTGAAGGAGCATTTACATTGGCCATCAGCATCCTTGATCAGTATGTTGACCCCTTGCTGTGATGAGTCATGAGCACGGCACTAAGAGCACCAGGTTCTGCAGAGGTTGTGCAACTCAGCTCATAGTCCATCATGCTCCGTAAGAGAATACATGAACCGATCTTTTTGACATCAAAAACTGGTCTGAGACCCAAACACAGACAGCAACAACATGGCTGAGATTCAGCATGTTGCCTTTTGCAGAGCCAGTTTAACAGGAATTTGGCTGTTGACCTTAATGCGGAGAAATCTGGGGCCTCCATGACAAATCCAGCTCCTGGATGGGGCCACTGGGATTTGCTGTCTCCATTACTTGTCTTGCCGTCCTGCCAAAGTCACTGTTGAGTGGGCTGCCTTTGGGGACGCCCTCCCCTGCCCTGTATGGGTTCAGCTGTCAGCTCCTCTGGGGCATGCAGCGCCACTCTAGGGGTCCCATCCTGGTGGCACAGCCTCATGCAGCTGCGTGGGATCCAGGTGAAGCACCCAGATGCCTTTGTGGTGTCCACACTGCACTATTACTTGCTTGGCCTTGCTTCCCTCTGGCCACCTTGTCTTCACAAACACGCGGCCAAGCTTCTCCACGCTTGGAATTTAAATACATAAATGCCCTGCAAAGATCTGTTGTTGGTTAGTAATGTAATGTCAGCTATCCTGCCAGCCTTTTTATCTTCTGATTAGCTTTGAAATCATTGAAGCCGGTGAAGTTTCGTTTGTTATCTTGGTTCTCGAAGGACTAGAAATCCAGTGATCGCACAAATGTGCTGTGAGGCAAGTACCCATTTGTAAGATAGATGATGATTGCTTGTCGATACTAAGAAAAAGAGCTTTGTCAAATCTGAAGTTGTCTCCTTTTTAAATAAAAAATATTATTTTGATTTTTATGGTCTGAGAAAATTGTAAGGCTGCAAGCGGTAGACAAAGGAAAAAAAAACAACCCCAACCACCCCAAAACCCAAGGTGACTCAGATATTTGTTTGTTTGCTTTTGAGGTATGCGAGAAATTATTTTTTTCAGAACAAGAGCTATCAAGGGAAGGAAAATACTTCCTTTATGATAAGCTCATGCAGGTTTACAGGAATTTTCTTTTTTTAATGAGCAAAGATGTAATCTACTTCATTGCCTGCTTTCTCTAATCATCTCCCTGAGATGGAGCTCTCCATTGCAAGCACAGGAGCCAGTGCAAGACCTAGGGGGACTCAACTTCATGTTGGGCAGACTTTGGGAGCTGGGAACCTTGCTTTCGAACAAATATTTGGCCACAACATACAGGTGTGCATGCACGCCCAAAGCCACCTACAATTGCTATGTATTTGTGTAGAAGTGTTATCTTCAAAGCATCCTAGGACTGGGTTAATGCATAGTCTGGGTCAGAAATGAGGTGGCTGGAGATATTTGCATGGCCAATGTTGTCTTGGTATGATACCATGTAAAGGCTCTGTTGACACTTTATATTTTCTGCTTGTCTTTGATACATACACTGTAATTGTAGTAGGTAAAGCCGTGGAGAGACACTCTGTAGATAGACTATGGATGTTAATTCATATGTTAAGGAGAGGATGTGTGTGTGCGTTAGTAGTGTCTGAGAAGGAGACAGCGCAACACCTGTTGTGCCAAAAATGGGTCTGTAACTACATATCTGTTAAGTAATTTCTAACAAAAAATATTTAAATTCCTTTAGAGTGAAATTGCATACTAAAGCTGAGATTTGTCAAGACGCATTTCGTGAGTGAGTCTTTGCTCAGGGCAGGGGCTTCTTTTGGCTCACTCCTTCCCCCGTGCACCCCTGGGGGCATAATGGCCATCCCCAGAGCTTCTTTCCTGACAGGAATGGAGCTGCCTTTCCTTGGGCCCTGGAGGGAGCAGAGCTCAGTCTAAATGTCCTCTGAGCTGGAGCCAGGATGTGGCCAGCCCATCCTTGGGGCACGCTACGGAGTGAGATGGATTCAGTCTTCTTGGAGCAGATGATGTTCTGTTCTTCGTTAACTATCTGCCTTCATGTATCTGAAGGTGAGTCTCCAGATTAAACTGTGCTAGTTCCTCCGCTACATCCAGCAAAGAAACTCTCAGCTAGGTGTGAAACCACACGCTGCACCACCGCTCTCCCGAAAATCGGTGTTTTCCTGGAGGCCTCTGAGAAGCGGGGAATAAAAGAGCGTGACTTTCTAAGTGAGCACATACCCTTACGTTGAATCACGGTGTGACTTTGTTTGTCTCCATCACCCCCTGTTTCTTCTAACCTTCCCCGTGTTTTTCCATGCCATAAAAATAGGAGCCAGGTTCTTTACGACCCAGCAGGAGCTGGGTCTTTCCGCTTGTTTGTTCTGCAAAGACTTAGCATGCCTTTGGCCGCTGTGAAATAACTCAGACCAGCGAGGAGGGTGGCTGGAGCTGGTTCTGTGTAGCTATTGCTCCGCGTTTCCCTTTGCAAAGCTTTCATCGGAGAGCCTTTCTTCTGCAAGTGGTGTAATAGGACGAGGAACAAAGATCTGTGATTTCTTTCTTCAAGAACTTAAAAGTACGTAATCTCAGTAAGGGCTGTGCAGTGAGCGAATGTGAGCTTGGAGTGAAAAACGAAGAGTCATTTGAGTAATGTGGGGTTTGTTTATTTAAGAGGAAAAATACTCCTAACTCCTTCTACTACTAGCTTTGACCTTTCCTCCCTGGGAGGGAAGAGATAAGCAAATGGGAAAACTGGGGGTGTGGGAAGGAGGGATGAGAAAGGAGAGGTATTGACTTTAAGCACAACTCTGTCATACGAGTGTCCATCTGTCCATCCATCTGTGAATATATTGTAATTATTAATAATATAAGTGATGTCATGGGCTCTTGGCAAGAGTATAGGGCCCCTGGGAAAGCTCTGGAGCAAGTCAAAGGAAATAATAGTGGCTGTGCACATACCTAGGGATCCATTTGGCTCACTGGGCGTCAGGTTTTCAGTGCCAAACCGCACTCTGTGGAAGGGCAAGAGCACACTGGGTCTGCACAAAAGCTTCCAGGGAGGTCAGGCTGGCTCCCTCCTCAGAGGAGCACCGTTAGCAGGGGAACACAGAGTGCGTGGTCAGAAAACATATAACTTAAAAAGCACATGGTTTTTCTGAACCCTTTCCAGCCCTGCCACCAGCCAAGGAACTTCAGTTTTATAGTTTCACACGTCTTCATTTTTGTGGATTTAACTGGACCAGCAGCATTGTTGTGGATTAACTGGGAGTTAAAAAAGCATTTATGCGGTCCCCCTTCTGCTAAAAGGATATAGCATGAAATACTCCTTGCGTCTCCCCGGGCTGGGTTAACAGCCTGCCCTCGCGGCCCTGGCGTACGTACGTGTGCCCTGAGAGAGATGACAGCACTGGATTCCAGATAAATTGCACATCAGCTCTTCCCCTTGCTTTGGACATCTAACGGTGCTTGGAAGTGAGTATTTGAGAAAAAGCAGGACCCATAATCCGGCACATTTACGGTAGCTCTGCCAGAAAACAGGGCTCTGGGCTGACCTCCTGCATGCCGGGAGGATGGGGTAGTGCTGGGCCATCTTGGAGGAGCCACCTCGTGTCCAGGAACCTGCTCCCCCTGCACAAGTTGTGAAGCAGCCCTGTGTGCCCAAGGCAGGTCCTGGGTCCTCTCTGAAGGTCCATCAATGTCTTGGTATCCTGCCTGAGCCAGGCAGGGTGGTGCCAGCTGATAGGCACACGTACTGTCGTTGCACCTCCTATAATCCTAAGGAATTTCTGGGGAAACAGCTGAGGAAACGGTTGCTTCTTAGAGCAATATTGATCATTTATTGGTTTTCATACTCTGATCTCAGTCCAAATGGATCTCACCAAGCTGATGGGAATATTCAACTGTTATTAAAAAGATGGGGATTGAGTTTTTGTACCATCTGCACCTCTTTGCATCTCCTCTTTGGGGCACAGAGGATAAATATTTCACATGCCCCTATACTACGAATTCCAGAAAGCTGTGGGGGGAAAAAAAAAAAGCATTGTCCTAAAAGCAGACCAAATATGTTCCTTAGTCTTGCAAAGTTACCTCATTTTAAGGTGGGCTCTTTTAGGCAAATTTTTAAAGTAAAATACTTTGCCTGCTGTGGCTTCGTTTGGGCAATGAAGACTTCACCTCTGTTCCCATGAGCTGAACGTGGTGTGAGTGTGATGAGAGGCTCAGAGGGGCTCAGGACCTCTTGGTGGGTATGTGCATGCCTTCTGGGAACCTTGGCTTGTTTGGGGGTTTTAGGATTTTGAGATGGGACAAAAGCTTGGTAAGAAGCCCCTGAAGCTGGCAAAATCCAATGATGAAATCTGGAGCCGCCTTTTGATATGAAGGACCTGCCCAGTGCCGTGGTGCCTGCTGGCAGGTAGGAGCTGTATGTGCAATTTTGGACATGCAGCAAGTGGAGCGAAGAACTTCATCCTCCCAGGAACTGGGTGCCCATTTTTGTGTTTCGTTTCTAACCTAAGCTGCTCTTGCTGTGTTCTGAGTGGAAACGGGGAATGTGGAGAAGTTCACTCCGGTTTGATGGGCTTGCTTGGCACCTGGAGCTGGGAGTCTTCATACAGATTTCATGGGCTTTATATAGTAAAGAAGAAGGACTGAATGGTAAATGTACATATGGAATGAATACATAAATGTACATAAATGAATGATAAACTTGCCCAAGTGGGCAAGTTTAAAAAAAAATTGCATAGAAACAGCTGAGCCTGAAGCTTGGACAGGTTCAGCTACAAGCTCTTCAGAAAAGAGGCAGGAATGTGTTTAAGCCCAGGACATTGTATAAGCGGTGCAAAATAGCTCCAGTGCAGCGTGGCAGCAAAAAAACCCAGCACCGAGGAGGTGTAAGGCATATATAGGTGCACAAGGTCATGGAGTGGGGATGTACCTACTCATAGGGTTTTAGTAAGCAGGAAAATGCTAACAAGTAAAGAAGCATTTTGCGTGAGAGGGGCTGGACGCCTGAGAAGAGAGAGGAGAGTGCTGAATGCGGTGAGGAGAGATGTGAAAACAGTTGGGCAATACTGGAGAGGTGCAGTCGCAAAGAAAACGGTCATTAGTCCAGACGAGTGGCCATCCTTGAAAGGAATACGATGGGATCAAGCACAGGAGGAGCTTAGGTAGGCTGTCAAGGATGACCTGCTGACAACACCATCTTTTAAGACTTGTAGTTTCTTAAGGGTCTCCATCATTTGTGCTGTTTAAAACTGAGCCTCCACTTTTTGCCCCCTTTATAAAGCAAGGGTGGATGAAGCAAGATAAAAATCTGTGGCAAGAATGAGAACTTTTACTGGCAGTTAAATGGTTTTGATGAACAAATAAGCATTTCCTTATTTACAAGGTATGAAATGGTGGAGGGAAAAGATGCAGAATGCAATCTTGTGATGTTTTCTACTCAGATATGTATAACCAGCCCAATTAGACCAGCCTTGCAGTATTTCTCCCTGTGGAATCATAGAATGTTTGGGGCTGGAAGGGACCCCTAGAGAGGTCATCTAGTCCAACCCCCAGGTCACTGTCACCTTTGTTCAGTGCTGCCTTGTTGGGGGAGAGGGAAAAGGGCTGAGCAAAAGGGGAAAGGGGATGGCATAGAAGGGTGGCAGGAAAATGAGACACGCAGGTACGAATCCTATCTTGGCTGCATCTGCGCTTGAAACTCATACTGTAACACCAAGGCACGGGAGGGGCAGAGGGATCCAGCCTGAATGAATTTGTATCTGTATTCCAAAGCAGCGTAACGGGGAAGCTTCTAATCAGTGATACATGTTACAGGGACTGCGAAATCCCTGCTGCATCAGTGCCTATACGGGCAAGATTAATGCAAAGTAAAAGACCCCTCTCTAGCCCCACCACCCACACATCTGCTGGCCACCCTCATCCGCTGCGGCTTCCGCAGGCTGCGTGGCTCCGTGCGTGGTGAGAGGATGGCTATGATTAATCAGGTACCGTAGGAGACGCCGAACGTTTGTGGCCCCGCGGAGCCTGGGGTTGCCGGCGACCGCGGTGAGGACGGGGGGGAGAGGGCTCGCTGTTGCCAGATAGAAATAGCAAGAAAAAAGAACCCCACCACACTGAAAAAGAAGGTGTTTCTGTGAAACTCATAGGAAGCAAAAAATCAGTGGCTTTGCAGAGCTCTGCTCTCAGTATTATTCTTTGTGATTAGGCTAATGAGCCCTGACTCTTACAGGTATAGTATGCTGTGATACCCACAGGGGTTGGGTTCTTCATCAGACAATTAGGTCTCTCCCTCTGTGCAGGCATTTTATAATAAATAATCAGTAGTCTTAATACGGTTTTGAAGCTGGTCAGCATAGTCATTAGCCTGCACAGCTCAGAAGTTCTGCTAAATTCACTTGCTCAGAGTTGTTTGCAATATCTCGCCTGGTAATGAATGTAAATGTTTTATTAAAGTAAATGTTTAGATTTCTTGAATACATTTAGATAGCTTTTTTTTTTTTTTTTTTTCCTCCACTTAAAAAAATATGTCTTGATTCATGAAGATTACTTTTATTGGGATTCTGGTGCCATGCCCTACCATGCGATATCGGTTCACATCTGGCTGGGTTCGGTACGTTCTATGGTGAGGAAGACTCGGTGCCCAGTGCTGTGCCAGTTAGCAGGGCTGTTGCCCCTTTCTTCACAGATGCGCACAGAAAATCGGCACAAAGAGGAATACGGCCATATCTTGCACGGAAAAGATAAAATGCAAATCCTCCAGATTTATTTCTGACTCTTTTTTTTTTTTTTTTTTTTTTTTTTTTTTTTTTTTTTTTTAAGATTTCCATCTGGTTTAGCAGCATTTTTATTGTGGTCTCTTCTTGTGCTGTGCCCAGCTGGCCTGCCCTGCTGTGTCCTGGTGATATACAGCGAAGGGTGGTGTTCTCCGCAGCCGCCCACCCTGCCAAGCGCAGGATGCATTTGGCCAGGTCTCAGTCCTGCAATATTTCTGATAATTCCTTACTTCCCGCTAAATTCAGAGAAAGCGTTTCAACCCTCGTCTGTCAAAAGCATCAGCGCTGCTCAGATAACTGTTTTAATTTTATTTGCTCGCTTCTAGCAGCGCATCTCCCCGGCTGATTGATCGTGGCCTTTTTGTTGCAGAGGGCTTGGGAGAAGGTACAAAAATCAAACTAAACGATAGTGTTGGCCAAACACTTGGGCTGTAATGAAACCAGTTCCTGACTCACAAAACCTGATTTGCCAAAGATAAATCCCCTTTTAGTTAAAAAGCCAGACCGAACAGATGTCTTGCCCGGTGCCCTGTAAATAAGCATCCTGCAGCTCCGGTAGCTCGCAATAAGCTGCTAACTCCAAAAGCTGTGTCTAGATATGACAAATGCAGGGTGTTCCCTCCTTGAGTTATGGCCGGCGTCACACAATTAGATTTGGGATATGGGGAACTTGGGCCTACTATAGATAAGAGGGGTCATTGTTCCCTTGTTAGGCATAATATGCGGTGTTCAAACCCTATAACTTTAGGCATTTAAAATCGGTCTCTGAGTTAAGCACTTTGGCTCCTGGTTTGTCAGAGGAGAGGATTAATTTAGGAACCTATCATGCACCATTGATTAAAAACAGAGGCTGGGGGCCTAACTGGGACACCTGTGGGCATTCCCATTGTAGCTGCTTTCCTGCAGAGGACCATCTTTGTCTTTCTGGGGAGGCTGATTGGGGGGAAAAAAAAAAAAAAAAAAAAGAAAAAAGGAAAGAAAGAGAAGCAGCGTTTCATAGAATCATAGAATGTTTTGGTTTGTAAGGGAGGTCACCCAGCCCAACCCCCCTGCAGGAGCAGGGACACCTTGAACCACATCAGGTTGCTCACAGCCCCGGCCAACCTGGCCTGGAATGGTCCCAGGGATGGGGCCTCCACCCCCTCTCTGGGCAACCCCTGCCAGGCTTTCACCACCCTCACTGCAAAGAATTTCTTCCTTACATCCAGTCTAAACCTACTCTGTTTCATGGCATCAAAGATGGAAACCAATGGCTTGCCTCATTGCCCTGCAGTGTGGGTGAGCTTGTGAAGGAAGAAACCACCCTGCTGGAGCGGCTGCTGGCGGGGTGGATGTGGGAGCCAGTGCTGATTTTCCTCTGTCGGCCTTGGTCGCAGGGCGTTGGTGATGGGACCACAGATGCAGACCCCGATGGAGCTGCTCTCCTGCTCTAACGGGCTTTTCTTGTTTCCAGCACCTTCCCGTTTGGCACGGGTGTGCGGTGTAGGAAACAGCATGGTGCATGGTTTGCAGTCGGGTGATGCTGAGCCGCCCGTTTCGCTGCCGTGTTCCTAAGACGTACCAAATATCTTGCTGGGTTTGGGGAAGGCAATGCCTGAAGCTTAATCTGGTTAAAGCAGAGGGGGGTTTGTGGTGGTTTGAGAAGTGGAGCGCGGCGGCAGAGGTGATGGCTGTTCTCCTCACCGGGGACAGCTTCCTTACGCCGGAGCCTTGGGTTTGGGCCAGGGCACGCGTACCCCGAGGGGAGCGAGTGAGGCAGCACATGGTGCTGGGGAAGGATGGGGAATCAACTCCAGGATTTCTTTCCTTTCTGCTGTGTCTTACACTTAAAAGAGCTTGATAATTGTGGTGCTGGCAAAACTCGACAAACTGATTTGCTTATCTATTTGGGTAACGATGCATAGCCAGATTTCTTAGATACTTCTTTTCCTATTCCCTGTATGTTACAAATTGCTCTAATGTCACATAAGGGATTGGGAAGGAAACTTCGGCTCCATTCATATCGGTATTGTTGCTAGGAAACCTCTCCCTTTGACAATGTATGTTGAGCATGCCTGTGTTTGTCTTTGGCTCTCCGAAGGACAAAAATCACCATGTGGCACTGGGGGGGGGGAGGGAATTTGAAAATTACTTTAAAATTTTAAACTGTGCCAAATGATGTTCTGGATTGCAGATGCCAGTGCTTCTGGTTTTGTACGGTTTGCTCCGGGAGCAGATGAGGCACAGTTCGACCCTTCCATGCTTCATGGGCTTTAAAGTCAGGCTGCATTCTTCGTGTCCCCTTCTGCTACCTGCGCTGGCTGGGGGCTGCCGTGCCATATGGGAGAGGGACCCGGAGTGCTTGCGCGTAGTTACCATTCAGGGGGAAGCCAGCTCGTGGTATCCATGCGTGAGCGCGCTACGCGTATTCTCTGGCTTTCAGAAGAAAGCTGCTTGATTTACAGAGTTTTGTTTGGTGGGAAAGAGGGGGCTTCCTGATTCTCTCTCTTCCCCCCCCCCTCCCGAATTTCAAGATATTAATTTGAAAAATATTCTAAATATCAATTGTGTGTGCCTATACCTATGTTAGATTTATATTGTGGTTGCTTTTAATAGGGTAAGGGAAATACGAAAGGATTTGGAAACTATTTTGCTTTTTTTCAAAGAACTGAGAGGAGTGAATTCTTAATGCTGTAAAACCAGCCTTCATGTTTTTCACACACACAGTGGCATGCTTTGGTTTGGTGGTGTTTTTTTTTTTTTTTTCTTTTTTCTGTCCTGGCTGAAAATCCTGCAGAGGGGAATTTTTTTTTTTTTTTTTTTTTTTTTGCCTGCAGTAGTTGCTGCCAAACACTTTGGATGAAGTGTTGCACATCAGTGTTGACCCCTGGTCAACACAGAAGGGGAAACCTTGGTCTTGTGGCCAGGAGATTACAATTGTGGTGTTTAACGTTGCCATGTTTGCTGCAGAATAGACCGGTCTTTGCCTCAAGACGGTGTACTTGGTGCAGAAAACATGAACCGTCCCCACACAGTCTCCTGTGCAAGCACGTACTGTGGGACCAAAGAGCTGATAAATTGATCGTTATCTTAAAGAAATAATTTGTTAAATAAGAAAACTTGTAAAAAAAACCCTGATTTTTTGATTTACAGATGGCAGTAATAAAACCTCGCGTTGGGTAAAACGTTCCGTGGGTTTCTTTGAGGGGTTGTTAAAATTTCGATTTCTCACTCCGTGCCGTATATGGTGAAGAATAAAAGGCAAGGGGCAGCCTAAACGGCTGGTGCGGGTCGGCTGGCGCTCTGCTTTGTCCCCAGCTGACTCTATTGTCTGAAGTGTGCGCGGGAGTGAATGGGGGGAGCAGCTCAACCTCGCTGGTCCTGCTGCTACTTGTGCTGTTAATGGTATGTGCATCCCGTGCCAAGAGTTTTCCCAGGACAAAGAAACGTTAATGAAACATCCCAGTGAATCCTAACCCCTGAAAAGCAGCTCAGAATTAAGCCAGCATCTCCCCGTTGCCCCCAGCCCTCGGCCGTAGCCGTGCTGCACCTTCTGCCTCCCTCCCAGGCGCCGAGCCCTGCTCCGGGCAGAAACCCTTTGTCCCCGGCCTCTGCTCCTATTCCCTCCCCTGTAGGCACCTCATTACCCATCACACCACCTCTTATCTTCCTATTAACTCTCTTTTTGGCTTTTCACACCCCTAATATCATGGCTATTTATTCCATGTTAAATTATTTTTATTAAGGCAGCATCTGGGTCCCCTTGTAGTAGGTCTCGCATAGCCATATGACCCTTCTGAGCTAAAAGATGCAGAGGTACGAGAAAGGAAGGATTCCTATCTCCGTTTTGAGGAGGAGAAACTGAGGCTCAGGCACATGAATCGGGTTGCCCAGCATCGCTCTTGCAGCCTAGGAGGGCTCAGAGCTGCAGTGTTTCAGGCCAGCAGAACCAGTGACTCCCCAGTGGACCCACACGCTGTTCCTAGGGCGCAGCCCGGGACCTGCTTATTGCTCCTGGAGGAGCAGTGGTAGTAATAATAATGATGATGATGATGCAGGTTTCTTTTCCTGCTTCTAAAAGATCTGCTTCTAAAGATCCAGTAACGAGGATTCGGTGTTCTTCAAGACATCTGTCTCTCCTGGTGTACAGTTAAGGTGTTGCCACATCTCCAGATCTGTCTCTGCCCAGCCTTGATCGTGGTGCTCGCAGAGGTGTGATTTTGAGGGGCTTCTGAACAAGGAGAATTTTCTAAATTGATCACAATTACAGCCACGCCTGTGCTAAATACCTCTTTTGCTGTTGTACTGCATGATTTTGCAGCTTGTTCTCATGCCCTTCCAATGTTTACTTTGCCTTGTGAGCGAGCTAGCGGTGTGCACCACAAGAGCAGATGAAAATGTGATTTCTGAGGAGTGTGATGACAGTTCATCGTCCATAATGTATTTGTCTTTAGATAAGCTGGTGAAGCTGCTAACTCTTCAGGCAATTATTGGAGTTTCTGGAGGTATTTTCTCAGATCAGCCTTTATATCATCTGCAAAGATCAGGAAGGACTTGTGACTATACTGGGGAGGGGATAAAGTTTGGTTGCCCACATCAAGGTTTTATATATATAAAAGATGCATAAAATCCCATCGTCTCTTAAACTAATACTCCATACATTAAATAGAGAGCGTTACGGGTTATGCATTTTCGAGAAGTAGGCTCCTGACCTACATTTCTGCACTGGAACTTGCCCATGGGTATTTCCACTTTAGCCTACCTTTACGTTCAATATATTTAGTTTCTTGGCATCTGCTTTCAAGGTTTACGTAGACTTGAGTTCTATTTAATTAATATTTTAAGCCTGCGCCTCTGCCTTGGAGAGGCAACGATCCTTTCCAAATGCTGCAAACGTGTTACTTTTATTTGAAATTGCATCTGAACAAATGGCTCGACGCACATTAATCTCTTCTGTTCCCAAAGCTTTCTGTAGCTCTCCATCTTCAGCAACTTTGGCATAGAGAATCTATACAAGAAATATAATTCACAAAACTCGTCTGCCTTATGATAGCATCTCCGTTGCCCCGACTACCCTTTCAGAGCATTTTCTACTGAAACCAGTGAGATATTTACTTACGTTTTAGCAACTCTTTGAAAATGGTCATTATCAGAATAGATCATTATGGGTGAAGTATCCTGATTTTAATCTGCCTGTTGATATTTACTTCATGGAACGACAGTATGTGCCCTGTAAATAACATACCGCATCTCAGGAAATGAAAGATGTTTTGAATAAATAAATAATGGCTTGCTGACTACCGAGTCTCCTGGCTTTGGTAATGTACTGTGTAAGAGAAAGTAAATAGAAATCTCCTTCTGGGCATTTCCAAACATCAAAATGCCCTCTGCATTTTGTTGTGGTTAAATATACAACCCCATCAGAAGCCTTGAGCCCCCTGTTTAGATGGCCTTGCGAATAAATATCACAGATATTGCAGTAATCGTAGTTAGTGCAAGGAAACAGAAATTGTCGTTGGAGGTAGGGGGTATTTCAATGAAAAATTCTGGCAATACAAGGGATGTGTTTAAAACCTAGTGATGCCCGGTTGCTTAATGATCATTTACGTTACTGGGAGCATCAGAGGGATGTGCATATGTGGGCGTCTGCGGGTGACTTTGGGCAAACGTTATCTTCTGCTTGAATTTTAAACAGTGCGGTGTGCAATGACCACATCGTGTTGTGTTGAGCCATGTGACAGGGTGAGCCTGGCCCGGGCTCCAATACGAACCGATGCCCATGCCATGCTGCATGAGGACCCCAGAAGACAGGGCAGACCTTGCGAGAGGGCAGGTGTGAAGAGGTGGTAGATTGAGATCATGGGCCATCCTTGTAAAATCATCTCCGATTCCATAATTAACCTGAGCTTTACCTGAAAAGTTGCATTTGTGGAAGAAAAAGTCTGGAAACTGTGAATCCTGGTGGTTTTGGGATGGTATTTAGTTTAGCTTGACGTGGCCGGCTTGGGTGGAGATCAGCATTACACGCAAAGAAATATAACGCCTCCCACTGAGACTGAACGCGGAGACACGACCGGTTTGCAAAGCCTGTCGCTGCATCATTTTCACAAACTATGGCTTAGGTAAAAGACAGAAATCTATCAAATGTTGTACAGATTAACTTATCACCTAGTTAAATGGGCTGTCAGTCTGGGCTGCCTGTGCTTGGCAGGGTGAATTCAAATGCATGTAAATTTCCCTGGTGGCTGACGAGCGACGATGGTGGAGCTGTCAACTGATGACATGTGAAAATACATTAACATTGTTTAAAATATATTTGAAAGGGATAGCTCATATTTTGATAACATTTTCATAGGCAAATGATTTGTATGAGATCTGAAATGCTGACCACATAATTTATGCCGGGAGGATTTTTTTATTTTTTTTTTTTTTTTAAATAGTAACTCTTCAGATATGTTTTGCGCTTAAAGGAAGCCCCCGAACAATTAACGATTACCACACAAACCGGTTCGAGTCCCATGTGCCACCATTGTACGGAGTCACTGTTCCGATAGCCTCACTTGTCACTTCCACTTGATCTTACCAAAAGTGATTAGAAACATCAAAAGAACCAATTACACAGGCCATTGTGTTATAGACCTGGCGCTTTCTTCTAAGCCTTATGCTCCTCCCTGCATTTGGACTCTTCGTGTTTAATTTCTCATATTTGCAAGACGGATTTCTTGACTTAATGAGAGCATCAGAAGACAGAAATGCTAAAAGCTCCATTCTGCTTGGCTTTCCCTAACTCTTTCTTTTAGGGCTTAGTGACTTCTTAAATGTCCTCGTCCCCCCCCCCCCCCCCCTTATT
>NW_009259037.1:1006282-1011812 GCF_000687185.1 Egretta garzetta | reverse complement strand
AGGATGCAAACAAGCGTTGACTGAGCTGTGTGATAAGAAAAACATTTGAAGCATGTGATTCAAGATTCATCCTTTGGTCTCGAATCTTCAGGGGTGAAAGGGGAGAACTTAGCACAGTCTAAAAACAGCAGATCTCACAGTTCAGCAGTCAACCATGGCGTCTGATACATGAAAAAAATTACTTATGCTGTCAGCTTCCATTATTTACATGATCTTTCTATGGTTGAGTCGTGGCTGTGGATGTGCAATTCAGCTAGAAAAATTGCATATTTACACAGATGGGTGCTGGCATGTGACCAGGGTTTAAGCAAAATGCATGGTTAGAGGTAGAAATCAAATACAGAGAGTGGTGAATCCGTTTTTGAGGGGTTTGGTTACAAGGTGCAAATGTTTACAGATGCTTATAAGTATGAAGGGCTGTCTTGGAAGTGGCAATTCTTAGGAAAAGGAAGGTCTGGCAAACAGCTTTGCGTGTTTGCTCTCCCTGACTTCCTGGGGTGTCTGTATACCAGGTTTCAGAAGATGCTTCAGGGCATCTCTACTTCTCGTTTTATTTGGAAACTAGTGGCAAGGACAAACATCATGCAAGCGTAGTCAGAAAAGTCTGACAATAAAACTAAAAAAATTCTTTTCACAGAAGAGTGGGAGTTGAATGCAAGGGTGTAAATGCAGTGCCTGGGATGTGGGAGAAGAGACCTGGTGGTGCTCCTTCACAGACGCGACTTACGGTGTGGAAGAGACAGAGATGTCAGGACAGAGGTCCTGTTTTTTCTCCTTCCCTGCTTCCTCTTTGCTGCCGTGGGTTGTGCACTGGAAGGAACTGTTTCCACCATAACCTGGATTGCAGTCTAATTAAGTCAGTGGAAATTTATCAATAAACTTTTTTTTTTTTTTGTGCATTCATTATAAAGGTGGGTTGGTGGATTCTGGTCATAACTGCTTGCCTTAGAAACCCTTCAGAGCGGAAACCTGGAGATAAGAGATGAAATCCCTAGTCCTTACAGGGACCATACAACACACTCATAAATCCCTCCCTCCATCGCTGGTCATTTCTGGGACTTGCCTTTTGAACGCCACCATCTCGATGTGCAGAAGGGCTATAAAACACTTCAGTAATGTGCTGACTCAGTTCCTGTAGAGATGTTTGCCGGTAGGGAGTCCTCTCGCACTGGCAACCTGAGCCTACAGCAAATGCAGATGATGGGAAAGCTTACCTGGTTTCAAGCTGGACAGGAGCATCTGTTACAAAGCATATATAAAGCTTGGCATTTTACCATGATTATCTTGATACTGAATAGTAAGGTGAGGTTTTTGTCACGATGCCAGTGGTGTGAGATGATATCTTCTCTTCCGAGCTTTCAGTGGGAAGTAGAAATCTTTGACTTGATTTTGATCTATGAAGTTCAAACACCTCTAACATGTCAGGAGCATGGACCTCAATGTTGCAGGGCACAGGTGATGGAGAAAAGGAGAGATGAAGGGAGGCAAAGAAGGAACGAGGGGACGGGGCCATGCCATCAGAGAGACTGTCAAGAAGGGCAGTAGGTGCTTTGTTGATATTAGTGGCCCGTGGTTAACTTGGAACAACATGTATTTCACATTAAAACACTCTAAAATATTTGTAGGTGTGTTTGTGCCTTCCTTTAAGGTGTGACCCTCCCTCCCTTAAGGAGGAGAAGTGTCCTTGTGAGTTGCCCTGTATTTAACATGTGGAGTAGGTACATAAAATCCATTTAACTTGTTAGTGAATCAATTGCATTTCCCTTGGCAGTGGTGTGAGGTGCAAACCCTTTCCCTCCAAAAGCATGTTGTCTCTACAGTTGTGTACGTTTTCCCTCTGCTGCCCGTAGCCTGGTTAAACTCCATTCAGTTTTAGAAACTGCGAAAAAAGAGCGTAGAAACTCTTGCTCAAGTTGTGCCAGGGCAGGGTGAGGTTGGCCATGGGGAACAATTCCTTCCCCTTGGGGCTGTCAGGGGCTGGGAGCTTCAAGGGCTTTGCCAACCAAATGATTCTATGATTTCCTGATGAAAAGGAAGAATAAAAGGCACGTAGGTTTTGTGCTGCTAAGGAAGGCAAGTAGAGCTAGGTTTCCCAGAGAGAATTCATTCTGTAGATGCTCTTGCATTGAGGGGGGAAAACCCCCAGTGAACCAGCCTGCGGTCACTTCTACCGATTCAGAAGCTTCTGATCGTAGATGCGCTAATCTGGAACGGTTAACAGCAAAGCAAGCCACGCAAAAGCAAACTAATAAAGAAAACTCGATGCCTCAACTTTAAGCACCTCAGCTCACAAACCCCTGTCAGCACATCCCTTTTTCATCAGGTCAGCCTTGCCAGAAGCAGTATATAAGCGAGGAAGGCGAGTGGCAGCAAGGCTGTAATATAAAGCGGGCCTCCGCCTCCCTCTGCATACTTCTGCTAATTGCTTTTCCCGTTACAAGGCCAGTTCCACCCCTCAGTGTATAAATTATGCTTGTTTTGTGTGGCCACGAATGTCAAGTCATTGTGCTACTTTGCTTTATCACTTCTGTCCACTTCCAGCTGGTTTTGACTCTCTGCTGCTCCCTTTGCCGCCCTCTCTCCTCTCCTGCATGGCTTGTACTGTTCCTGGGCGCCTGGGAATAGCTGCTGCAAGGGGGAAAATCCACTTTTCCTCCGTGCAAAATGGGCTTCCTGAACAAACCCCGTCTCCGAGGCCCTTTTCACGCTCCTGTGCTTTTTTTCCGCCCCCGTCCCCTTCCAGGGAGGAGCGAACGCTCTCCTTGGTGCAGGCAGAGGAGCGGGCAGCATTGCTCCGCCGCGGGGCTGTTTGTGACAGCTACGTCCTCCTTTTTGCACCCGTTTTGTACCAAACACAGCCCTTGAAAAGGACAAGACGTTTCAGTTCGTGTTCACTGTGACTCTGAGAACTGCTATGAAAACGACAACCCTTGGTCTCTTCTCTTGCTTAAAGCTATTCCCTGACTTTTTTTCCCCTAAGCTTTTTCAGGACTAACCCCATCGTGGGACAGTCTCTACCTCTTGCTTAAAGCTATTCCCTGACTTTTTTTCCCTAAGCTTTTTCAGGACTGGTGCCCACTAACCCCATCGTGGGACGGTCTCTACTGAAGCCTTACGACTTTGAGTACTAACTATGGGTTTTGCTGAACAGACTGCCCAGGTGTATTCAGTGCTTGGCACAAGAAAGCCCAGATGCTGTCTGGGATATCTCAAATGAACCGCTTAAATTAACTAGAATCTTTGTCCAGATATGGAAATTTTGTTGTATTTTATTTTTTTACCTTTTCTTCTTTTTTTTTTTTTTTCTTCAAAACGATTATAGGTAATATAGTAGGATGCAAAAGTCTTCATTAAAAATGCATTTTGTAAAATTGAAACTTAAGTGTCAGTTTTTTCTAGCAGTCTGTCAAATACCTGACAATTAAAATTGCTGTTTTTAAAAATTTAATGAGGCACAATAAGGGCTAAATGCACAAGAAGCTTGCTCATTCTTAGGATAAAGCAGAAACATAACAAGTCCATTATATTTCCTTACAAAAATGTCCCATTTGTAAAATATGCTATAATCTATTTTTAATTAAATTACTATATGCAATTTATTACCTGAGCTATATTTATTAATATTTAATATTTAATTTCAAATTAATTATCTAAGTGAAAGAGTACTCGGCTGTGCTGAAGAGACTCACAGAACAGCAAGCACCATGCACCAGCCGAACGAAACGCGCTTCTGTGGCAGGTAAACCTGGCGTGTGCAGCTGGCCTGGGCTTTAAGGGAATGATGGCCAAAAAAAAAAAATATATGGCAGAAGTTTTGGGCTCAGTCACCCTCCTGTATGGAAGTGTGGACTGCCTCAGGAGGCGAACACCTCACCTTCGTATATTCATAAAGTTGGGAAGTATTTTCTGATATTTCATCTCCAACGTTAGCCTATGTGACTGGAGGAGCATCCCGTGCAGTCAAGACCCAACCTCGCAAGGTTGCGTCTTCCATCCTTTTGCCGGGTAGTTTGCCCCACAAGTATGCTGTGGGAAATTTGGCATTAGGTTTCCACGATGCGGGCTTTCTTCCCACTCCTACGTGCTTTGATGAGCGGAGAAGTAGGTAGCAACTCTGACATTTAAAGTGTGACTCCTGTGCGAGCACCCAGCCTGTCCTCATGCATCGCTTCGGGCTGTTGGCAAACACAAGCAGGTGTCACCGCACTGGTTACGTGTGGGTCATGGTTTCAAGGTTTTGCTCACCATTAGGGAGAGCAGTGGTTGTTTTATTGTTTGCCACTGCCTGGAGACCCCAAAGTTAGGGCACCCTCTCCTGAAGGCGCCGGCGGCTCTGTCCTGCCTCCGTTTCATGGTATGCGACCACTTTTCTTGCCTTTATTCTCGATTTCTTGACTTGGGCGATCTTCCAACACAACTAGCTTCTGGTCTGGAGCACTTAAGCCCTGTCGGGCTCTCGGGTGAAGCTCTTGAAGAACCTCTTATTTTTCCTGTCAGTTTGGCACTCGACGGTTTCAGCAATGCAGTCTTTGCGAAGGTGACTAAAGAGATATCTTGTTTTCAGCCGTATATAATTCGACAGGAACTGCACCAATGGGGAGATGTGAAAGTATAACGGAATACTTTCTAATTTACCCACATAATTTGCAGAGACTGCTAGTCCTCTGTTGGTTTAAGCCAAACTTCAATGTGGATTTTTTTTTTCTTCCTCGAGAATATAATTTTATATTAATTAATCTGAGATTGTCTGAAGGTGTGTGTAAATTCTATATGATTAGTTGAAAAAGGCACCTTTCTGGGGACGAGGAAGGGCAATCCACTGTGACAGAGCTCAGACAGTTGCAGTATTTTAATCAGCATGGGCATGCTACCCGTCAGTACAAAACCAAAATAAAACCCCTAGAACGGTGAGTTTCTGCTTACAATCTGTTTAGTTTGGGAAAACAAATGAAAGAAAGAAATAATTTAATGCTCAGTTTAATAATTGAACATCCTCCCTTCCCAGGATGCACAAGGTGGTTATACAAAAAACATTTGTTAAACAAAAGTGACCATTAATAATCCAAACTTGTTCCCTTTTTGGCTGATTTTCATGCAGACCCATCCCCATCATAAAAGAGCTGTAAGAGGAAGCTTGTCGTTATTTATTAATTCAGACCGACTTCAGAAAGCGCTCTCCAAACCACCAGTGATGCCTTCTGACAGGCTCCTAATCTTTGCCCGCTGCTGCAGGAGCAGCATTACAACAGCTTGTCATTAGTCCTGGCACTCTCCGCCGCAGCGCCGGCGGGTACCGCGACCCGCCGCGGCTCGGAGCGAGGCAGCTTTGCAGCGCGGCCGCAGGTACGGCTCATTCCTCCCCCGCATCCGGGGCTCCCGAGCGTCGCCGCTTGTCACGGTGTGGTGTCAGCAGCTTGGCTGCGTCCCGCGCCATCACCTCCGACGCATTTCATGTGGCGTTAGAGCTGTGCGGAAAGGAACTGTAGGCGCTGTGCCCTGATTGCCCAAAGAAGGGTGTGGAGGAGGAACG